>NW_028318950.1:0-355000 GCF_062004578.1 Staurois parvus
TGATGCACCTAAAACCTTATAGTCACCATACACATTGCAATCTGATCATACGATCTTTGTATAATAAACTTTAGATTTACCAAAACTATGTAATATGAGGGCCTACCTACTTAGGCCTCTTTCAAACGGATGTTCCGATCGGGTCCGCCTGCCCGTTTATCAGGTGGACCTGATCAGAACCTCCATTCTCCTTTATGGAGCAGCGGGTGTCCGTTTACACCCGCCGACATCCAATCCCATCCGACCCGCAAAAAAGGGACGGCTGGGGATCCAGTTACCCTTCTGTCCGACAGATCAGGTCAGATGGAAATGGATAGACTGCTCATTGAGGAGAGCAAGCTGCTCTGTGCCTGTGCGGAGCGGACACAGAAATGTCATCCGCTTGATCAGCGGGGATCAGCGGAGAGATCCCCCACTGAGCAAGTGGATCCGCTAAACGAGCCTTCCCATGTGAAAGGACCCTTTCCAATATGGCAGGTCCTTGCGCTACATATTTGGTGGTCAACTTTGAAAATTATAGAAGGCCTCAAGTGTGGCGCCTACACTTCCAGAGGGTTGCACAATAGCTGTGCATTTTTTCACCTCAGTGCCCCAAAATGTTGGTCCTGCTGCATTTCTTTGTAGCATATCACAATACACATTGAGAAGTTGGAGAACAATAGCCCCCACATTAGTGTCAGCAAGTGCAGGAATAACCCCCAGCATTGGTGTCAGTGGATGCAATAATAACTCTCAGTATTGGTGTCAGTGAATGCATTAATAACTTCCAGTATTGGTGTCAGTGTATGCATTAATAACTTCCAGTATTGGTGTCAGTGTATGCAGTATTAACCTCCAACATTGGTGTCAAAGGACACAATATTAGCCCACAGCGTTGGTGTCAGTGAATGCAGTAATAACCCCCAGCATTGGTAAGAAAAACCCCTCTGCTCCCTCATATACTTACCTGAGCCCAGTCTCGATCCAGCAATGTGCATGAGAACCGTGCCTTTCCCGGGTCTCTCTCTCTCCTCATAGGCTCACACAGCAGTGGGAGCCATTGGCCCATTGATGTCAATGAGGAGTGAGAGTGGGGAGGAAGTGGGGTGGGGCCAAGCTGCACTGTGTGAGAATGGACAATGTCCATTTACAGGAGCATGGCTCTAGAGGCTCGCAATTGGGGGAGGAGCCAGGACTGCCAGCAATGGACCCAAAAAGAAGAGGATCGGGACGGCTCACTGAAAAACAATTGCACAGAACAGGTAAGTATAACATGTTATTTGAAAACAAAAATTACAGCCTTCTAGAATTGCGCATAAATGCTGCAGGTTTATTTACTTTTACATCAGTTTTCAGAAAGGGGGGTTAGGATGACAGACAGGGAAGATCTCTCCAATTTGCAGTGAAAGGTCCACTTTAACAACTTCTGAAGTTGCCTACACATGCTTGCATTCCCTCTTTTTTATTCCTCTCTCTCTGCTTCTCTTTCCCACTCTGTCTTTCTCTCTTTGTAATCCTTGTCCCCCTCTTCCCTTCCCCTTTCTTTTACCTTTCTTTTTTGTCACTTTCTTTCTCTTTTCTCCATTTTCCTCTCTCTCTCTCTCTCTCTCTCTCTCTCTCTCTCTCTCTCTCCTTCCCTCCCTCCTTCCCTCCCTCCTTCCCTCTCTCTCTCTCTCTCTCTCTCCCTCCTTCCCTCCCTCCTTCCCTCTCTCTCTCTCTCTCCTTCCCTCCCTCCTTCCCTCCCTCCTTCCCTCCCTCCTTCCCTCTCTCTCTCTCTCTCTCTCTCTCTCTCTCTCTCTCTCCCTCCTTCCCTCACTCCTTCTCTCTCTCTCTCTCTCTCTCTCTCTCTCAGAAGGGGGGGTTAGGATGACAGACAGGGAAGATCTATCCAATTTGCAGTGAAAGGTCCACTTTAACAACTTCTGAAGTTGCCTACACATGCTTGCATTCCCTCTTTTTTATTCCTCTCTCTCTGCTTCTCTTTCCCACTCTGTCTTTCTCTCTTTGTAATCCTTGTCCCCCTCTTCCCTTCCCCTTTCTTTTACCTTTCTTTTTTGTCACTTTCTTTCTCTTTTCTCCATTTTCCTCTCTCTCTCTCTCTCTCTCTCTCTCTCTCTCTCCTTCCCTCCCTCCCTCCTTCCCTCCCTCCTTCCCTCCCTCCTTCCCTCTCTCTCTCTCTCTCTCTCTCTCTCTCCCTCCTTCCCTCACTCCTTCTCTCTCTCTCTCTCTCTCTCTCTCTCTCTCTCTCTCTCTCTCTCAGAAGGGGGGGTTAGGATGACAGACAGGGAAGATCTCTCCAATTTGCAGTGAAAGGTCCACTTTAACAACTTCTGAAGTTGCCTACACATGCTTGCATTCCCTCTTTTTATTCCTCTCTCTCTGCTTCTCTTTCCCACTCTGTCTTTCTCTCTTTGTAATCCTTGTCGCCCTCTTCCCTTCCCCTTTCGTTTTCCTTTCTTTTTTGTCACATTCTTTCTCTTTTCTCCATTTCTTTCTTTCTCTCTCTCCCCCCCCCCCTCCCTCCCTCCTTCATTCCTTCTCTCTCTCTCTCTCTCTTCTCTTTATTTCTCTCTGTCTGTCTTTCTGTCTCTTTATTTCTCTTCCTCTGTCCTTCTCCTCCACCTTTCTCTCGCTCCCTTCCCCTCCTTTCCCCCAGTCTCTCCCTCTGTATCTGCGATCCTATCAGCAAATAAACAGACAGATTTGTGAGAAATGTCTCCTCCGCTCTGCAGAATAAGAACCTGGAAATTTGATAATGGAGAGCTAAACCTAAAAACAACTTTGTTCCGCTAACACATGTGCCAGAGAGAGCGGCTGCCAACACAACTAAAACCTTGTAATGTTGTTATAATGGATACCAAATTTCCAGCGAGACTGGTGGTCCGTTGTATAAACTTGACTTGCTAAATACCTCTGTGTTTGATTAGTCTGTTGGCACTCGGCACTCGATCCTGGATATTGAAGAGGTCCTATCGTTGGGGTTAGAGCCTCATGTCAGGCCTGAAGAATGTTTGCCATAAGTGGTTTAAACTGTACCTTCTAAAAACAAAGTCTGCATTAATTACAGAGGAGATATCCCCGTGTCAGTTTTCATCAAAGCTCAATGGAAGTAATGTTCAGAAAATGAAACGTATCTTGTTGCAGAGTCTGTGTGGATGTGCTAAAGTTGGGTTTTTAAGTCAATGTGGATGGAGTGAAGTTGGGTTTGGCACTATCAGATGTCCATTTAGTTGTCTTCACTTCAACCATTTGCCCAGACTGACCACTTTTTGGCATTTATCAGAAGAATTGACCTATTTGACAGCACTTCTAGGCTGGCAGGAGTTTATATGGATTAATCAACTCTATTTTAAGGGTCAGTCCACTCAAGTGTGATATTTTAGGTGAAGCCTGATGGCCTGAATCAGCGCCTGACTTCTTATGTGTCTTGGATATTCCAGCAGAGAGATCACCCAACTCTTTTCCCATCTACCTGGGAGTTTTTTGGGGGGTGAGGGATATGAAGAATTGGCAAAAGAATGGTGGGGAAAAGGGGGGAGGGAGAGCTCACACAGAAGGAAACAAGACTCCAACGGGTGGGAGAGGTGACAGAATGGCGGCCGCCTGCCCCACCCTTCCTACCAACCACATAAAGGGACAGACCACTGTCACGCAATGAAGATATCACTCTGCATCGGTCAATTCCATCTGACCGATGACCACAGGGCAGACTCATCTGTGGTTTTAAAATGTAATCAACATGCCCATGTTTTTATAAATGAGGAGATTCTGTCCTGAGCTGTAAAAATTAATTCATCCATCTCTTCCAGTCCACAAATTCAGCCCTTCCCGCAGACTAGGTAGTCTCTCCAATGTAGGGGAATGCACAGCCCAGCTGCATTATTCATGTGTAGTAATAATGATCTGCTATACGGTCGAGCTTTTTGTAGTGTATCAAATATTGGGCTGGGGAGAAGTCCATGGCATAACTTCTGACTCAAGAAGCGATGTTGTGTACCTTGAACCAGAATGGACAAGAAGTGGACAACTCCATCAAAGTGGACAAACTCCATGTAGGAATGTGCCCTCTTCAGTGGAACACTGCCAACAACAGTCAGGGTCGAAGGAAACGGGGTTAGTGCACTTTGCAAAAGAAATGCAGGTAAGGGACGTCTGTAGATAAAAACAAAAAGTGCAACTTTGACTATTTATTTATTTCAGGTACTTATATAGCGCTGTCAATTTACGCAGCACTTCACATATATATTGTACATTCACATCAGTCCCTAACCCTCAAGGGGCGTACAATCTAAGGTCCCTAACTCACATTCATACATACACATACTAGGGCCAATTTAGACAGGAGCCAATTAACCTACCAGCATGTCTTTGGAGAGTGGGAGGAAACCGGAGTACCCAGAGGAAACCCACGCAGGCACAGGGAGAACATGCAAACTCCAGGCAGGTGGTGCCGTGGTCGGGATTTAAACCAGCGACCCTAGTGCTCACAGGCGGAAGTGCTAACCATTTAGCCACTGTGCTGCCCTTAAAGTTGAATAATGTCCTTGCCTATAGGTATAGGTCATTTACGTCCCTCCCAAAGACTGGCCAAAAAACTCCCATAGATGGTATCATTCCTCCTTGTCTTGTTGCTAGGATGTGGGTAGGATGCTCCCAGCCATTCTGCTCGACCCATCATCATAGGGGCTCGCTGTCTCTCCAACTCAAACCCCTGCACATGTGTAGTCCCCTCTATCACAGCAGTGCTGAGCTATTGCAATGTGAAAGAGAAACTTTGCATAGCAATAGAGACCAACATGGTTGTCCACAGTAGCTAGAGGTTGACCACACTGACCAAAGTATGCCTGACAGCTCTCAGTCACAACTTCTGATCAGGAGCCAGTGGGTCTGACTCCTGATCATGCGACTGCTGTGAGAGTCAACCACAGCAGTCCCCTGATAGAGAAGCTCTGCTCCTTCCCTTATCATAGCTCATTTAAAGGGCTAAAGGGGCTCTCCTTAAATCAGAACTCAACTGTATCTGAGCACCACAAACTGAAAATGCTATGTAATTCATTTTTGTATTAAAAAAGAAAACCCTCCATCCATCCAAGTCTATGTTTTTTTTTTTTTTGCTGAGAAATCACGTTGAAAAATATCCCACCTCCCTAAAGCATTTCTGGCCATAGCCATCTTGAATAAGGGCAGATGATTAATGTAATATGTATGCCTTGGAATCCATCTGCCCTTAGCTCAGGCATGCAGGCAGGAGGGTGTCCTTAGCTGAGAAAGCCCCTCCTCCTCTCCTCCCTTGAAGACTCCTGGGATGTATGACATCTTTAAATGTATAAAATAAAGTTTTTGTACAAGTTTTGGATAAGTTTACAAGCTTTAAGTGATAAGTCTAACATTTTATTTTCAAATAAGGAAGGTATTCTTACCTGCTCTGTGCAATAATATTGCATAGAAAAGTCACTTTCTTTGTCTTCTGGTAGTCCCCCGCCAGCGCTATCATGTTCTCCCTCCTCTGGGTGCCTCCTGTAGCAAGTCAGGTGCTAAGGAGACACCCATGCATATGTGCTCCCAAGCCTGGCTGTGTGTGTGCATTGACACATACAGCACCAGTAAGCAATGCCCCTGTTCCCTCCTCATAGGAGTTTGACTGATGGCAGCAGAAGCCTGCAGAGCTGGAGACAGTTGTTGAGTGGTGACAAGGAGCAAGGTGTTTAGGGATGGGTGGGGTTAGGCCAAGTATTAGGGTGTATTTTCATGTTAACCACTTGAAGTCCAGGCTTTTTCTGACACTTTTTGTTTACATGTAAAAATCTGTATTTTTTGCTAGAAAATTACTTAGAACCCACAAGCATTATATATTTTTAAAGCAGAGGCCCTAAAGGATAAAATGGTGGGTGTTGCAATCTTTAATGTTACATGGTATTTGTGCAGCATTTTTCCAAACACATTTAAAAAATATAAAGAAAAAGACTTTAACGAAGTTTGATGCGCAGAAACAAAATATAATACTCAACTGGTGAAATAGAAGAGATGATGCAAGGGCAGCATAGAAGATAAATGGTTAGCATTTCCTCCTGGCAGCACTAGGGTTGATGGTTCAAATCCCAACCATGGCACCACCTACTGGGAGTTTGCATGTTCTCCCTGTGTCTGCGTGGGTTTCCTCTGGGTACTCCAGTTTCCTCCCACACTCCAAAGACATGCTGGTAGGCTAATTGGCTCCTGTCTAAATTGGCCATAGTATGTGTATGTATGAATGTGAGTTAGGGACCTTGAGGGTTAGGGACTGATGTGAATGTACAATATATATGTAAAGCACTGGGTAAATGTCAGGGCAGGAGCTGAGGAACGGACAGGCAGGCCTAATAACAATGTAACGCACTGGCTGACGACAACCACCACCCACAGACCGAAGTCCCTCAGGGCGCGGAGTCTAAGTCCCAGGCTGCCCTTCACCAGGGCCCCTGATGGTGGGGATGGACTTGACGCAGCCAGGAACCAGGTCACGGCCCCCGAGACACCTCAGTTGCGGTAATGGCCGCCGCCAATGGCGTGTAGCTGGTGGAAAAGACAATAGAGTAGTCAGGCAGGCCGGGTTGACAACAACGGGACAAAACGGTACAGGACAGCAGACAAGAATCACAGGTCATGGGCCGGGTTCAGCAACAGAGGGTCAGATCAAAGGAGAACACAAAGAATAGTCGAGTCACAAGCCGAGTCAGATTCCAGGAGAGTCACGAGAGTAGAACAGAGTTATAGCAAGACCAAGACACAAGTGCGAAGAGCATGTGCGGACCACAGGCTTATATGTAATCAGCCACACCCCTCTGGGGGATGGACCTCAGACCTGAAGGCATAAAAGATTCCCACCATGCTCAGCAAAAATCCAAGATGGATGCCAGCACATGGAGTAACATAACCTCTGGGAAAAGGTAGGACCTTGACAGTAAATTGACGGCGCTATAGAAGTACCTGTAATAAATAAAATAAATAAATAATTGTTGCGCCAATTAAATAGATACCAAACATGTCACACTTTAAAATTGTGCATGCCCATGGAAGAACAACAAACTACATACATTATATTATCCATAGGCGACACTTTAAAAACCTTTACAGGTGAACACTTTAGTGCTAGAATTATTGATCCTGATCTGACGTTTGCAGTGATACCTCACATGTACATGTGTGGTGCAATCTCTGTTTTATGTACTGACTTAAGACTGACACATTTATTTGCCTTTGCACATTAGAATGGGAGGGGGGCGTTAAACAATTTTTTTTTTAGTTATTTATTTCTTCACTGTACCTTTAAATGTTTTTAAATCAACTTTATTGCTATTAAAAGGGATGAACAACATCCCTTGTGATAGCGTGGGCAGTGACAGGTACACTTTACTGAGAGATCTGGGGTCTATTAGACCCCATATCTCTTCTCTGCCCTTGAAAGCATAAAATGAAATGAAATACTTGAGACATAGATGATTGGGGCCGTCCTGGACCTTGATCAACTTTGTGGTCAGCTGGTGGAACCGCTGGCTGCAGTCCTGGGTTCCACGGTGGAATGGGAAAGACTGGGAAGGTGGGGGGGAGGCCGCTTGTAAACGCAATCCAGCAGCTGCTTAGCCACTAGAATTGCTTTTACAAAAATGTTCTTCACCGGCTCTAATAAAAACAGTACCAGGATGATGATGAGGCATCATCTCTGTATAACCACTGAAAGTCCCGTGACATATGGGTGTGACGACCGCGGCGTCAGACCCCCGGCCCTTCTCACCAACTCGTGACCGAAGGACTAGCCAATCTAAAACCTCGCTGTTACGTGCGCAACAATGCCACGCTCAGCTGCACCCTGTACAAAGATTTTCCAGCTAATGGACCAAAATCGATGTACCTGCAGCCTGAGAGCGATTGTTACTGGGTCAGGTTAATTACGCAATTAACCATTCACACTGCCACCACCACCTTTTTGTACAGAGTAGGAGGAAACTCGCCAATATTAGCAATAACACTATGATGTTTGAATAATCATCTGTATACCATTGTCACCGCAGGCAGAGATATATAGAGTTTTTAAAAACAAACACACAGTAGCGCTCTTCAGAGGCAGGGATTCTGAGTTTGCATTAAAGAGCTTTAGAAACAGTTCATAACTTTTCAGATAATAGGATTTATTACTAAAAAGGTAAAAAGGGTGCAATAACAATATTTACAGAAAAAGATGTAGCCAATATATATATATAAATACAGAGACCAATAACACAGCAAAGAGATAACAGAAAGAAGTTTATAGAGGTAAAGTACTTGCCGTCGGCCTTGGTTCAAGCAACGTTCAAGTGTCAGAGCAAAAGGGTACCGTTCTCCCAAAGCTGGTTCCGATGTTAAAGGGAGAATTCTTCAACTTCCACTTATCTGCTCCCAGCATAACAGCCTTTTTCTAGGAACTCAGCAGGGTGTCTCCTTGAAGCGGAGAACCAATCGCCTCATTTGGGGAGTGGTGTTTAGGCAGAGACCCAAGCTAGAACCAAAATCCCTCCCAGTTTATATCATGAACAATAACCTACCCTAGGTGGATGTAGCAGCGTAGCCACTAGTAGATTAATAAGCAGAATCATCTGCTAAACGTCTAGATATTAAATATGACATACCTGCTTGGGACGGTTAAGGAGCTATCGTTTTTTGCTCTCCTGTAGATTTCAACTAGGGGGTGTAAGATATCAGACAACTTGCATTAAACTGAGCTAACCGAATATATGCTTGGTTTTTATGTAATTATTTCCCAGCTCCAGTTATAAAATTATATGGAAAAGTGGGTTTTTAAATGTGAGTCTGTTTTACAGCTAGCTGGAATGTCTTTGAAGCCCAGTGAAGGACTGGTTTATGGTTTTACGATTCTCTCAGATTGAGAAGCTAACAGACACCCGGGCACCAGCTAATTTGGGATTTATAACCATGAAGCTTGAGTGCCTGATTGCCTGTGCACTTCTGAACCCTAGAGCACAAGGACCACGTTTCACTCAATAGAGAGGGAGGGGGGATTGGAGGAGGGAGAGAGATACAAGATGGAGGATCCTTAGCAAGATGGATGACCGCGTCCATCTCTGTGTGCACAATTGCTACAATGGATACGTTGGGGGCTGGTTAAAGTAGAGAACGTATTAAGGCCGAAAACATTGAGACTTTAGTTCCACTTTAATTGTGAAAGAACAAAAAAACAATATTTGGTCTCATCCTGAAATTATCAGAACATTGTAAGTGACATAAACCGGTCTAATATAGCAGCCATTTCCGCCTGACTTGTACGGAATATAAACAGAAGGATGTTGTGTGAAGTCGGGGAATCACTTCTGTCCATTATCGGGATGTTTGAGATGTGGAATTTGATGCATGAGACTTTCCATGGGCTCTTCCTCTTCTACAGCTCTGATGATCCCCTCTCCTTCCACTCCGCGATCTCTATCTGATACAAATTTCCTTCCTACACAACATAACATAAACAGTCACTACTGAGGTGGCAGGACCGTCGGCGTTTTCGCTTTTATTTTTCGTTTTCCTTTTAATCTGGAGACAGGAGGAAGAAAGTGTATACACGCCAAATACATTTCTTCATAACAAACTTTGAAGCGGAATTCAGATTTCAATCACTTTCAAGGACGCTCTTGTGCCGGCCTGAGAAGCGCGATTGGAGCGAGAAAGCGCTTTGTAGCTCACGCTGGCCGAGGCGCAGTCACCGTCTAAACAAGTTCTAGGATGACAAACTGGAGCCGGAGCCATTCGTGTTAACTTCTAATTATCCGATTGTATGGCGGCGTCTGACGACAGTCTTTTATTGGATAACATGAAACAAATGTGAAAACGGTTGATTGGAGAAGACGAGATAGACCCAAGTCTGGATTCGGGAAAAGATCGGGGAGTTGTGCTGATTGTTTAGGACCCCTTTGCACATTTGCAGTGCGCTGTGGGATATTACCTCGAGCATTTAAAGTGGTTGGAAAGGTAGAAGGTTTTTTATCTTAACCTCTTCACGCCGGCCGCACGCAAATGTGCGGCCTCCCAGCGTCAGGCCTTGACACCGAGCAGCCGCACATTTGCGTGCAATTAATAAAAACATGTGCTGAGAGCGTGCGCCCTGTGCGCTCCCAGCACACATGCCCGGTACTCATGGAAAGGTCCCGATCTCTTTCGATCGGGACCTTTCCCGATCATGTGACCGCAGTGACGGCGAATCACTGCTGTCACATGACCTTAAAACCCTTCCCCGCCTCCCGGCTTCTGAAACTCTTAAAGGGCTGGGAGGTGCCGGCGCCAAGGGGTTAATGCATTCTCTGCACTAGAGCAGTATTAAACTCGAAACCAAAAATGTAATAGATTGTAGCTTACCAAGCATTAGATGTGGTGGCTGCGCTAGTTTTCTTTTCTGTGGCTTTTTTCCCCTCTGTTTTCACTTGGTGATCTGGCCAGTAACACCCCTTCAGTATTAGTGAGACACAACTCTGGAGGAATGAGCACAGGAGGCACAGCGGACAGCAGCATTGTCAGTGTGGGGGCAGGGGAGTGTTAGATGTACTGGCAGATTTACATACACTAATAAATTGAAGCCAAACTCCAGCTCACACTTTCTAAGCAGTTACAGCAAACAGTGTTTTTTTTCCTTTTGGGATGAAGGTTTTACATGAATAAATTCAAGCTGATTATTTTGTTCACCCCTGCCAGTGTTCAGTGGTTGATCTTATCCATATGAACTGATACATTCTCCTGGAGAGCTTGGACTTTTGAAAAACGGGAGACTTCTTGGCTGGATCACCAGATGAAAACAGAAGAAAGAAAGCAGAACTAATGCAGCCATCACATTAAGAATTGGTGAGCTGCAAAGTAAGTGTTTAACTTTTCAGCTCCCCCCCCTAAATACTTACCTGAGCCCAATGTTGATGCAGCCCTGTGCCCGAGAGTAGCAGCTCTCCCCTCTCTCTCTTCACTGTAAATAGAGGCAGCAGCGGGAGCCATTGGCTCTTGCTACTGTCAATCACAGCCTGTGAGGAGTGAGCAGAGGGCGGAGCTGAGACATGGACACAGCGCCTGCCTCGAAATTGAGCCCAGCTTGCTATGTGGGAGGAGCCAGGTGTGCCAGTGGGGACCCCAGAAGAGGAAGATTGGGGCTGTTCTGTGCAAAACCTTGGTAAGTATTACATGTTTAGTAAAGGATGGATTGCGCCGCGCTCCTATATATTTATATATTCAATTTATACTTCTAAAGAAAATATCAATATCAATTTCAATGTCAACAATTATGAATTGTGACTATAACACTAAACATATATAAAAATATACATATAGATGACATGCATAGTGGATAATCCTAAAGTGATAGTGCCTTAATGGGTGCCATGATGTAAACCCATAATGCACCTCTATATTGCTGTGTGCACTCTATATTTATAGTGCAAAGACATATACAGATGTGCACGTGCTTATAGTAAACAAATAAAATATAAATTAAAGTCTTTCAAAATAAATGTGCAAGTGAATTTTCTGTTCCTTCTTTCCGAGTGCTAGATGGTCTCCCTATATGCTCACCTGTATATTTGCCTGAATAAATCCAGGCAAATACGCTTTTTATCCTTCCAGGATAGATGTAATGGGATGATGCCTTTGCTCTAGCCGTCCCAGAAGGTGGACATGCATAAAGATGGATCCTCCTGTTATTTCCTTTGTCTCCCTGTGTATCAATGAGTACACCGACCAGCTCTCTTGGGATCTCCCAATTGCCCTCCTGGAGTTGTTTCCTCGTTCACTCCTCCTTATGCCAGCTCGTGGGGTGTTTGGTCAAAAAGAAAAAGCAGACCATAGTGTCTTATCCTTGTACACAAAGTGGGTTTATTTCTGCCAATTTAAGGTATTGCTCGATGGCATACAGCTCATATGTGATCCAAACAAGCATAGACGGCAATCAACAGGCAAAAAGAAACCACTCTGCAGCTGCCCCTGCAGTGCTGTCTGCCTGCGCTTGTGCTCGGATCAGCTCGCTTCTCCAATGCAATGTCGTGACGTCAGAGCCCCTCCCCTACGCGTTGCGTCACAGGGTCACGTGACTTCATCAGGGGGAATTTGATTGGATCCCCAAATTGTCCCTTGGACACAGCGGATCATCGATCCATGGAAAGAGTCGAAGATGTCGGCTCGGTCATGTGATCAGCTGTGTCCAATCACAGCTGATCGCATGTAAACAGGGAAATGCCAGTTATCAGCATTTCTCTCCTCTCGAGCTGTCACGCTGACATTGGAGAGGAGAGCCGGTAACCGGCTTTCCGCGGAGGGGGCATCTACACTGATCATCAGGGCACTGATGATCAGTGTGCCCTGATGATCAGTGTAGCCCCAGCAGTGCCACCTGTCAGTGTCCATCAGTGCCTACCAGTGCACATCAATGCCACATATCAGTGCCTACCAGTGCACATCAATGCCACATATCAGTGCCCATCTGAGCTGCCTTTTAGTGTCACCCATCAGTGCCAGTCATTGCCACCTATCAATCCCAATCGGTGCCACCTATCAGTGCTGCCAATCAGTGCCAGTCAGTGCCGCCTATCAGTGCCAGTAAGTGCTGCCTATCATTGTGCATCAGTGCTGCTTATCAGTGCCACCTATCAGTGTCCATCAGTGCAGCCTCATTTCCGCACATCAGTGAAGGAGAAAAATCACTTATTTACAAAATTTTATAAGAAAAAACATTTTTTTTTCAAAATTTTCAGTGGTTTTTGGTTTGTTTAAGAAAAAATAAAAAACCCCGAGGTGATTAAATACCACCAAAATAAAGCTCTATCTGTTACAAAAAATGATAAAAATTTCATATGGGTACAGTGTTGCATGACCGCGCAATTGTCATTCAAAGTGTGACAGCGCTGAAAGCTGGAAATTGTCCTGGGGACAGGAAGGGGGTATAATTGCCCTGTAGGCTAGTGGTTAATAGCAAAAAGTCAAAAATATTGTTTTGTTCTCAAAATTGTTGGACTTTTTTTTTTTATAGTGCAAAAAATAAAAAACGCACAGACGATCAAATACCACCGAAAGAAAGCTGTATTCCTGGGAAAAAAAAGGCCGTAAATTTCATTTGGGTGCAGCGTTGCATGACCGCGCAATTGTCAGTTAAATTAACACAGTGCCCTAACACAAAAAATGGCCTGGTCAGGAAAGGGGGTAAATCCTCTGGAGGGCGAGGGGTTAAGTCAGTAGTAAACTTGGGAAAAAAAAAGTTTCCTCTTGCAAGGCAATATCATAATGTGTGTGTACACCTCATAATAGCACATTATGAAAGACTTACCTTGAAACAAAGCCCTCCAGTGGTATTGTCAGGATCCAGGTGTTCTGCGGCATCGCGTCGGGCGGCGCATACGCAGAACACCAACTCTCTCTACCCGGCGGGCGGTAGGACCTGGCCGCGCATGGCAGCGGCGGGGTTCGCGCATGCGCACTTGGGATCACGGACGCGCGCCTGGCACCAATGACAGAGGGAGGCGGGCTATTTAAACGTAGGAACAGGTATGTTAGTTGCCGTTTGGTCTTGTATCCTGTATCCTGTTCCTGTGTGCTGTATACTCCGTTGCCGACCTCTGCTTGTTCCTGATCCTGCTCTTCTCCTGTTTAACCCCTGGCTTGCCTGACTACTCTTCTGTCTGATCCCTGGTACTGTATTTGCCCGCATCCTGCTGAACCTGGCTTGTGACCTGACCATTCTTAGCTCGCTCCTCTGTACCTCGCTGCCCGCATAATACCGACCCGGCCTGTCTGACCACGCATACCGTACCCGACCATCCATCCATCCATCCGGTTTGGATCAGACCAGAGTATCTGTCTGCCTCTTCCAAAGTAGATTCCGTTCCTGCACTCCCCTGTCAGTATTCTCTACCACCGCAGGACGCACTCGGGGGTCGTGACCTGGTCTCAGTCTGCACCAAGTCCATCCCCACCATCAGGGGCCCTGGTGAACAGCAGGCTGGGACTTAGACCCCGCGCCCTGAGAGCGTCCGTGCGGTGGGCTGCTAGAGACTCTGCCAGGCGGCTTAACAGGTATGTTGTCACCGCTATAGAGGCTTTCATCTTCACTCGGGCTTCCTTCCAGGTTCACGGGCTGCGGCCGCTTGGATGGCCGAGCCGCGGTGACGTCACTCCCGCGCATGCATGCTGGAGTCTTGGGCACAGCACAGGACGCTGAAGGAACAGCACAGGTATGCCTTTCTTTCAGAGTGCCAGTGACATCACCGGCTGCTGCCCTCTAGAATATCTCCTGAACCGTGCAAGTTTAGGAGATATTCATTTTCCCTACAGATAGGATTTATTAGAAGCTGATCTATAGGTAAAAATCAAAATGCGGAGTTTACGACCACTTTAAATGGGTGCTAGACATGTTACCATGAGTTCCATTAAAGTGATTAAACCCTCACATATACCCAGTGAAGTGATTATCCTCAGGTGATACACAGAGATTAAACAAATCCTCCTATATAAGTTGTACCTGTTCATCTGCAGCTCCTTCCTCTACAGCCTCCTAAATCAAACATTTTAGGCTCTGTTCACATACCGTATTTTTCACTCCATAAGACACACTTTTTTTCCCCCCCAAAAATGGTGGAAAATGTCTGTGCGTCTTATGGAGCTAATATGGAGCGGCCGGCTCGGTATTCCCGCTGCTGCGTTAGAATACCGGGCTGGCTGCTCGGCTCTACTATGCAGAAGAACCTGCTGCTTGGTCCTACCTGTTCCTCGGTCCAGCGGTGTCCTGCTTTCACCGGCCGTCTTCTCTCCCTGGCGCCGGCATCTTCAGTGTGGGCACCTGGTTGTGACAGCTTGCGGCCTCACGGCCGGGTGCCCACTGCACATGCGCGAGAAGCTCTGCGCTTTGTGAATGGCCACCTGTAGTCTTCTGGGACCTGTCACGTGTCCCAGAAGACTACAGGGAGGGAGGGGGGAGAACAACTCCGTGGAAGTGGGAGCGATCTGTATACTTTATACCCAGAATAAAAAAAGATCTGTATACTTTATACCCCGAATAAAAAAAGATCTGTATACTTTATACCCTGAATAAAAAAAGATCTGCATACTTTATACCCCGAATAAAAAAAGATCTGTATACTTTATACCCTGAATAAAAAAAGATCTGTATACTTTATACCCCGAATAAAAAAAGATCTGTATACTTTATACCCTGAATGAAAAAACATCTATATACTTTATACCCTGAATAAAAAAAGATCTGTATACTTTATACCCTGAATAAAAAAAGATCCGTATACTTTATACCCTGAATAAAAAAAGATCCGTATACTTTATACCCTGAATAAAAAAAGATCCGTATACTTTATACCCTGAATAAAAAAAAAAGATCTGTATTCTTTATACCCTGAATAAAAAAACATCTATATACTTTATACCCTGAATAAAAAAAGATCTGTATACTTTATACCCTGAATAAAAAAAGATCCGTATACTTTATACCCTGAATAAAAAAAGATCCGTATACTTTATACCCTGAATAAAAAAAGATCGGTATACTTTATAGAATAAAAAAAGATCTGTATACTTTATACCCTGAATAAAAAAAGATCCGTATACTTTATACCCTGAATAAAAAAAGATCTGTATACTTTATACCCTGAATAAAAAAAGATCCGTATACTTTATACCCTGTATAAAAAACCATCTATATACTTTATACCCTGAATAAAAAAAGATCGGTATACTTTATACCCTGAATAAAAAAACATCTATATACTTTATACCCTGAATAAAAAAAGATCTGTATACTTTATACCCTGAATAAAAAAAGATCCGTATACTTTATACCCTGAATAAAAAAAGATCTGTATACTTTATACCCTGAATAAAAAAAGATCCGTATACTTTATACCCTGAATAAAAAAAGATCCGTATACTTTATACCCTGAATAAAAAAAGATCTGTATACTTTATACCCTGAATAAAAAAAGATCCGTATACTTTATACCCTGAATAAAAAAAGATCCGTATACTTTATACCCTGAATAAAAAAAGATCTGCATACTTTATACCCTGAAGAAAAAAAAGATCTGTATACTTTATACCCTGAATAAAAAAACATCTATATACTTTATACCCTGAATAAAAAAAGATCTGTATACTTTATACCCTGAATAAAAAAAGATCCGTATACTTTATACCCTGAATAAAAAAAAAAGATCTGTATTCTTTATACCCTGAATAAAAAACCATCTATATACTTTATACCCTGAATAAAAAAGATCTGTATACTTTATACCCTGAATAAAAACAATATGTATATTTTATACCCTGAATAAAAAAAATCTGCATACTTTATACCCTGAATAAAAAAAGATCGGTATACTTTATACCCTGAATAAAAAAACATCTATATACTTTATACCCTGAATAAAAAAAGATCTGTATACTTACCTATTTTTATTCCGGTCTAGTCACATGATCCTGCAGCTCCGGCTTCCCTTTTTCAGTAAGCGGTTGCTGCAGGGGAGAAGAGGAAGTGTCAACAACAACTGCGACATTGAGCCTGTGAGTGACATCACAGGTCCCAGAATTCAGAGCCCCTGTTGAGCACTCCATTATCTAGGGTAGTCTGAATGCAAATGCATCCTGCCTAGGAACACCCCTCCTGCAGACTGACATCCACCCGTCAAGGCTTTTTGATATTTGCATAAATCCTCCTGCTTGCATCAGGGCTGAGGACTCTTGAGAGGAGTACTAAGGCAGGGTGCTGTGATGTTTTCTGGAAGCTATGTACAGCATTATCCTGGGTCACTCTCACCAGCCATGATCTGCCTGTATTGTATAGAGAAAGAAAGAGACCCAGTGATGACATCACTAGGTGTAAATGAAGGTGTTTTGAAAACAGGTTTTATTTTAAAATTTCATTCGCATTTTACTGAAGCGGTAGGAAAGGAGAAACCAGGGAAGGCGATATACTAGAAAATTTAAATTTTAAATCACTGGTCTGTCTTTTCTAAATTCTTCGTTCACATTCTTTCTCCCAGTTGAAATATTTTAAAGAGATATTTCTGTAGTTACCATTTACCAGAGATAAAGCAGAGATCCTTTCGTATCTGAGTGGCCGTTTCCGAAGTTTTTCCTTTGATCTGGAAAAGGAAGAGTCCAGACAGAAATGAGGGCTTAAATTGTCTGAAAACGGAAGTCTCGCTTGTTGTACAGAAACAAAACAAGAGCGAATGTTTCCTGAGGAATCAGGAATGATAATGATAACATCCGAAGCATTTTTGGGAGAGGCGCGGCGAGTTTCACAAATCGTGCCTCCTATTTATGCTGGCGGAATTTATTATTGTAAGACTGTTAGCCATGTGCATTCCATGATGGAGCGAGACAGATTTTATCACAGAATGAATGCAGCGAAGTAGGATTTCATTCCACATTTATTGTTTTGAGATTTTCTAATCGTTAGTGGCGTCAAGTCGACATTTATTTTTGACCATAGTGGCCAGGAAAATTCGAAGAAACAGGATGGAAATTGTTTTTGACCATAGTGGCCAGGAAAATTCGAAGAAACAGGATGGAAATTGTTTTTGACCATAGTGGCCAGGAAAATTCAAAGGAACAGGATGGAAATTGTTTTTGACCATAGTGGCCAGGAAAATTCAAAGGAACAGGATGGAAATTTTTTTTTGACCATAGTGGCCAGGAAAATTCAAAGGAACAGGATGGAAATTTTTTTTCACCATAGTGGCCAGGAAAATTCAAAGGAACAGGATGGAAATTGTTTTTGACCATAGTAGCCAGGAAAATTCGAAGGAAAGGGATGGAAATTTTTTTTTGACCATAGTGGCCAGGAAAATTTGAAGGAAAGGGATGGAAATTTTTTTTGACCATAGTGGCCAGGAAAATTCGAAGAAACAGGATGGAAATTGTTTTTGACCATAGTGGCCAGGAAAATTCAAAGGAACAGGATGGAAATTTTTTTTTGACCATAGTGGCCAGGAAAATTCAAAGGAACAGGATGGAAATTTTTTTTCACCATAGTGGCCAGGAAAATTCAAAGGAACAGGATGGAAATTGTTTTTGACCATAGTAGCCAGGAAAATTCGAAGGAAAGGGATGGAAATTTTTTTTTGACCATAGTGGCCAGGAAAATTCGAAGGAAAGGGATGGAAATTTTTTTTGACCATAGTGGCCAGGAAAATTCGAAGAAACAGGATGGAAATTTTTTTTTCACCATAGTGGCCAGGAAAATTCAAAGGAACAAGATGGAAATTTTTTTTCACCATAGTGGCCAGGAAAATTCAAAGGAACAGGATGGAAATTGTTTTTGACCATAGTAGCCAGGAAAATTCTAAGGAAAGTGATGGAAATTTTTTTTTGACCATAGTGACCATAAAATTCAAAGAAACAGGATGGAAATTTTTTTGACCATAGTGGCCAGGAAAATTAGAAGAAACAGGATGGAAATTTTTTTTTGACCATAGTGGCCAAGAAAATTCGAAGAAACAGGATGGAATTTTTTTTTTGACCATAGTGGCCAGGAAAATTCGAAGGAAAGGGATGGAAATTTTTTTTTGACCATAGTGGCCAGGAAAATTCGAAGAAACAGGATGGAAATTTTTTTTTCACCATAGTGGCCAGGAAAATTCAAAGGAACAAGATGGAAATTTTTTTTCACCATAGTGGCCAGGAAAATTCAAAGGAACAGGATGGAAATTGTTTTTGACCATAGTAGCCAGGAAAATTCTAAGGAAAGTGATGGAAATTTTTTTTTGACCATAGTGACCATAAAATTCAAAGAAACAGGATGGAAATTTTTTTGACCATAGTGGCCAGGAAAATTCGAAGAAACAGGATGGAATTTTTTTTTTGACCATAGTGGCCAGGAAAATTCGAAGGAAAGGGATGGAAATTTTTTTTTTGACCATAGTGGCCAGGAAAATTCGAAGAAACAGGATGGAAATTGTTTTTGACCATAGTGGCCAGGAAAATTCGAAGGAACAGGATGGAAATTGTTTTTGACCATAGTGGCCAGGAAAATTCGAAGAAAAGGGATGGAATTTTTTTTTCACCATAGTGGCCAGGAAAATTCGAAGAAAAGGGATGGAAATTATTTTTTGACAATAGTGGCCAGGAAAATTCAAAGGAACAGGATGGAAATTCTTTTTTTCGCACAAAGTTCTAACAGTGTATGTGGCTTCTGTTTGGGAAATCACATTCACTGCAAATTAGAATGTTAACCACTTGAAGACCAGACCTATTCTGATACTTTTGTTGTGAAAATCAGTATTTTTTTTGCTAGAAAAGTATTTAGAACCCTCTTTTTTTTTTTATGAAAGCAGAGGCCCAAAAGCAGGGGTGTCAAACTCCATTTCATCATGGGCCGTATCAGCATTATGGTTGCCCTCAAAGGGCCGGTTGTATCTGTAAGACTAGATGTCCAGAACACTCCACCCCTCATTACATCAGATGTCAAGAATCTTCTCCCTAACATCACCGTGCACCCCCTTTGGGGGCAGAGCTGGAAAGAAGAAAGTGCAGGGTCTGGAGGAGGACCAGAGGAGGAGTGGAATCAGTTACCAGAATCTGCTGAATGCTTAAACCAGGGGAGGTAGAGATGAGGGGGTGCTGCAGCTGCACTGAGAGGTGCAGGATTTGGCAGAGGTGTTCTATTCTCCTCTCTGCTGCCGACTGCTGAGACAGGGTGGGGGTCAAGGGCAGACTGACCATTTGGAAACTGGGGCACTGCCCGAGGGCCCGGGGTCAGTAGGGGGCCCCATGAGATGCCCCTGGTACATTTTTCATAGGCTTTTTTGAGTTTGGGCAAGGACACAGGGGCCCCATGATCCCCTATTGCCTGGGGGCCCAATGAGTTGTCAGTCCACCCCTGGTGGGGGCAGAGACAAGGGGGTACCTGCAGGAGAGGTGCAAGGGCAACATGAAATGGCCTGGAGGGCCGGATTCGGCCTGCGGGCCTTGTGTTTGACACCTGTGCCCTAGAGAATAAAATGGTGGGTGTTGCAATTTTTTTATGTTGTGCAATATTTGCGCAGTGGTTTTTCAAATGCAAATTAAAAAAAAAAATACACAAATTATTGTGAACACAAACAGAATATAATATCCAATATAAAAGATGATGTTACGCACGCCTGTGGAACAGAGACATACTACATACATTAACTTATCCATAGGCGATGCTTTAAAAGCCTTTACAGGTTACCACTTTAGATTTACACAGGAGGTCTGGTGCTAGAATTGTTGCTCAGGATCTGATATTCGTGGGGATCCCTCTCATGTGTTTTTTGATTGCTGTTTAGGTATTTGTGTGCAGGACGAACATGTGCATTCACCTTTGTGCGCGAGCACGGGGGGTGCTTTAACATTTTATTTTTTATTTTTTTTACACTGTACCTTTAATTTTTTTTATAAACCTAATTGCTATCACAATGGGTGAGCAACACCTCTTGTGTCACTTTTCAGAGGAGCGGCAGTCCCTACTGTACAACTGTACATGTGAACGAACCCTTAGAAATTAATCGATCCCCCATCTATGGTAAACAGCGGGGGTGAAGGTATCTCTCTGCCAGTTATTGTGTTCTGACAGCTGCAGCATCTTCAGCTATCTGAATACCCGAACAGTGACTGCATTTGACAGGAAGCAGTCACTGTTCAGTTAATAATTTTCTACCCAAATCTTTTGATTTTGAAATCGACTTTTCTTAAAGTGATACTAAATTTTTTTTTTTTTTATAACAAACATATACATACTTACCTCCAGCCAAAATCCTCCTCTTCTCGGGTTTCTCGCAGGCGATCCTGGCCCCTCCCTCCTGTTGGGTGCTCCCTCAGCAAGCAGTTTGCTATGGGGGCACCCGAGCAGGTGCACTCCCAAGCTGCAGCTCTGCGTGTCCATTCACATACACAGCCTCGGCTCAGCCCCACCCCCTTCTCTCTCCTGTTTGGCTCACTGGCTGTGTTTGACAGCAGTAGGAGCCATTGGCTCCTGCTGCTGCCTCAGCCAATCAGGAGTGAGAGTCCACAGAGAACCGAGGCTCTCGTGGACATCGCTGCAATAGGATGGAGCTCAGGTAAATGTTAGGGGGCTGGGGGAGATGCTGCACACAGGTTTTTTACCTTCATGCATAGAATTCATGAAGGTAAAAAAACCTTAAGCCTTTAGAACCACTTTACGCCGGGTTGTGTTGACAGCTTGAGGCCGAACTCAGCCCATCAATTCAAACCAAACCCAAAATTGTAATATATTGCAGCTTACCTATTAGGTGTGGTGGCTGCATTAGTTTTTTTTTTTTTTTGAAGTCTTTTCCCCCCTCTCTGTTTTTACATGGTGATTTAGAGTCCCTTCAGAGTTCCGTGCCACATCTGACGGCTCCTGCCATTCATACTGCTGGAGCTCGCGAACCAGGAAGGAAGACCGGGTGAAGATGGCGGCTCTGGGGAGCTGCGGCAGCGCGCTGCTGGAGGGCTCTGTTTACAGGTAAATCTGTCTTAATGTACTAGTATGTGGTGCATATTAGTACATTATGAGCTAAACCTGCAGGGAGGCCCATTGTTTTTTCCATTGTCCGGGGGTTTATTACTGCTTTAGCATTTGTTCTGAGGATAACTCACTCGGAGTTCCAGCTGAAAAAAAAAAAAAGTCAGCTGCTACAAAAACTGTAGCTGCTGACTTTTAAAATACAGCCACTTACCTGTCCCTCAGTCCAGCGTTGTCCTCACCACGGCTGGTTTCACCGGCCGTCTTCTCTTCCTGGCGCCGACATCTTTTGTGTGTGCACCCAGCTGTGACAGCTTCTGTGTCAAGTTCCTACCTTTTCCCTGAGGTTATGTTACTCCATGTGCTGGCATCCATCTTGGATTCTGCTTTGCATGGTGGGAATCCTTTTATGCCTTCAGGTCTCTGAGGTCCATCCCCCAGAGGGGTGTGGCTGATGACATATAAGCCTGTGGCCCGCACATGCTCTTTGCACTTGTGTCTTTGTCTTCCTACAGCTCTCTGTATACGCTCGTGACTCTTCTGGTATCTGACTCGGCTTGTGATTAAGACCATTCTCTGTGTTTTCCTTCGATCTGACCTTCTGTTGCTGAACCCGGCCCGTGACCTGTGATTCTCTGTCTACTGTTCTGTACCATTTTGTCCCGTTCTTGTCGACCCGGCTTGCCTGACTACGCTATTGTCATTCTCACCAGCTACACGCCATTGGCGGCGGCCATTACCGCAGCCGGGGTGTCTCGGGGGCCGCGACCTGGTTCCTGGCTGCGTCAAGTCCATCCCCACCATCAGGGGCCCTGGTGAAGGGCAGCCTGGGACTTAGACTCCGCGCCCTGAGGGACTTCGGTCTGTTGGTGGTGGTTGTCGTCAACCAGTGCGTTACCCTGCCACTAGGCCTACCTGTCCGTTCCACAGCCCTGCCCTGACATTCTGGCTTGACAACCGGGTGCCCACTGCGCATGCGCGAGAAGTGCTGCGCTTTGTTGATGGCCTTGTAGTCTTCTGGGACCTGTCACGGGGAGGAAGGGGGGGGGGGGGGACAACTTCCGCTTCAGATCGCCTAGGTGATCGCAGCAGAAGTGGGAGCGGGTACCTGTCAATTTGGGGTACCCACTCCCCCCCCCCCATCCCCCGCTCACCAAAGGTGCCAATCCTTAATGGGGAGCTGGGGACAAAGCTTTAAAGCGGAACTTCCCCTTTTGGGTGGAACTCCTCTTTAAATTGTGATTTCCTTAATTTCCAGATTCACCATTAAATACAGAGGAGTGAATCTCGCCATTGGGGATACAGACAGCAAGAAAAACTTGACAGTGGGTCTAACCCTTCCCTACTATATCCAAAACTAAAAAAATTTTTGCTTAGAGAGCAAATCTTCCATTGGGTAGGACAGGGGTGCTGAACCTTTTGAAGAGTGAGGACCACTTAAATAATTTGGTAACTGGTCACGGGCCACATTGAAGTGAAATGGTTCAGAATTTTGAATATATTATTTTGAATATTTTCCATCTCCAGCCGCTGAATGCCTCTGGGGGGGAGAGGAGCAGAAGCTGGCTTTCAGCGATTGCAGGAGGAAAATGGAGAGGATCAGTTCCTGTATATGCCACCCCTGCTACTCCTCCTGTCCAAGTGTAAACCAGAATGTGACTGGGAGGCTGCACGGGCCCCCCGGAGCATGGGGCGGGGTCGCTATTGGAACTCCTAGCGCTACACCAGTGCCACATACACCAGTACACATCTCAGTTATGGGGTTTTACCTCCAAAACTGCAAATGTAAACAATCCCTTACTGTTCTGAGCCCCTTATATGGCTGCTTTCACACTGATGCACTACAGTTTACCTGCATCTGCGGCTTTCCTGCGGGGTTGGGTCCCAGGCAAAAGGCACTTGGCATCACTTCTCCTGGGACAGGAGCCGGCGCTACAGAGAACGCATTGGCTTATGTGGCTTCTTCTCCCTCCATGGCCGCCTGCTTCCTCTGTTGGCGGAGCCATCTCGGTGCACTCTGGGATGGCGGGTAGGTAAGCACAGATTGTGATTAATCGTTTGCTGACCCCTGTGGATGTGCTTCCCTCATTTGAGGTTGAGAGCCACATCAGAGGGCTCCAAGGGCCACTGGTTGAGCACCCCTGGGGTAGGAAGTGTACCTTGTCACCTTGTCGGGTAAGCGGCCTTGCCTAATCACAAACAATGCATGAAGAGGAAGGTGTATGGCTGCTGTGCCAGGATCCTTCACTAATGTCTACTGGAGATAAATGCATTGAAGGAGAAACAGTCTGGCGGAGAGTGATATGTAATATTCTGGATTACTGAATCTGCTTTTTGATCGAAAAAGTTTGTTGGATAGGAAAAACAATACGGAAGTGCTGCTTTTTTTGTATTTTATACAAATGAATAAATGAGTCGTATAGCATTACTTGATAATGGTATATTTTTTCACTAGGGTTATGTCCCATTTTCATACCTTTTATATTCCATAACCCTGACAGTAACGCTTTCCATAAACACCCAAAGCTGCCAAAGGGATAGCAATCTGCAGAAATTGCTGCAATTTTCTTTGCTCGTAAATAGAGAAAATTGAAAGCATTTGAGTAAATTTGTGGCTCCATAGCCTGGAGGAAGGGAGCGCTGTATCTTTCCCACTTCACATCCTGGCAGAAAAATCCGAAATACATCCATGGCTTATACAGGCTTCCCTACTAAGGCAGAGAGAGCAGTATGATCAGTTCAGCAACCCCCAGCAATAAAGTAGCATTACAGTCATTACCTACAGTGCTCAGCATAAATGAGTACACCCCAACAGATTTGTCAGAAAACCTTTCCTTTCCTTTCTCCTTTCATTTCATTTCTCCTTTCCTTTCCTTTCTTTTCCTTTCCCTTTCTTTTTTTCTTTTCTTTTCCTTTCCCTTTCTTTTTTTCTTTTCCTTTCCCTTTCTTTTTTTCTTTTCCTTTACTTTCCTTTCCTTTCGGAATCAACATTTTTTATGGGACACTATACTACAAAATACTCCCACAAATGCCGGCAATTGATTGCAAACAAGATTTGTTAATTTTCACACACAAAGTATTTTTCCTAACAAATTCAATCAAGACCATGTTGCATCTTTCCCACTTCACATCCTGGCAGAAAAATCTAAAATACATCCATGGTTTATACAGGCTTCCCTACTAACGCAGAGGGAGCATTATGATCAGTTCAGCAACCCCCAGCAATAAAGTAGCATTACAGTCATTACCTACAGTGCTCAGCATAAATGAGTACACCCCAACAGATTTGTCAGAAAACCTTTCCTTTCCTTTCTCCTTTCCTTTCCTATCTTTTCCTTTCCTTTCTTTTCCTTTCATTTCTCCTTTCCTTTCCTTTCCTTTCTCCTTTCCTTTCCTTTCTTTTCCTTTCTCCTTTCCTTTCATTTCTCCTTTCCTTTCCTTTCCTTTCATTTCTCCTTTCCTTTCCTTTCCTTTCCCTTTCCCTTTCCTTTCTTTTCCTTTCCCTTTCTTTTTTTCTTTTCCTTTCCCTTTCTTTTTTTCTTTTCCTTTCCCTTTCTTTTTTTCTTTTCCTTTCTTTTTTTCTTTTCCTTTCCTTTCCTTTCCGAATCAACATTTTTTATGGGACACTATACTATAAAATACTCCCAGAAATGCCGGCCATTGATTGCAAACAAGATTTGTTAATTTTCACACACACAGTATTTTTCCTAACAAATTCAATCAAGACCATGTTGCAAAAATTATTATTATACAGTATTATTATACAGTAATTATAAAGCGCCAATAGTTCGCTCAGCGCTGTATATTACAAAGGGGGACAGAACATGTGACAGAACAATACCAATACAATGCAAAACATGAGGGGATCGAGGGCCCTGCTCTTTCGAGCTTACATACTAGGAGAATGAACACACTCCAATGAAAGTCTTAGGAGCTAAAGTTTAGACAACAAAATCCTAATTAACAAGAATTCAACTACAGGTAAGTCTAATTATTCATTAAACAGGAGTACAGCAGACAGATGATTATAAAAGGGCGTTACTTAACAAAGAAAACCCCTCCCCATTTCATGTTGTCAGCAATGGCATTACATGGACGAGAAATGTTACAAGGCCTGAGAGAGAAAATAATTTCTTTACACAAGAAAGGTGAAGGCTACAGGAAGATCAGCAAAGCTTTACTTATCAGTCAGAAAACTGTAGCAAAAATGCAACAAAGAAGGAACTGCAACCATCTCACAGAGATGTTCAGGCCATCCACGGAAGTTAACACCTTGACAGGAGCATCTTCTGATGAGAAAGGTTGAACGAAATCGCCATGCAAGTTCACTGCAGTTAGCTAAATAAGTAGAAAGCCAAACTGGGGTGTTTGTTTCCCGTGACACAGTATGGTGTACACTGCAGAGGAATGGCATGCATGGGTGTTGTTTATGAAGTAAGCCTCTCTTAAAGCCCGTGCACAAAAACCCCACCTAGAATTTGCCAGAGCCCATGTTGAAAAAAGAGGAAGATTACTGGGACTCAAAACTGTATGGCATTGCAAAGTTGAGCAGTATAAAGAAAGATGCACGGTGCCTACAGTGAAACATGGTGGTGGCGGTGTCCTTCTGTGGGGCTGTATGAGTGCTGCTGGTGTCGCAAAACTGCATTTCATTGATGGTGTCATGAATTCACAGATGTACTGCTCTATATTGAAAGAGAAGATGCAATCATCACTCCGTGCCCTTGGTCGTTGTGCACTTATCCAACATGACAATGATCCAAAACACACATCTAAGACCACTCCTGCATTTCTGAAGAAGAACAGGGGGAAAGTGATTCAGTGGCCAAGTATGTCTCCTGATCTGAACCTAATCCAACACCTATGGGGAGTTCTGAAGGGGCAAACTGAGCATCGCTCTCCATCCAGCATCCAGGCTCTAAAAGAGGTCGTTGTTGAAGAATGGAAAAAGATCGATGTTGCAATATGTCACAAACTTGTTCATTCCAAGCCTAGAAGAGTTGGTGCTGTCCTTACAAATCATGGAGGTCATACAAAATAGATGGAGTAATTTTTGTTGTAGGGTCGATTCATTTTTGCATCAAAATCTAGTAAAACTGAAGATTTTGTAATCTAAGTTATATTATTAACCTTACTTTCATGTAATGAGCCAAACAAATGTTCTATAAAACTCAGTTTTGTCAAAATTTTCAAAATTTTTGTTGTGTTCATTGAGCTATTGATGAAAATGTTACTTTTCAAAAAGGGTGTACTCATTTATGCTGAGCACTGTAACTAATTTTAAACCTACTCTCATCCTCATTCTAAACCTATCTAAAAAAAGATCGCTATACTTACCTGTTCTGAAGTCGCTCCTTTCCAGTCTCCAGCGGTGGCTTCTATGAGGTAGTGAAAGCCAACAACGGCTGAGAGATGAGGTCACCCATAGACTTACTATGGGGCATCCGTTGTCGGCTGCCCCTCCTCTACACAGAAGCCGCCACTGACAGTTCAGTGTGGGACCAGACTGGCTTCAGAATAGGTAAGTATAGCAATCTTTCCTTTACAGGGTTAGGTGAGAATACTTTTAGAATGGGGGAGGGTGTAGGTTTATCGTTAGATAATGATTGGAATTCTATTTTAAGTCATGGTTGTGACTTCTTTAACTAATTGCCGTCCGCAGATAGCCGAATGATGGCTGCACTGCGGCCGGCCAGTTTTGGGTGGACATCATATGACGTCCTCCCAGAACGCGCTCTCCTGCGCGCCCCCTGGGGCACGCACCCGGTGATCTCCATGATCGCTGTGTCCTATGGACAGAGCTGATCACGTGAAAAAAAAAGTTGGGTGGCACCATCTGGTGACCCACGGATGCGCATTTTCCTTTATAGTAATCTAAAGGCTTTTGTTTTATTACAATATGCCTCAAAGTTCACCATTTTGCTTTGAAGAATATATTATTCCAGCAAAGTCCGAGGCACGTGACGTGGTAAAAGGCCAATCACAGCGGCCTTTTACCACGTGATCAGCCGTGTCCAATGACACGCTGATCACCGGGAAAATGCTGGTTCTCGGCTGCACTTTCCTCACGCTGTCAGGTCGTGAGGAAAGTACTGCCAAAAACCGGCAGTTGTCAGAGCGGGGATCGGCACCAATCATCAGGGTCACTGATCACCAGTGCCCTGATGATCGGTGCCCAGCAGTGCCACACACAAGTTCCGCCCACCTGTGCCCAGCAGTGCGCCCACCTGTGCCCAGCAGTGCGCCCACCTGTGCCCAGCAATGCACCCACCTCTGCCCAGCAGTGCTCCCACCTGTGCCACCCAGCAGTGTCACCACCTGTGCCCAGAAGTGCCACCTACCTGTGCCCAGTAGTGCCACCCACCTGTGCCCACCTGTGCCACCCACCAGTGCCCAGCAGTTCTGCCAGTCAGTGCCACCAGTCAGTGCCCAGCGGTTGTGCCAGTCAGTGCCCAGCAGTGCCGCCAGTCAGTGCCCAGCAGTGATGTCAGTCAGTGCCACCTATTAGTGCTGTCTATCAGTACCCATTATCAGTGTCGCCTATCAGTGCCACCAATCAGTGCCGCATATCAGTGCCACCTATCCGTGACACCTCATTAGTGCTGCCTATCAGTGCTGCCTATCAGTGCCCATCAGTGCTGCCTCATCAACGCACATCAGTGAAGGAGAAAAATTACCTGTTTGAAAAATTTTATAATAGAAACAAAAAAACTTTTTTTTTTTCCACTTTTTTTGCAATTTTTTTGCTTATAGCACAAAAAGTAAAGTGCCCAGCAGCGATTAAATACCACCAAAAGAAAGCTCTATTTGTGAGAAAAAAATGATAAAAATTTCATATGGGTACAATCTTGCATGACCGCGCAATTGCCAATCAAAGTGCGACAGCGCTGAAAGCTGAAAATTGGCCTGGTAAATAAGGGGGTATAAGTGCCCGGTAGGCAAGTGGTTAAAAACTGATGAACGCTGAAATCTGATTGGGCACTGTGGGCTGCTAGCCTTTACACATCATGATTGCTCTTTGTACTGTCTATAATCCAATCTGTAATTTGTATTAACGTATATATATAAATCCTCACTTTGTAAAACAACCCATTCAGTTTAAATGAAAAGTAAACCATTTGTGTATAAATATAAAGAAAAAAACATTTTAAAGTGTTACTTAACCAAGGACCCGTCACCTACTTTATTTGGTCTCCCACAGTACTCAGAACATGGAAATGCAATTATTTTAGTAAATATAAACTGCTAAATATCTTTTCTCATCAGAGGTACAGTTGTGTTCAAAATAATAGCAGTGTGTTGCAAAAAGTGAATAAAGCTCAAAATCCTTCTAATAGCTTTTATTTCCATCCACACAAATGCATTGGGAACACGACACATTCTATTCCAAATCAAAACATGAAGAAAAATACATCAAATTTGTGTTGTTCCTCTAAAAAATTTGAAGAAAAGTGAATATTAGACTGTTCAAAAAAAAAACCAATGTTTGTATTCTTCTTTACAAACTCAAACATTCACTATATAAACTGAAAAATGTTTGAAGATTTTGCTTCCTTTGAATGACTTCATGAATATTTGGTTGTAGTCGCACTGTTTCTGAGAACTGCTGTACATCTGTGTTGCATGGAGTCACCCAACTTCTGGCCCCTGTGATCAGGTATTCCAGCCCAGGATGATTGGACTACATTCCACAGTTCTTCTCTATTTCTTGGTTTTGCCTCAGAAACGGAATTTTTGATGTCACCCCACAAGTTTTCTATTGGATTAAGATCCGGGGATTGGGCTGGCCACTCCATAACGTCCATCTTGTTGGTCTGGAACCAAGATGTTGCACGTTTACTGGTGTGTTTGGGGTCGTTGTCTTGTTGGAACACCCATTTCAAGGGCATTTCCTCTTCAGCATAAGGCAGCATGACCTCTTCAAGTATTCTGATGTATTCAAACTGATCCATGATCCCTGGTATGCGATAAATAGGCCCAACACCGTAGTATGAGAAACATCCCCATATCATGATGCTTGCACCACCATGCTTCACTGTCTTCACAGTGTACTGTGGCTTGAATTCAGTGTTTGGGGGTCATCTGACAAACTGTCTCCGCCCACTAGACCCAAAAAGAACAATCTTACTTTCATCAGTCCACAAAATGTTGCGCCATTTCTCTTTAGGCCAGTCAATGTGCTCTTTGGCAGATTGTAACCTCTTCAGCACACGTCTTTTTTCCAACAGTGGGACTTTGCGGGGACTTCTTGCAGATAGCTTGGCTTCACATAGGCGTCTTCTAATTGTAATAGTCCTCACAGGGAACGTCACACCTTCTTTCATCTTCCTGGAGCTGATTGTTGGCTGAGTCCGCCCCATTTTGGCTATTCTTCTATCCATTCCAATGGTAGTTTTTCGCTTTCTTCCACGTCTTTCAGGTTTTGGTTGCCATTTTAAAGCATTTGCAATAATTTTAGCTGAGCAGCCTATCATTTTCTGCACTTCTTTATATGTTTTCCCCTCTCCAATCAATTTTTTAATCAAGGTACGCTGTTCTTCTGAACAATGTCTGAATGGACCCATTTTCCTCAGAATTTCAGAGAGAAATGCACTGTAACCAGCATGTACAACATTTGCTGCCTTCCTTCCTTAAATAAGGGCAATAATTGCCACCTGATTTTCAAAGAATGAATGACCTCACTAATAGAACTCCACACTGCTATTATTTTGAACACGCCCCTTTCAATGAGTGATTCAATGACACAGAATCAGCAGCATGCATGTCATGACTGTTGGGTCTGTTGGATTTCTATTACTCTACTACACCTGCTAGTAAATTATTTGCCATGTAGAAATATCATTTCTACCAAAAACAGTGATTGATCCGGTTAGTGATGTCTGACTGCTATTATTTTGAACACAACTGTAATTAGCAGTCTTGTGACTTCTATCAGTGTCCAGCAGAGCACTGGTTAAAGCTTGAAGGAGGAATTTTCATTCTGCTCTGCCTGTCCTATGAGTCTGCATCAGGGGCGAACTGACAACTCATGGGGCCCCCGGGCAATAGGGGATTATGGGGCCCATGTGTCCTTGCCCAAACTCAAAAAAGCCTATGAAAGAGGTACCAGGGGCATCTCATGGAGCCCCCTACTGACCCCGGGCCCTCGGGCAGTGCCCGAGTTTCCAAATGGTCAGTCCGCCTCTAGTCTGCATGACCAGGACTCTGTTTGGACAGTGCTGATTGGCCCTGTGCTGATCCCACGCACACTCCCAAAAAAAACAAACCTCTCTAGCCATACACACTAAACTGAGTGTGTAACAAGTTTTGCCTTTAGTTCTACTTCAACACTTTAAGTGTTATTATGAGCAGGCACTAATTCCAAGACAGATGGGGTGATGGGCATTATTGAGGGTATTTATGGGAATTTGTGATCTTTCAGCCAAAGCAACATTTGTGTGGTCAGGTAGTGGTGTTGGATGAGAAGACTTGGCTCGCAGTTGGTATTCCAGTTCACCCCAAAGGTGCTCAGTAGGGGTTGAGGTCAGGGATTTGAACAGGCCATGTGAGTTTTTCTGAAGCAAACCAGTCAAACCATGTCTTTATGGAGCTGGCTTTGTTTACAGCTGCCGGGTCATAGGAAAGGGCCTCCCACAAAGTGTTGCCAAAAGGTTGGAAGTGTACAAATATTTAAAATGTCTTTGTATGCTCTAGCATAAACAGTGACTGTAAAGATGATTCTGTCTGATGACCTGAAAGGCATTGGAGAGAACAGAACAGGGATGTTGTGCATCAATGCCATGCTTTTTTTTTTGCAAACAAAGTGTAGATTTCAGTCTAATGTCTATGCTGAGCAAGGGGACAACCAGTTTTAAAAGCCACCACATTAAAGAACAGGCTAACTAATGAGCCCTGTCGTAAATGTCTAAATGGCTATCGTAAACCGTACTTCGTAAACGTGGGAAAGCTAAATAATATGGCTCTATGCACACGGGGCATTTTAATAACGCTGGTAACGTTAGCTGTGTAAAGTCACGTCAAAAACATGACTTTTTCAGCGTTTTCGCATTAGCGTTTAGAGCAGTGGTTGTCAACCTGTGGGTCGCGACCCCTTTGGGGGTCGAACGACCCTTCCACAGGGGTCGCCCAAGACCATCGGAAAACACATTTCCATTGGTCTTAGGAACAGAGACATCGCTCCTCCATCCGTCTCCAGGTGGGTCCGCCCACATGCAGCTACTCCCACATACGAGTACCCGGCGTGATGACATCGCGCCAACCCCATCACATACATCCCGTACAAATACAGGTGTATGTGACAGGGTTGGCACCATAATGTACTTATGTGGACCAGTCACACATGTGTAAAAAGAGCAGCTACTGTGTAGAAAGCAGCTACTGTGTTGAAAGCAGCTACTGTGTTGAAAGCAGCTACTGTGTAGAAAGCAGCTACTGTGTTGAAAGCAGCTACTGTGTTGAAAGCAGCTACTGTGTAGAAAGCAGCTACTGTGTAGAAAGCAGCAGTATTGGAGGTAAAACGATATTTCATGAATTAGAATGCTTTAATTATGTTCAAATTGTAACAATGAAAACACATCCTGCATATCAGATATTTATATTACGATTCATAATAGTAGCAAAATTACAGTTATGAAGAAGCATCGAAAAAATAATTTTATGGTTGGGGGGACACCACGACATGAGGAACTGTATTAAAGGGTCGCGGCATTAGGAAGGTTGAGAACCACTGGTTTAGAGGCATTTTGTTGCGTTTGTGTTTTTTTTTTACTCCCCCAATTTTTTTTTTTTTTGCTCAAAAAAATGTCCAAAAACGTTGGTTTGCTGCGATTTACCGTGTTTTGCTGCGTTTTTCAGCGTTAAGAGTGTTTTTACAGCTAAAAAATAAAAAATTTTTTTTTTGTAAAAAAAAAGTCCAAAAATGCTGGTTTGCGGTGTTTTTCCGTGTTTTTCAGCATTAGAGCGTTTTTACAGCTAAAAAACTCTTCCAGAAACCCACTAGTCCTGGGTTTTTTTTCCAGCCAAAAAACATCCCAGACAAAAAAAACGTTGATTCCAGTCTATGTGTGTATGGACACATAGGATAACATGCTGGGGGGTTTACTGGCTGTAGAAAAAAAACATCAAAATCCAAAAACAGCCGCTGTAAAAACGTCCCGTGTGCATGAGGACTATTAGTACAGCCTAGTTTATATAGTCTGGAGGAGAACACATTTGTCAGACTTGGGTTAGTGACCTGTACTAACATACAGATGAGCTGCCCAGAGTTATGTTAAAGTGATTCTAAAGGTAAAATTAAAAAAAAAATAACAGACAAGTTATACTTACCTGCTCTGTGCAGTGGTTTTGCACAGGGCAGCCCCAATCTTCCTCTTCTAGGGTCCCCAGCTGAGGATCCTGGCTCCTCCCCCGCTGCCGAATGCCCCCATAGCAAATCACTTGTTCTGGGGGCACTTGTTTGTGCTCTATCCTGAGCCGGCTCTGTGTCTATTGACACACGAAGCATGACTCGGCCCTGCTCCCTCATCATTTGCTGCTAATAACAGCAGCAGGAGCCAATAGCTCCCGCTGCTGCCTCTTTGTCCAGTGAGGAGAGAGAGATAGACGCTGCTCTCATTCACATTGCTGGATCGAGATCGGGCTCAGATGTGTGTAAGAGGGGCTGGGGGGGGGGGGGGGGGGACAACAACCAGAAGGTTTTTACCTTAATGCATAGAATGCATTAGGGTAAAAAAAAACTTGTATTGGCAGGGCCAGTTCATACCACATGCAGTCCAGTGGGTTTTTTTCTGCATAGAAAAACACATTGACAGTAGGTCACATGGTTTCCAATGGCATAGTTCACACCAGTGCGGTCAGTTCCAGTGCGTTCCAGTTCCAGAAAAAAAAAAAAGAACATACTCTATTTTTTCTGCACTGAATTGTACTGGACCTCAGTAAAACACAATGGAATGCACCAAAAACACACTGCACCGCACATGTTCTTATTTAGGTTGTACAAAAAGAGAAAAAATGAACCAGAAATAAAAAAACGCACTGGAACGTGTCAAAAAAGACGCATACAGAAACGCATCTAGAATGTATCCGGAGTGAGTTTCTATGGTGTGAACCGGCCCTTAGAACCACTTTAATTACAGTTTCCATAATTAATGCTATGTTGTTGCTACATTAATAACAAATGTTTACACAAATGTTTACAAGAATAACAATCAGTTCGATACCAAACATGTCTATGTTATAATCTACAGAAGGTGGACTGGTAGAGTTGAAATGGCTTAGCGATATAGACATCTGCTTGATGTCATGTTTGGCCTTCATCAAATGGTAATTTCATTCTGTCCAAAATTATGTTGGTTGTTGGATTGCAAAACTGTGCCATCTGGAAATGTGGATATTTGTATGTGGCATACAGCCATCATAATATGTACCCTTTAACCTCCTCCCACCTGCCATATAGTCCAATGACCGGCGCAAGGTGGTTCTCTTGTTCTAGGAGGACGTCATTTGACGTCCTCCCTTTCTCAGTGCGCATGCGCGGCTCTGGGAGCGCGCAGTGCGGCGATCGGCGTTGCGCTGTGTCCCTCGGACACAGCGGATCACCGATCAACGGAAAGAGCCGAAGATGTCGGCTCGGTCATGTGATCAGCTGTGTCCAATCGCAGCTGATCACATCTAAACAGGGAAATGCCGGTTATCGGCATTTCTCTCCTCACAAGCTGTCACGCTGACAGAGGAGAGGAGAGCCGGTAATCGGCATTCCTCGGAGGGGACATGTACACAGATCATCAGAACACTGATGATCAGTGTGACCTGATGATCTGTGTAGCCCCAGCAGTGCCACCTGTCAGTGTCCATCAGTGCCAGCTCTCAATGCTCATCCATGTCACCTGCCAGTGGCCATCAGTGCCACATCAATGCCACATATCAGTGCCAACCAGTGCACATCAATGCCACATATCAGTGCCCATCTGAGCTGCCTTTCAGTGTCACCCATCAGTGCCAGTCAGTGCCACTGTCAGGAATGGACTGGCCAGCAATGGTGGGACTCACCTGCCTTTTGATCTGCAGTACCAGGGCTGGCCAGCGGGTGCTCCCAGCAATCAGAGACTCAACCTTTCAGCCAGCTAACACCTGGAACTGATGATACTGGTGTATTTAAGGGATGGCCAGACTTGCAGACTCTGCCTTGGTGTTGTGTTTGTCCTGGGCCCTGTATCTGTCCTGCATCCTGTTTCTGTTCCTTTGCTACCTGTTCTGATCCCTGGCTTGTGACCCTGACCATCCCTCTGCCTGACCCTCTGTACTACGCTGCTTGCTACCTGTTCTGATCCCTGGCTTGTGACCCTGACCATCCCTCTGCCTGACCCTCTGTACTACGCTGCTTGCTACCTGCTGAACCTGGCCTGTGACCCCGACCATTCTCCGCTTGCTCCCCCTGTACCTACCTGCCCAATTGATATTCACTCGGCCTGCCTGACGGCGCTTTCTTGTATGTACTGTTATCTGTGGGTGGTTGGTTGGGTTTGTTTGCACTGTATTATGTTTAGTATTGCACTGCGTTTATGTTTGTATTGTTAGTGTTAATAAATTACATTGTTAATCACATATCTGAGGTCTGCGTTTCCCTGCTTCAGTCACACACCTCTGGTCATACCTGGGAGCCCTGACATTACACCAAGGCCAATCCTGACCAGAAGTGGCTGCACAGGGAAGCCATCTTGGCTTGTTGATGGGAAGGATGGATCTTGATGAGGTTGAATATTTATATCTGCTAGTGTTTGATGACAGGGAGTATGCTTATCAAACTCTGAAGGAGTATCCCCGGGATGAACTGCTAGAATGTATACGGCTCGCTCATGTTCTAGTAGATCAGGGCACAGAGTTCTCTGAGGTGCAGCCATTGATTGAGGTTTGTGCAGAGTTGGTTTCATCTGGTTCCCCCGAATGCAGGGATGAATTTTTGCCACCATTTAGTGCAGACCAGGTAGAGTCCCTGGTGTGGTTATTAGAGGATGATGTGGGTTACTTTCTGGAGCGTTATTCCACATGTTCACCACAGACACTAAGAGTTTGTATAAACGCAGTGCAGTCATTGACCAGACAGACTTTGTGTAAGCTCAGCTTTGTTCAACCCATACTGCAGACATGGACAGATTTGTTGCACCCAGCCTCAGTCAGCTTACAAAGACCCAGTCCTGCTTCTAACTCTACTCCTGTATTCCCACCAGCTCCTCCAGTTACAGCCCAGTATACTTGGCTATCTACCGCATGTCAGTCCCCTGTTCCCACTCGCTGCACCTATCCTGCCTTTAACCCTGTAAAAAAGCCCTCTGTAGCAACCGCTCCCTCTCCTGTTCCATCCTCCAGTTCTTCTCTGTCTCCAGCTGCTCCATTCGTTTGCAGACCTGCGTTTACTTGCAGTGCTCCAGTAGTTAAAACCAGAAAAAAGCGAAAATTCTTTCCAACCAATACCATCCTGCCAGTATCCAAACCGGTGAGCCTGCCTTCCGTGGTTCAGCCTGAAGCCTCTACTCGGCCTGATGCCTCTACTCGGCCTGATGCCTCTACTCGGCCTGATGCCTCTACTCAGCCTGATGCCTCTACTCAGCCTGATGCCTCTACTCAGCCTGATGCCTCTCTTCAGCCTGATGCCTGTACGCAGCCTGATGCCTCTCTTCAGCCTGATGCCTGTATGCAGCCTGATGCCTCTCTTCAGCCTGATGCCTCTACGCGGCCTGATGCCTCTCTTCAGCCTGATGCCTGTACTCGGCCTGATGCCTCTACTCAGCCTGAAGCCTCTACTCGGCCTGATGCCTGTACTCGGCCTGATGCCTCTCTTCAGCCTGATGCCGGTACGCAGCCTGATGCCTCTCTTCAGCCTGATGCCTGTATGCAGCCTGATGCCTCTCTTCAGCCTGAAGCCTCTACTCGGCCTGAAGCCTCTACTCGGCCTGAAGCCTCTACTCGGCCTGAAGCCTCTACTCAGCCGGACGCCGGCATTCAGCCTGATGCCTCTACCCAGCATGATGAACTGATCCAGCCTGACGATCCTATTAGGCCAGTTGACTCGATGCCCGCTGTTGATCCAGATGATCCGGTACCTGATCCGGTGCCCGCTGTCGTGCCAATTGACTCAGAGCCCGCTGTCGTACCTGGTGACTCGGTGCCCACTGCCTTGCCAGATGACGCGGTGCCCGCTGGCGAGCCAAATGACCTGATGCCTGGTGACCCAGTGCCCGCTGTCATACCTGGTGACCCGATGCCTGCTGTCGAGCCAGACAATCCGGTACCTGATGACCCGGTGCCCACTGTCGTGCCTGTTGACTCGGAACCCACTGCCTTGCCAGATGACGCGGTGCCCGCGGTCGAGCCAAATGACCTGATGCCTGGTGACCCGATGCCCGCTGTCCGGTCAGACGATCCAATGTCTGACCCAGTGCCCGCGGTCATACCAGTTGACTCGGAGCCCACTGCCTTGCCAGATGACGCGGTGCCCGCTGTCGAGCCAAATGACCTGATGCCTGGTGACCCGATGCCCGCTGTCCAGCCAGACGATCCAATGTCTGACCTAGTGCCAGCGGTCATGCCAGTTGACTCGGAGCCCACTGTCGTGCCTGGGGGTCCGGCGCCCGCCGCTCCGCCTGAGGGCCCGAGACCTGTCGCTCCACCTGGAGGTCCGGCGCCCGCCGCTCCGCCTGAGGGCCCGAGACCTGTCGCTCCGCCTGGGGGCCCGAGACCTGTCGCTCCACCTGGGGGTCCGGCGCCCGCCGCTCCGCCTGAGGGCCCTAGACCTGTCGCTCCACCCGGGGGTCCGGCGCCCGCCGCTCCGTCTGAGGGCCCGAGACCTGTAGTTCCGCCTGGGGGTCCGGCGCCCGCCGCTCCGCCTGGGGGCCCGATGCCTGTCGCCCCGCCTGGGGGCCCGATGCCTGTCGCCCCGCCTGGGGGCCCGATGCCTGTCGCCCCGCCTGGGGGCCCGATGCCTGTCGCTCCACCTGGGGGTCCGGCGCCCGCCGCTCCGCCTGAGGGCACGAGACCTGTCGCTCCATCCGGGGGTCCGGCGCCCGCCGCTCCGCCTGAGGGCCCGAGGCCTGTAGTTCCGCCTGGGGGTCCGGCGCCCGCCGCCCCGCCTGGGGGCCCGATGCCTGTCGCCCCCGCCTGGGGGCCCGATGCCTGTCGCCCCGCCTGGGGGTCCGATGCCTGTCGCCCCGCCTGGGGGTCCGATGCCTGTCGCCCCGCCTGGGGGTCCGATGCCTGTCGCCCCATCTGTGGGTCCGGCCCCCGCCGCTCCGCCTGAGGGCCCGAGACCTGTAGTTCCGCCTGGGGGCCCGATGCCTGTCGCCCCACCCGGGGGCCCGAGGCCTGTCGCCCCGCCCGGGGGCCCGAGGCCTGTCGCCCCGCCCGGGGGCCCGAGGCCTGTCGCCCCGCCCGGGGGCCCGAGGCCTGACGCCCCGCCCGGGGGCCCGGTGCCTGCCGCTCCGCCCGGGGGCCCGGTGCCTGCCGCTCCGCCCGGTGGCCCGCTGCCTGCCGCTTCGCCTGGTAGCCCGATGTGCCTCTGCCCGGGGTCCTGCCCGATGTGCCTCTGCCCGGAGTCCTGCCCGATGTGCCTCTGCCCGGAGTCCAGCCCGATGTGCCTCTGCCCGGAGTCCAGCCCGATGTGCCTCTGCCCGGAGTCCAGCCCGATGTGCCTCTGCCCGGAGTCCAGCCCGATGTGCCTCTGCCCGGAGTCCAGCCCGATGTGCCTCTGCCCGGAGTCCAGCCCGATGTGCCTCTGCCCGGAGTCCAGCCCGATGTGCCTCTGCCCGGAGTCCAGCCCGATGTGCCTCTGCCCGGAGTCCAGCCCGATGTGCCTCTGCCCGGAGTCCTGCCCGGTGTGCCAGTCTTTGATATCCCGCCAGTTACCAGACCCGGGCGGTGGAACATTTTTCCCAGCTAGGACTGTTTGGAGCGTCCTGAGGCCGCTCCTTGAGGGGGGGGTACTGTCAGGAATGGACTGGCCAGCAATGGTGGGACTCACCTGCCTTTTGATCTGCAGTACCAGGGCTGGCCAGCGGGTGCTCCCAGCAATCAGAGACTCAACCTTTCAGCCAGCTAACACCTGGAACTGATGATACTGGTGTATTTAAGGGATGGCCAGACTTGCAGACTCTGCCTTGGTGTTGTGTTTGTCCTGGGCCCTGTATCTGTCCTGCATCCTGTTTCTGTTCCTTTGCTACCTGTTCTGATCCCTGGCTTGTGACCCTGACCATCCCTCTGCCTGACCCTCTGTACTACGCTGCTTGCTACCTGCTGAACCTGGCCTGTGACCCCGACCATTCTCCGCTTGCTCCCCCTGTACCTACCTGCCCAATTGATATTGACTCGGCCTGCCTGACGACGCTTTCTTGTATGTACTGTTATCTGTGGGTGGTTGGTTGGGTTTGGTTGCACTGTATTATGTTTAGTATTGCACTGCGTTTATGTTTGTATTGTTAGTGTTAATAAATTACATTGTTAATCACATATCTGAAGTCTGCGTTTCCCTGCTTCAGTCACACACCTCTAGTCATACCTGGGAGCCCTGACAGCCACCTATCAATGTTAATCAGTGCCACCTATCAGTGCTGCCAATCAGTGCCACCTATCAGTGCCAGTCAGTGCCGCCTGTCAGTGCTGCCTATCATTGCCGCCTAACAGTGCCAGTCAGTGCCATATATCAGTGCAGCCGATCAGTGCCCATCACTGCAGCCTCATTAGCGCACATCAGTGAAGGAGAAAAATCACTTCTTTACAAAATTTTATAACAAAAACTAATTAAAAACTTTTTTTTTCTCAAAATGTTCAGTGGTTTTTGGTTTGTTTAAGAAAAAATAAAAATCCCAGAGGTGATTAAATACCACCAAAATAAAGCTCTATCTGTCACACAAAAAATTATAAAAATTTCATATGGGTACAGTGTTGCATGACTGCGCAAATGTCATTCAAAGTGTGACAGCACTGAAAGCTGGAAATTGGCCTGGGCAGGAAGGGGGTAGAAGTGCCCTGTAGGCAGGAAGGGGGTATAAGTGCCCTGTAGGCAGGAAGGGGGTAGAAGTGCCCCGTAGGCGAGGGGTTAAAGAGACTGTCACTTTGCTCATTCAACAGTCCTTTGCCAGTCCACCATGACCCAGCTATACTCTCCTTCCCACACTCCTCCCCTGTTCTGTTCCTTCATTAGAGTCAGGATTCCAGTCCTCCGTAAGATCCATGTGGGTCGGTGTCACAGCTTTCACAGGGTTGAAGGGGTTTTCCTCTTTGCCATGTAACAGTGTTTCTGTCTGCCGATTTGCCATTTGGGCCCAAGCAAAGGTAAAAATGAGAATAGGTGGCTTGGGAGGTGGGCTAGCAAAAGACTCTGTCATGGGCCTTAAATGGGCAAAGTGACTGGGTCTCTTTATGGTAACTGAGCATTCCATATGTTTCAGCTGTTTAAGACATTTGTGTTTTGTTTTCTGCCAACAGTGCACTGACTACGACCTGGATTTTGGCACAGAATGCTTACATTTGGCCCTGGAATACAGTAAAGTCAGAGCAAAGTTAGTGGAAGGCCCCCCCGATCTGTGGAAGGTAAATATAACGTTCGTGGAGGTGACCTCACATTAAATGTTTGAGTTACACTTAACTACTGCAAACACACGGCCGTTCAGCCAGCGGGCACTCGCTGCTGCCTGGAGCACCGCACTAAGCTCAGTTTGTACAAGGTCTGCAAACACTAATTGGGCAGCTGATTTGTTTTGGTGTAAGATGTACACAGTTACAGCTTTTGTGGGAAATGCTGTACAAGTGACCACCACGGAGTAGTAAAGGTAAGGCGAGGCTGCATTCAGTCTGCTAGGTTTGTCTGTCTCCTACAGTGAAGGAAATAAGTATTTGATCCCCTGCTGATTTTGAATGTTTGCCCACTCACAAAGAAATGATCGGTCTAAAAATCGAATGTTCGGTGTATTGTAACACTGAGAGACAGAATAGCAACAAAAAATTCAAAAGAAATGCATGTCTAACAAATGATGCACTGATTTGCATGTTCATGAGGGAAATAAGTCTTTGATCCCCTATCATTCAGCAGGATTTCTGGCTACCAGGTGTCTTTCATACAGGTAACAAGCTGAGATTAGAAGCAGTCTCCTAAAGGGAGTGCTGCTAATCTCATTTTGTTACCTGTATAAAAGACACCTGTCCACAGGATCCCTACGACCTCTCCGCTCACCGAACCACCGCACCCACTGATGATGTGCCGCCGCACCCACGGACACCAACCTACTACACCCGCAGACTACTACCAACCAGCTGCTGACCCTGCTGCCCTCCACTCTCCCTCTCCCCTCACAGAAGAACTCAAAAGACTCCTCCACAGCGCTACAGACTCTCTGCTTCACCATCCCTGACCTGCACCCCTTCACCTCCCACGGCGTTACAGACACTCTGCTTCGCCATCCCTGACCAGCACCCCTTCACCTCCCCCGACCTTTCCAGCACCCCGCTCACCCCAACATGTTCAAGATGGCGACGGGACCGGACACACATTAGGAGCTCCTGCGCTCCTAGCCCCAATCCGCTGCCATCCGGGCCGCAGCGGACCCCAGCGGGGCCCCTAAGACACTCCCAGTCCCAGCTCGGCCACCAGGAAAGGCTTCTGGACCAATCAGATTCCAAACTCTCCACCATGGCAAAGACCAAAGGATGTCAGGGACATGATTGTAGACCTACACAAGGCTGGACTGGTCTACCAAACTATGGCCAAGCAGCTTGGTGAGAAGGTGACAACAGTTGGTGCAATCATTCACAAATGGAAGAAACACAAAACAACTGTCAGTCTCCCTAGGTCTGGTGCACCATGCAAGATCTCACCTTGTGGAGTGTCAATGGTCATGAGAACAGTGAGGAATCATCCCAGAACTACATGTGAGGATCCTGTCAATGATCTCCAGGCAGCTGGGACCACAGTCACCAAGAAAACAATTGGTAACACACTACGCCGACAAGGATTGAAATCCTGCAGTGCCCGCAAGGTCCCTCTGCTCAAGAAAGCACATGTCCAGGCCTGTCTGAGGTTTGCCACTGAACATCTGAATGATGCAGAGGAGGACTGGGTGAAAGTGTGCAATCCTGGTGGCCAACTACAGGAAACATCTGACCTCTGTGATTGCCAACAAGGGATTTGCCACCAAGTACTAAGTCATGTTTTGTAAAGGGGATCAAATACTTATATCCCTCACAAACATGCAAATCAGTGCATAATTTGTTAGACACGCATTTCTTTTGAATTTTTTGTTGCTATTCTGTCTCTCAGTGTTACAATACACTGAACATTCGATTTTTAGACTGATCATTTCTTTGTGAGGGGCAAACATTCAAAATCAACAGGGGATCAAATACTTATTTCCTTCACTGTATATGCTGGGTCTTGTACACTTTACTTTCCATGCACAAATCGATGATGGCACCATACTGGCATTTATTGCAAGCAGGGTATGTACAGAATGCTGCAAACCGCTAACAATTATATGAGTAAGTGCTAACTAGAGCAAAATGTGTTTTTATTGCAGCATTCTGTATGCCCCCCACCTAAAGCAGACCTTCACTGTAAAGCTGATGTTCTGCTGCCCTTCCTCCTCCGCTGTCCCTTTTTTTTTTTTTTTTTTTTACAAATGGACAATTTTGTTCTTGGAAAGTACTGTATTTGTGATGTGGAGCAGCAGTTCTGCATTTCTTGCCTAGGCGAGAAACTCTCCCTATATATACAAATAAAGGTGCAGCGCTAAAAAAACATAAATAAGATAAATAAGAACAGCTTATTATAGCATAAAATAAAGTGCAGAGTATCGGATCACACTGAGGTGAACTTAAGTGAATAAAAAGTCCCAACGTGGGGATCCGGAAGATCCTAATAAGTGCGTGGGGCAGGGTTCCGGTGTACCACACGGTGAATCTAGAGTACAAAAGTGCGCACTCACCAGAAGTGCATCAAAAATACGCATGTGAATTTATCCTGTTACATCAGGTAGCGGTCATCTACTGCCAGAGTAAGGTCAGGGTCATACACCTTCCAATCGCAACTCAGGGTGAATACTCCAGGAGTCTCAAACGTGTCACCATCTGGGGTCCCTTTGAACAGGTTCTGCAAGTGGGGACTCTCAATGAAGAGAGCCCAATAAGGGACACCACATAGCGTGATACCGTAAACACTGAGTTTATTGTATCAAAAGGTAACACAACACTGAGTGGTAGAGATAGAATTAAGGTAAACACTGACCAGATACTGTTCAGGATGGCCACCAGCGGTGGTCAGACGTCCGGATACTGTAGCCCCTCTGATGCGTTTCGTGCGATGCACATTATCAAAGGCTGGGCTTACAGGCAGGGACTTCCAATAGCTGCTATATATGTGTAAAAGACATGTGAGAAACTCTCCCTGCCCCCTGCATGTGTGCAGATGTGCCGCAGGACTCAGGTCACGAGAGAGCCCTGTGGTATATCTGCACATGCCCTGGTTTCCGCATTCACCTGTGCACGTGGGGTTCCCTGAACATGCGCAAAGACTGTAGCGGGGATGACCGAAACCTTCCGTCTTCCCATGTGCAGAAAATCAACTGTGCGCACAGATGCTCTTCTAAGACCCGAAGGCCAGGCAGAGCCAGTGGCCATAATAATGGCACTCGAGGTCATGTGCATGGGGGCAGTGGAGCCACCAACGGGGGGGGGGGGGCAGACTGAAGTTCTGCTTTAAGTGCAATTTAAGATTGCAGCAAATGCCAGTTTCGTGCTCATCAAGCATTGCATCCAATGTATTCTTTAAAGCTGAAGTTTCAGTATGGACTATTTTGCATAGTTACATTGATCCAGTTTTGACCAATGTAAGTATACATGTGCCATACCTGGCCAATCCCCATGGAAACTGGATATCACTGTAGTAAGAACTGCTGCTACAGTGATCTCCACGAACCTCCGGGTCCCATACCAAACCGGGTCCCTTAGCAAACACAGAAGGATGCTTGCTTGGCACGTAGCCTATTCAGAGAACGCATTACATTTGCTCAATTAATGCAAAGCATTCTCTGATTGGACAAGGTGGAGTTCATGACCTCACCACCCTGCCTCTCTACCTCTTTCATTTAGAGGAGGCTTTGCATTCACTGAGAAAATCAAAGTATCCTCTGAATGGCACCTATGCTGAGCGAGCAAATTGTTGCTTTTTTTTTTAGCGAACACAATGGGGGTTATTTACTAAAACTGGAGATTGCAAAATCTGGTGCAACTCTGCATAGAAACCAATCAGCTTCCAGGTTTTATTATCAAAGATTAACTGAACAAGCTGAATTTAGAAGCTGATTGGCTACCATGCACAGCTGCACCAGATTCTGAGATTCAGTTTTAGTAAATCCCCTCCAATGTACAGAGATATTGATAATGGTAGCGACATAAACACAAACACACGCACACACTGGGACTATTTGGGACCTAGTGGAGCTCTTCCCCTAGATTAGTATTTCTCAACCAGTGTGCCGTGGCACCCTAGGGTGCCATGAGCTTGGGACCTAGTTTGCACTGGATTAGGATCATGAGTTGCCATGGTGTGGATGGGCCGGCCGCCAGTACTGTGATGTTCTAGAGCAGTGGTTCTCAACCTGTGGGTCGCGACCCCTTTGGGGGTCAAACGACCCTTTCACAGGGGTCGTCTAAGACCATCGGAAAACACATATTTCCGATGTGTACAGAGCAGCTGCTGTGTTGAAAGCAGCTGCTGTGTTGAAAGCAGCTACTGTGTTGAAAGCAGCTACTGTGTTGAAAGCAGCCGTATTGAAGGTAAAACGACACATGAATAATAATTACTGGGTAAAGAATTTTTTATGGTTGGGGGGGGTCACCATAACATGAGGAACTGTATTAAAGGGTCCCGGCATTAGGAAGGTTGAGAACCACTGTTCTAGAGCTAGGACTCCTGGCTTCATTCATTGCTTTGGTGATGGAAGCCGGTTTGCCCATGCCATGGCAATGCATTACATGCTGATCCAGGACAGGTAGAATGCAGGACTGCCCCCAGCATTCAGGAGAAAATGGCAGTCTGCTCTCATGCATAGGGAGATCTCTGATGTGATAGGGGGACCTCTGAGATGAAGGGGGGGTTCTGATGTTGTGATGGCGGGACCTCTGAGGTGATGGGGGGGTTCTGATGTGATGGCGGGACCTCTGAGGTGAAAGGCGTTCTGATGTGATGGCGGGACCTCTGAGGTGAAGGGGGCTCTGATGTTATCAGGGAATGCCTGATGTGAAGGAGAGCTTCTGATATGAAGATAATTTCATCAAGGCGCTTGTGTATATTGTCCCAGGCTCGGGTTTCCAATTGATGAGTAACATTTATGTTTTTTACACTTTAGACTGGGGTGCCTCAAGATTTTGCATACTTTTAAAGGGTGCCGTGACACTGATCTAGAAACACTGATCTAGATTGCCTCCCCCTGATCAGCTGCGGCACTGGTACTTGGATTAATGGCAGACTGAATTAATTATTGGTATTGCTGCCAATGGAGAGTGCTGCTCTGGGCAATTGCTTTATTGGCATATAATCCCTTCCTGTGCTGTAATTAATGGGTTGAATTTATTCTCTAGGTGACCTACAAGCGAGATTTATATGCAGCTGAGTCAATTATTAAAGGTAAGTGTGTCTTTTTATGATATTATTATAGTTTGTTAACAGGGATGTGTGTTCTAATTAACTCTTTAATGGTGTGAGCTGGATAAAACTGATATAGAGTGGGAGTGGAGCCATGAGGTCACTGCTTTATTATGAGCTTGTTAAACCTTAAAGAAATTCTCTATTGATAAAAAAATGTTTAGGCAGTTAACACATTCCAAGCTGAGATGAGTTGTGCATTTAGAATTCTTAGCAGAAAAGTATTTTTTGACTTGCTGGAAAATGCTCTAGCATTGATTCTGACTCAAAACGTTAAAGTGATGTTACAGACATAGAAATAACAAACTTATACTTACCTGCTCTGTGCAGTGGTTTTGCACAGAGCAGCCCGGATCCTCCTCTTCTCAGGTTCCCCACCAGCACTCCTGGCCCCTCCCTCCTGTTAAGTGCCCCTAGAGCAAGCAGCTTGCTATGGGGGCACCCAAGCAGGCTTGGTCCCGAGCCACTGCTTTGTGTGTAAATTCACACACAGAGCTACAGCTCGACCACTCCCCCTCTCTCTCCTCAATGGCTCACTGGCTGTCATTTACAGCAGCGGGAGCCAATGGCTTCCACTGCTGTCTCAGCCAATGAGGAGGTAGAGTCCCCGAAGAGCTGAGGCTCTCATGTGCATCGCTGGATCGCAATTTGGCTCAAGTAAGTATTAGTGGGGGCTGGGGGGGGGCTGCTGCACACAGAAGGTATTTTACCTTCATGTAGAGAATGCATGAATGTAAGAAACCTTGAGCCTTTACAACCACTTTAAGATTTGTTGTGTTGTAGTGAACATTTAGAAATGTTAATTGTGCTAAAGCAGTACACTTTATGTTCCTAGGCTGCCTGTACCTTGAGCTTCATAGCTGTATATCTGCATTGCGATATCATGTAAGGCAGTGCTGCCTCCGACTGTCTCACAAGATTTGGAGTGAGATTTGGTGAGGTCAGTATGGCTTGCTGTTCTTGCTGGAGAGGAAGCTGTATCTGAGGATCTGCAGTGCAAGCTTCTCCCTGCTTGTGCTTCATTTATATTGTGAATCTGTGCTTCTTCACCTCCCCTGCTGATTCTTGAATTTTCCGACACCAATCTTTAGATCAGCAACTATTACGGGGAGCAGGTCTGACATGAGGAAGCAAAGCCCTGCCTGTACCAAGATGGCCACCTCAACAATGAGACATACTGCAGAATATCTCATTAATGGAAAAAGATACTAGTGACTAGTCCTTTGCCTTGGTTCAGCTTCCATAGTACAGGTTTCCTTCAAAGGCATTATAAACCTTCATGCCTGCACCTTGTGTTTTTCATGTACTTAAGATGTGCATTGATCATGTAGTTTCTTGGTGTCATTTGCTGCTTTGTACTCACAGCCTATAGTTGAGTAGATCTTCACATTCCTGTGTCAGAAGGTTCTGTTTGCTTTTCAACTTGAGGCATGCCACATGAGACTGCACAGCTTAATACATTATTTATTTCAGGTACTTATATAGCGCTGTCAATGTACGCAGCACTTTACACATATATATTGAACATTCACGTCAGTCCCTAACCCTCAAGGGGCGTACAATCTAAGGTCCCTAACTCACATTCATACATACACATATTAGGGCCAGTTTAGACATGAGCCAATTAACCTCCCAGCATGTCTTTGGAGTGAGGGAGGAAACCGGAGCACCCGGAAGAAACCCATGCAAGCACAGGGAGAACATGCAAACTCCATGCAGGAGGCGCCATGGTCGGGAATCGAACCCATGACCCATTTACTGCAAGGCAGACAGCCACTGTGCCGCCCATCCAGTCTAGTGATGGTACAGGTGAGAGCTGCACAGTTATTCGATCTGACACAGGCAGAGCATTCACAGACACCCACTGATTCAGCTAAAAGTTTTTTTTTTAGATTAGCACTCCCATACATGACCTCTGTCTGTAATGTTAGAACTGCATCTTCCTGTGAAGAGACTACATGTCCCACAGTCACTGAGTCTCCAGTCTAGTGATGGTGCAGGTGAGAGCTGCACAGTTATTCGATCTGACACAGGCAGAGCATTCACAGACACCCACTGATTCAGCTAAAAGTTTTTTTTTTAGATTAGCACTTCCATATTTGTGAAGTGACACAGAAGTGGCAATGTATTGGATGCTGTGTGACCCGGAACAGGTAGTTGTCTTGTCCCTTTGGTGAATAGGAACAGGCTAGGTGTAGCAATACATGGACATAGGGGAAATAATCAACCACGATACTATGAACTGCATTCACAACATTTGGCCTCAGCATTACAAGTTAAGGCAAACAGCACAGGGAATATAGCTTCACTAGTAACCAATTAAAACAATGAAAGCATTTGAGTGTACAATGCCTTTGAGTGACCACTTTATAGAAATTCCATTACCGTTCTGAGTATTCTTCAACCAAAGCTGTACTTTACTCATTCGGGGAAAAGTAACAGCTGTGCTCAATAGATTGCCCCATCTGCTGCTTATATTTTACATTTAAAAATGGTGTTTTGGTATATTTTAACGAGGGAAGGAGGGGGATATAGAAAAAAGGAGGGGATGGGTAGGACTATAATAAAAAAACATAACCGTAAAGCACAATCCGTTATAACATTTCAGAGTGCTCTGTTGTGCCATGAAGTTCTGCACATACTGTAGAAACAGGAGGAATTTTGACTTACAGTATTTTTTGGTGTATAAAACTACTTTTTATACTTAAAAATATACCCCAAAAATTGGGGGTCGTCTTATACGCGGGGTATAAAATGTGAACCTTGAGTTTGTTTGGGTCAAGCTGGCTGGATGTGTGGTAATACTGTACATACCGTATACCGTGCTGAGCCAAGCTGGCCGGATGTGTGGTAATACTGTACATACCGTATACCGTGCTGAGCCAAGCTGGCTCAAAACAAATGTCCCTATGAGAGATTAATCTGTCAGCCCGCTGGATGTGTGGTATATATAGTATACTGTAATCAGCCCGCTGGATGTGTGTATGTACGGTAGCTGCGGCTACATACAGTATACACTGGGCCAATCACGGCGAGTGATGTATTCTACTAATGAATACAAAGCCTGCTCGGATTGGCTGAGTCAGAGAGGTGGGCTGATGATGTCACAACCTCAGCCAATCCAAGCAGGCTTTGTATTCATTAGTAGAATACATTGCTCGCCGTGATTGGCCCAGTGTATACTGTATGTAGCTGCAGCTACCGTACATACGCATCCAGCGGTCTGATTACCGTAGGGACGTACCGGTACATTTTGAAACAGCTTGGCTCAGTATACTGTATATACCGCACATCCAGCGGGCTCACAGATTAATCTGTCATAGGGACATTTGTTTTGAGCCAGCTTGGCTCAGCGCGGTATACTGTATGTACATTACTGCACATCCAGTGGGCTGTATATATACTGTATACTGTATGTAGCCGAAGCTACCGTATTACTGCACATCCAGCGGTAACCATCTGATTTGGAATTTGATCCATATGATGACTGTCTTACAAATGTATCACAAGATGTCATTCATGAACTTATGATGTCAGAGGATGAACATAAGGATTTTAAGTACCGGTAAGTCATAACCATTTCAATAAAAAAATCAGATATTTTTAAATGGTGTTGCCTTGGAAGGGGGGTAGTCTTATATGGCGAGTATAGCCCAAAACCTAGGTTTTAACTGGAAAATTAGGGAGTCATCTTATACACCCAGTCGCCTTATATGCCGGAAAATACGGTACCTGTAAATTCTGTATTTTGGAGTAAAGTACAGGGCACAGGCAGATTATTTAAACACCATGGGTTATAGGCATGTACTACTATAGGCATATACCTTCAGGTGATTGTACACTGGCAAAGCTTTAGAGGACACACCTATTGAGCACCTCTCCTAAAAAACACTACCGTATTCCGTAAGTCCTCAGTTTTGTAGCAGGCAATGGAGTGTAAATCAAGGAATGGGAGGGAGGGTAGTCTGTGCCCTGTACTGTACTTCTAGATATGGAGTTTACAGGTAAGTCAAGAGTATTCATACACCATGGAACATCCCCAAGCAATGAACAGGAAAGGTGGGCAACAATGAGGCAAACAGAAGACCCAACCTCAGCCTCTGCGAGACCCTTATGGCCAAACGCTGCATCAGAAGATTAGACATCTGTCTGTTAAAACTTTAAAAAAAGCAGGAACAGATAACTAGGTGGTGGCCTTGCACAGTCTTGGTACTAAAATGCCCAGGAAATCCCCACCGTTCTGATGGGATGGGCATGTAAAGCGCAGAAGGACATTTTTCTTTGAGAATTCAAGCTCTTGCAAGTAGATTTTGTATCCATCATGCAATGGTGGACTTTGAATAAGGGCGCCCTTTTGAGATCTAGAGAACAGGACAAACAGGGAATCCGTCTGTCTGATTGGAGCAGTAGCCTTAACCCCCCTGGCGGTATTCCCGAGTGTAGCTCGGGGTAAAGTTTCAGCACCACAAGCGGTAACCCCGAGCTACACTCGGGAATACTCTGCAGTGTTGCTCCGGAATCTCTTCTGCACTTACCTTGTCCTGCGCTCCCACAATGTCCCTCCTGCAGTCCCCGGCAATGTCCTCCGGCCGATGCCGGCATCTGTCTTCTGGGTTCCGTTCCCTGCGATGTGAGGACGTACGGGGATGGAACCGGCGGGAAATTAAAAAATATGAAAAAGTGACATTCACTAAATGCACTAAAATCACATACAGTAGTAAAATATTACTGTATCAAACCATTTCACATACATTTTGTCCCGAGTGCTTTGTCCGGCGCCCTGCCTGCATTTTTACCGTTCTTTCTGCCTGGAAACTGAGAAACATCCATGGCGTCCAAAAAGCGTCCCTTTAGGTCAAAATCGGTTTTAGACCGGCTAGAGAACAGCGATAGTAAATCAGAACCACTTGCAGAATTGAGTGATAATGATTCGTGGGGGAAATTCCTCATCAGACACTGAAAACGATTCTGCGACTTTGCTCAGTGATGTGCGAACTTGGTGCTCTATTTCAAATGTCAGTGTTTTTGGTTTGATTATATTATTGAATTACATTTATTATTATATTATTATTTTTTATGATTATTTATTAAATTATAATTTATGATTGCGTGTTTCAAATTTTAACATACCCGGGATGTTTACTAGATTCTTGTTCGGGCAGATTTCAGTGAGTTATTCCTAAAAATTACAGGCCTACAATAAAAAAAAAAAACATATTTCCATGCAAAAAAAAGTACCGCTTTGAGCACAGAAATACTGAATAATCAGACCGCTAGGGAGGCTATGGTACTCTATACTGTAAAGGCTCTGACCAGGACCAGGCAATGTATAGAAATTTCCTTTGGATGCTTTGGATCAGGGTTTAAGGATGGGAGGACAATGTCCTCATTGCGGTGGAATGCTTATACTGCCTTAGGGACGAAGGATGGCCTTAGGCGTAAGACAAACTTGTCATTGTGAAGTATGAGGAAAGGCTGTTTACAGGAAAGGGCTGCCAGTTCAGAAACATGTCTGGCAGATGTGATAGCGACTTCAATTCTCAAGGGTTTGCTCTTAGAGAAAGCAGTTTCTTTTCTGGGAGAAAGACTTTTGCTTGGGATTTGTCTAGGACCAGACTCAAGAATTCCAGGTGAAGGGGAGACTGGAGAGCAGATTGGTTTTAAATTGATCACCCAACGGGAGCGTCTGAATTGTCCTGTTGACATTTTCTAATAGCTGGAAGGGAGATGAATCCTTCAGAAGTAGGTTATCTAGACTTGGAGTCCTCCGAAGGACAGTCAGGGGTGCTAAGACCTTTGTAAACACACTGGGAGCAGAGGATAGGGCAGTGTAACAAACTGAAAGTGACTGTCAATGCAAAGTGCAGAAAGAAGTGATGAGGTGGGTACATGGGAGCATTAGTTTGAGATCTTGGATGTCCACAGGTGCCATGTATTCCCCGTTTCAGAGAGACGATTTCTGACTTTGCAGATTCCATGCTAAAATTTTTAATTTGAAGGAATTTGTTGAGGAATTTGAAATCCAGAATATTATGAATATTTGTTACCATGAACAGGTTTGAGTAGAATCCTTTGAACCTGTCTGTTGGCAATACAAACACAACAGTTCCCTGTTACAAGAAGTGGTCCAGGGCATTCTGCAAATCTAGGTTTCTTTTGGCAGTTTTTGGTTGATTTTGACAGAAGAAAGTGGTGAGGTGGTAGATTTGACATTTTGTACCCCTTTGAAACCACAGATTGAACCCAGACTTATTTGACTCAGAGAGAGGCAAACTATAACAGATGTCCCCCTACTGTAGGAGTGAGGGTGATCCTTCATTGCAAAGAGGGATTTGGAGAAGGCTTGCACCAAAAGGATGAAGATTTGAAGCTTAGTTAGAGAAGACAAGGTGCACTGTGTTTAGAGCAGTTAGGGGCTCCTGAGCAGGGTGATTTTGGGACCTTCTGCTATAGAAGTAAAACCTTAACACCTGTAATCTCTTTGATAGATTGGTCAGTTGCCTCACCAATCAGACGTCTTCCTTGGAAAAGCGTACGTGCAAGGGGCCTTTTTTTTGTAGACCGCTTTAGCTGTCCAAGTTTTTAGCTATAAAATTCTGTGCAATAATACTTTGGGTAGAATAGTGTTATGGTATTATCTTAGTTTGGCTCAGCTTGTCAACCCAAAGACCTGAAAATAGCCTCACATTTGTTCCATGACATACCACAACCTCAGGAACCCTGAAGAAGGGGAAGGCCAAAATCCCCAGAAACATGTAGCTGTACCCTTTTTCTTGATTGCCATTACAGTCTGGAACAGGGGCGGACTGACCATTTGGAAACTTGGGCACTGCCCGAGGGCCCGGGGTCAGTAGGGGGCCCCATGAGATGCCCTTGGTACCTTTTTTCATAGGCTTTTTTGAGTTTGGGCAAGGACACAGGGGCCCCATGATCCCCTATTGCCCGGGGGCCCCATGAATTGTCAGTCCACCCCTGGTCTGGAACTAAGCTCATTTTGTGTATGATTGTTTACTCAAGTTATTTCTCATTACACATATGTAGAATTCTCAAATCTTGGGAACCAGCACCTTGCAAGAAATCCTTAAAGCATAACTCCAGGGAAAACTTCTTTACATGTCCTTGTTGCTGATTTCCTACCTTCACTGAATATGGCATTCATCTTCAGGTTCGCACTGCTCTGAAATAGCCTATTCATTTTCAAATCAAACAATTTTCTTTGGTTTCCTGTTTGTAAGATCAGTGGCTGCGATGCCTCCTATGCCCTCAGCCACTGGTCTTGGCACATCCCTTCTGTAGTTCAAGAAGCAGTGATGTAATTTAGCCCCAATTGCTGTGGTGGGTGGACCGAGACTCTCAGACACATATAGGCCTAGTGTACCCTCCCACATTCACTACAATTCCCTGTGGTTGATGGGAACTGTAGTTTCCTTTTACTGCAGAGAAAGAAAAGAGGATATGATGTAATCCCTGCTGTTACTCCTCCTACTTGGCAGAACAGATGCTGTTATCTTTTGCATTACAGAGATGAGGTCATGAAAATTCAATTAGATATTTCTCCTAAATGGTAAGGATTTTCAAAATTTCATGAACTGTTTACTGTTTTGTATAGGGGGGTGTACTAATGGGTGATTTTTTTGCCTATCCTGGAGTTCTTCTTTAAGCAATTCTTTGCCCTGTTTGAAAACAATTAAAAGTCAGCAGCTGAAAATACTGTAGCTGCTGACGTTTAATAAAAGGGCCCTCACCTGTCCAGGGATCTGGCTCTGTCCTCATCCAAACAAGTTATTATTACTATACAGAATTTATATAGTGCCACCAGTTTGCTCAGCGCTGTCAGGGCAGGAGCTGAGGAACGAACAGGCAGGCCTAATAACAATGTACCGCACTGGCTGACGACAACCACCACCCACAGACCGAAGTCCCTCAGGGCGCGGAGTCTAAGTCCCAGGCTGCTTTTCACCAGGGCCCCTGATGGTGGGGATGGACTTGACACAGCCAGGAACCAGGTCGCGGCCCCCGAGACACCCCAGTTGTGGTAATGGCCGCCGCCAATGGCGTGTAGCTGGTGGAAAGGACAATAGAGTAGTCGGGCAGGCCGGGTTGACAACAACGGGACAAAACGGTACAGGACAGCAGACGAGAATCACAGGTCACGGGCCGGGTTCAGCAACAGAGGGTCAGATCAAAGGAGAACACAAAGAATGGTCGAGTCACAAGCCGAGTCAGATTCCAGGAGAGTCGCGAGAGTCATAACAGAGCTGTAGCAACACCAAGACACAAGACACAAGTGCAAAGAGCATGTGCGGACCACAGGCTTATATGTAATCAGCCACACCCCTCTGGGGGATGGACCTCAGAGACCTGAAGGCATAAAAGATTCCCACCATGTTCTGCAGAAATCCAAGATGGATGCCAGCACATGGAGTAACATAACCTCTGGGAAAAGGTAGGACCTTGACAAGCGCTTTACAATATAAGGGGAGACAATACAGTTCAATACAAGAGGGTTAGGAGGGCCCTGCTCCTTGGAGCTTAGAATCTAAGACATCTTCTCTAGTCTTCGGGTCCCCAGCTCTGGGTAGTTTACTGTGGGCAGCTGGCTGTAATTCCTTGTGGCTTCATAGCAGTCTCCTCACTGCGCATGAACAAGCTCCGCTGCGCTTTGTGAATGGCCCTACAGCCTTTTGGGACCTGTGACATGTCCCAGAAGGTTTTGGGGAGTTGGCGGTTTGAGAGGAGAAATTCCAGTGGATCTGCCGTGACAATTCGACCAGATGTAGGAGCAGTTACCTGTCAAAACCAGGTAACCGCTCCTGCCCCCCCAAAAATTGCCAAAAATAGAAGAGGAGGTGGGAGTAGGGCATATAGCGGAACTTCCCCTTTAGGGTGAAGTTCCACTTTGAGTTGAGCAGCCCAGGACCTTCACATGGTCCCATCAACCATGCGTTAGTTGGATGACCTGGTGATCTGGAGCTATAAGTCTTTACACAATACATATTTAGATTCCTGGCCTAGTAATGGCAAACATCCAAAGACTGTATTCAAATCTTTGCTTGATTACTTATTGATTCACTGGTCTGTAACAAGTGTGCTGTCAATGAAATCAGGACTCTTGACCTTCATTCTTATTCAAGGTTATTGACCTACTCAGTAATAAAACAAGGATGTAGATGACAGCTCTGCATTCTGCAGTGGCATCACAAAACATTTTATTATGACATGTATCCTTTAAAGGCTAAGTTCACCTTTTACAAAATATTAATAAATGCACATTTTTTTGCAGGTAAAAAAATGTGCATTTATTCTTTTTTTCTAAGAAGCCTGCAGAGCATTCTACCGGCGATCAGGAGATTGTGGGTGCAATTTCAGGTTCCTGCAGACCCTCAGGATAGCTGTCTGACGGTACCTCCCATATGGGCAGACAGTTACTGGAGAGCAGGAAGATCAATGGGCTACGAGGGCGCTCATCAGCCCCCTTGTTGTTCATTAAGAAAGACAAGCCATCTGCTGCAATGGCTGACAGTACTTGTAGTCCATTCATAGGAAGCTGTTAATGAATGACGCAGTCATTTGGGTGGAGCCCCGCACGGAGGCAATGTTTTAAAAATTTTGACAGTAAGTGTGCAGAGAAGATCCCCTGCCCACTGTCACAGGGAGGTGGGGGGGGAATCGGGGGGGGGGGAGGGGCAGATGCTGGAACGTGTTACCTGCTCCACCCTAAAAATGGGTGGACCATGTTGCATGTTCCAACGATGAACTTATCCTCTAAAACAAACCTGTGCAGGGTAAAAAGCTTTCAAATGTATATAAAGATAATGCTACATGTGTATCAGCACCTCCACTTGTAATCAACCCCAAGGGTGCATGTGACAATGTGACAACACAGGACCACAATTAGAAGGGAGTCGGGACAGATTGTTGTCACCCTATAACAGGTAGTGCCTATACAGTAGAAGGACCTTCATGGCAGGATTCCCCAGGTAGTATTTCATTGGAAGCTGCAGAGTTACATGAACTGAAAGCAAATGAGATTTTAGCACTTAGACTTAGACCTAGTTTATTTTTTAATTATACATGTTCATTACTGTTTTAGATATAGGAGGCCTTTAAATTTATTTTCCTAGAAAGGATAATTGTGCTGCAGTTTGCATTGGCGTAATATTATGTAAAACTAGCTCTTAGTTTGCCTTCAGACGTTTTCCTTTTTTTTTCCCATGTCAGCCGTGACCTGTGTGGCGCTGAACTAATCCTTGACCCGGAATGTTAGATCCCAGGGCTGTGTTTTTTGTTCAGCTTTTAAGTTCTGACGGGTTTCTTGTTTTCACCTACGTCGGATAATTGCCAGATCTGAGTGACTCCTCACCACTTTAGGGCTTTTTTGTCTTTAAACCACTTACTCAATTTTTTGATGACAGACTGGTAGCACCTTGACTGTTTTTGGCCATACCTGTCCTTTTAGTGTTTGTCCAGTATATTTCTATGCTTCATGCTTTACTTATTCCTCCACCTAAAGAATGCAATTAGTCCACTCAAATACATCATCAATAGTATTAACCTCAAAGGAAGAGCCATTGCAATCCCTTCTGCTTTTCCTTAATTTTTAATCTTCCCCACCACATTGGTCATCTTTTCTGCTTTAGTTTTTTCCTTCTTGAGTTCTTATGTTTTATTTATTTATTTTTCGTGGGTTCCTAAAGTTCTAAACCGCCCCCCACATTTTCCAACATTTCTGCTTATGCTTTTTTTTTTTCCTTTGTGCGTTCTCATTTTAGTTTCTTTTGGTGTTCCTTCATTTTTTTAACCCCCCCTCTTCACCACATTGGTTAACTTATATGCTTCTGCTTTTTTCTTTTGTGTGTTCCCATTTTAGTTTGTTTTTGCGGTATACTTAATTTTTAATGTGCCCTGTCACATTGGTCAACTTTTCTGCGTTTGTGTTTTTCTTTCATGTGTTCTCATTTTAATTTCTCTTTGTGGGTTGCTTTTTTAGATATTTTTTTTTTGTTGTTTTTCCTTTCTTTTTTGCTAAGTGGGATTAATGAACAGCTAAAGGGATAGTTCTGAGTGTTTTGCATCTTTAAACAAATGGCAGATGTATTTTCTGTCCAGTTTAAATGGAAGATATATTAGTTTTAGGCCAGTTTAATTTTTTTTCTTTTTCTTTTTTTTTTAATAAGCATTTAAAGAGAACCTGTATTTTGCTCATGCAGGGCAAAATATTGGGTAGATTGTAATGCTGGCGCTGCCAGCCGCATTTATTCATCTGTCTTTTGCTTCCTTACCTTTCCGTTCAGTTGCTGGCAGCAAATAGAATGAGCCCTGTGCAAGTTCCAAGTTGCAACATATTGTTGGACTTTGAGTTTATACAATGATCAGATCGGTCTTAAATGTCCCTCTCGCATGCAACCCCTGGAAAGCCTTGAGCACAAGTCAATTCCGTCCCTGACTAAAGCCCAGAGGAAGATGGTGGTGTTTGTATACCTGGCAGACATTGGCTAGGGCCTGTCGCAAACCGGTTCTTAATTTTGCTGAGGCTAAGCAACGGCTCATAACTAGGTTCACCAGATGCTCCTCTTTTTACTTACAGATACCAATTCCAAGTTCTTAAGGTTTTGGGACCCATGGATAACCTACAAACAGGGGAGGACTGACAACTCATGGGGCCCCCGGGCAATAGGGGATCATAGGGCCCCTGTGTCCTTGCCCAAACTCAAAAAAGCCTATGAAAAAGGTACCAGGGGCATCTCATGGGGCCCCCTACTGACCCCGGGCCCTCGGACAGTGCCCGATTTTCCAAATGATCAGTCCGCTCCTGCCTACAAAGATCATCTAAATCTGGACCATTCTTTACTTTTCATATAAACTGGCTATTCTTGTGCTGTGCAATGGGTTGGACCACACAGGAATTTTCCCCTTTCCCCTCCCTTCTCCTGGGAAAGTCTCCTTCCCTTTTTCCTCTCCTCTCTTCTCTATTTTTCGCTGAGTCTCAAGGTGGTTACTCTCTACTCTTCATTTCCTTCCCTCCAACACTGAGCCCTTTCTCAGGCTCCAGGGCATTTCCGCAATTCTCCACCTTTACTGAGGCAAGCACCTTTGCTGGCAGCATTTGTCACCATTTGAACAGCTTCTGAGCCATACAGTTGCTGAAAAAGTGCACTTCTGTGTACCTTTTATAGCTTGAGATGTAGTGTTACTTTCACATACTTGGCAGTCTTGTTGTTCTGTTCTTGCCTCTGCTACCCCTTTTATGCTCCATTATTTTGCATATTATTGTTTTGTACAATTTTATTACAAAACTTTAAAGCTCAAAAATACTTTTTGGGAAAGAAGTTTCAACATGTTGTTTTGCCCTTTAAAACTTTCTGTGACGTCATCTTAACAGGTATATAGGGAAAATGGGGAAGGGGGAGACTCTGCTTTGGCTCTTTTTGCTTCTGTGTTTAAATTTGTCTTGAGCTACTGGGCTGTATAAACAATAGGATTTTTTTTTTTCAATAGAAGGAGCTAAGGATAGGCTGGAAAATTTATAATAAACAACCACAGGTTTTGCCTGGTGGCTGGATGTGAAACTTTAAAAAATCATATTTAACCAATTCAATACCGGGCAATTTTACACCTTCCTGCCCAGGCCAGTTTTCGCGTTTCAGCGCTCTCACACTTTGAATGACAATTGCGCGATCATACAACATTGTACCCAAACTAAAATTTTTATCATTTTCTTCACACAACTAGAGCTTTCTTTTGGTGGTATTTAATCACCGCTGGGCTTTTTATTTTTTGCTAAATTAACAAAAAAAGACCAAATATTTTGAAAAAAAAAAGTTTTTCTTTGTTTCTGTTATAAAAGTTTGCAAATAAATAATTGTTCTTCATAAATTTAGGCCGAGATGTATTCTGCTACTTGTCTTTGGTGAAAATAACCCAAATTAGGATGTATTTTTTAGTTTGTAGGAAAGTTATAGAGTTCACAAACTATGGTATAGATCTGAATATTGATCAATCCTGAAGTACTGACAGCCAATCTAATTTCTTGATGTCCAAGAATGTCAGAACAGTACAGATATCCCCCAAATGTCAGGACAGTACAGATATCCCCCAAATGTCAGGACAGTACAGATATCCCCAAATGTCAGAACAGTACAGATATCCCCCCAAATGTCAGGACAGTACAGATATCCCCCAAATGTCAGGACAGTACAGATATCCCCCAAATGTCAGAATAGTACAGATATCCCCCAAATGACCCCTTTTTGCAAAGTAGACAGTCCAACGTACTTCATAAGAGGCATGGTGAGTTTTTTGAAGTTGTTTTTTATTGTCATAATTTTTCGGAAAATTAAAAAATTAAAAAAATTTGTTTCACTATTTTTTTTTTGCATATTGTCACCAGTGCAGTACAGCGTCATCATATAACTGGCATGGCGGTGAACAGGGACACTGACTAGTGACAGTATGGAAAAAAAAAATTATATATTTTTTTTTAATTTTTTTTATTATTTTTTATTACATTTTTTCTTTTTTTTAAGATTTTTTTTTCATATTTCACTATGACCAAAGTAGTACAATGTTACCATAGTAACATTGTACTACTTTGGGGAAGTGATCAGTATTTCTTTTTTTTTACACAATTTGCTTATAGCAAAGAATTACTTTGCTATAAGCAAGCATTTACCTGAATGACATCGATTCATTCAGGGTTTTTTTTTTTTTTCTTTTTTTTGTGCTTAGCTGTGATTTGGCCACAGCTAATCACATGACATGTGCATGTGATTAGCTGTGACCATTCACAGCTAGGCAGTAGTATACAATGGATGGCATGAATGAAGCCATCCATTGTATACAACTGTCATGTGACCTGCTGTGATTGGTCACAGCAGGTCACATGGTACCGGCAACGGGGCCGATACTCAGATCTGTCATCGGCCGTGTCCGAGGTACACGGCCGGTGACAGATCGCGCCGCTGCGCGAATCTGCAGGAGTGCAATCTGCGCATGTGCGGGAGGACGCCATATGGCGTCCACCCAGAACGCTGATGACATTTGCCGCCCGCCATTCGGCCATAGGGCGGGCGGCAAATGGTTAAAAATCAATATTTACTTGACTAAAAATACAAATATTATTTTATAATGTCATTGTTTTAGGTTTTGATAAATAAATGACTATCAAAAGGAAGACCATATGCATAAAGACAATATAGATTCTCTTTCATATAAGTCAGAAATGAACGCTGGACATGTTCACGTGTGGGCTTCTTCCATAATTTCCAGGACCATGTCATTGGTATTATCCCAGGAAGATGAAAGCGGACCTATAAAGAAAGAACATTTTGAGTTTCAGCCCAAATTATTTTATTGAGACATATAGAGCACGTAAAGTGACCTAAACTCAAAAAGTGAGGATTTGTTATGTTATACGGCACATCTATGTATTTGGTGTCTCTGCAATAACCTGAAAAATCTTGTGCATTAAAGTGACTGTAAACCGTTTTTATTTTTTTAAAATAACAAACATGTTATACTTACCTGCTCTCTGCAATGGTTTTGCACAGAGCAGCCTCGATCCTCCTTTTTTATAGGCCCAGTGCCGTCGCTCCTGGCTTCTTCCCCCTTCCAAGAGCCCCTATAGCAAGTTGCTTGCTATAGGGGTACTCATGTGTGCCTGCTCCCGAGTCACGCTCTGTGTGTCCATTTACACACAGAGCATGGCTTGGCCCGCCCCTCTTTCTCTCCTCACTGGCTGTGACTGACAGCAGCTGGAGACAATGGCTCACGCTACTGTCTCTGAGCCAATGAGGAGATGAAGAGCCGTGAGAGACGCTGCTCTCATGAACATTGCTGTATTGAGATTGGGCTCAGGTAAGTAGTGGGGGGGGGGGCAGACTGCAGAAGGATTTTTTTACCTTAATGCAGAGAAGGCATTAGGGTAAAAAATCTTCTAGCTTTACAACCACTTTTGATTTCACCTGAAAAATGTGCATTTCCTATGTACCTAGAACCTCTTTCTGAAGTGTAAGATCACTTTTACGGCTTGTCTCAGATTTGGAGTAAGATTTAGTGTTGTCACTGCGGTGCTGCTCAGTGTTCTCCATGCTGAAGAGGAAACTGTACCTGATGACCTGCAGTGCAAAAATGTCCCTTCCTCTGCTTCATTCATTCTGTGGATCTGTGATTTCTCTACTTCTCTTGCGGTTTCTTGAATAATTTCCAACCAATCATCAGATCACCAGTCATTTTTGGATAGAGTGGAGAGGGACACTTGCCAGTTTTTATTGCCGTCTGTTCCCCGTTAAGGATATTCCTCTATATTTGTCCTGTTTACCATTATTTTTGAAAGTGAAAGTAAAAGAAAATCTCATTCTGTGTTATCCCCAGAAAAGTAAAAGGGGGTAAATCTTTCAATGGGGACACTAGTTCTGGTGACTTGGGTGTCCCCAAGGAATTTCCTTAAAGTGTTACCAAACCCAGGACCCTGCTTTCACTTTATCTGGTCTCCCTCAGTACACAGAACAAGGGAATGCAATTATTTTTTACAGAGAAGTGAGTGGAAGGGGCACATAATAGACCTATTTTATCACTCTCATTAACATTCACTCATACAGTCCCCGTCAACTCTTTTCTGCCTTTAACTTTGTACTTCGTCCTTCATTACCTCCACCCACTAACTCACTCACTGCCCAGGAGATCGCTAATCACTTCAACAATAAAATTGATACAATTAGTGATGGGATCTTCACTGTACAGATATGTCCCTCACCCTACACTCCTTGTTCACCTGCACAATCTCTACTTCCCTTGTTTAACCCAGCTACATTAGAACCCAGCTACAATAGAGGAGGTTGGTAAACTTTTTTCTAAAGCCCACCTAACCACCTGCCCCCTGGACCCTCACAAATACTAAGGTCACCGTCTGGCTCTATCCTTCACTCTTTAACTCATATCTTCAATATCTCCCTTTCTACTGGCATCTTCCCCAACTTTCTAAAACATGCGCTAGTCACCCTCATACTTAAAAAGGCCTCACTGGACCCCACCAATCTTAGCAACCTAAGACCCATCTCCTTACTCCCTTTTGCCTCCAAACTCCTTGAACATCTAATCTACAACCGGCTGAGCTGCCACCTCATTGAGAATAACCTTCTCGATTCTCTTCAGTCTGGATTTTGCCCATAACACTCCACAGAATTCCAGTCTTCTTTAATGTCAAAGTATTTCTCCATCTGTCTAGTGCCCAGTTACTTGTGACTAACGTATTGGTCATACGGTCTATGTGACCAGTTGTGAGAAGAGCACTGGGGAGGCCATTGTAGATAGATGTGGCAGGTGGCACAGAGGAAGACCTTTTTGGGACTGTTAAGGCAACCAAAAAAAGGAAAAATCATGTCAGAAATGTTGGAAAAAAATCTTATACAATCTTTATTGATACAAAAAGTGTGTGTTGTTGGTGGATATTTATACATACGTGCATTGCATAGCAATATAAATCAGAATACAATACTCCCACAATTATTGTCAATGACTTAGAGATGCCATGAAATAAACACCCGACGTGCTTCAAAATACAGTTTCTTTTTTTTTCCTTTTTCAGGGTTGTATAATATGTAGGAACATAGATGCTACGCTGTAAAGTGTTAGCTAGTAAACAGCCATCTTTAAAAATAGTCAAAAATTCCAATACATGATCGCATGTCCTCAATCGCCATCAAAGGGTCACCATGGCAACACTGCAAACCCGTGGGCTACTGGGGCTACCCAGATGCATATTGGTGAAGAACAATAGGGAAAAGAAGGTCAGGTCAAGAGCTGAATATGTGTTTTCAAGTTTTGCAGGTTATTGGTAATCCCTGACTATTAGAATAGACTTAAAGTATAACTAAAGGCAAAACTTTTTTTTCCAGTTTTAGAAAGATTGTAGAGGGACACCTGTCAGTTTTTATTGCTGTCTGTTCCCCCATTAAAGATATTCACCCTCTCTGCTTGTCCATTATTTTTGAAAGTGAAATTAAAAGAAAATCTAAAATTTTGGGTTGTCCCCAGACAAGTAAGAGGGGGTAAATCTTCCAATGGGGACACTGGTTCTGGTGGCCTGGTGGTCCCCAAAGAATTCCCTTAACCCCTTGATGCCGATTGCACGCAAATATGCGGCCTCTCTGCGTCTGGGCCTTGACACAAAGCTGCCGCATATTTGCGTGCAATTAGAAAATACATATGTACTGAGAGCGCGTGCCTTGTGCGCTCCCAGCACATATGTCCGCGACTCCCGGAAAGGTCCAGATCTCCCCTTTCAAGCGGGACCTTTTCTGATCGTGTGACAGCGAATCACGGCGGTCACATGACCCTAAAACCCCACCCCGCCTCCCAGATTCTGAATCCCTTAAAGGGCCGGGAGGCGCAGGGGGAGAATTTAAATTCGCAGGGATTTCCGTGCACTTCCTGTTTGGCTATGGGACAGGAAGTGAAGGGAAATCTCCGCAATGGGACACAGATGGCAACAGGGGTTATCGCCCTCCATTACTCTATTCAAAATGAAAAAAAAAAAAAGTTTTGCCTATAGTTTTCCTTTAAAGTATGGATAATGAGAGACCATCCCAGAATCTCCTATAGTTGGCCAAATGTTGGTCTGATCTGCCGGCATGAAGCGCGTATGTGGCTCCTAGAATGATTGCAGCAAATCCGATTGCAGTGCCTGAATCCGGTGACAACTGTCTGAGGTTTTAACCCATCCCTACTGTATCCAGAACTAAAAGAAAGTAACAAACTTCAAGTTTTGACTATATATACACTTTAAGGCATTTAAAAAAAATCTAATCATTTACTCTTCATTTTAAAAACGTGTAATTGTGCGTAAAAGACGAGAAGCTTTAATCATCTCCAGCCTTGCTCCTGTATTTTTGCTGTAAATGTTTGCTGATAAAAAAATGTGATGAAAGTGGTTTTATCAGACGGTGCAGGTCTCCACACGTTCCCGCAGGAAGATTGCTAAGTGTTGCGGAAGTTTGTGTAAGCTTTGGGTGACCTTTGTGAGCACAGCGGGAAAAGCTGAAAGAGAGACAAAAGTCACGGGGTGAAAAAACTGATAGATGGAGAAACGTGTGGAGGAGAGTGACAGTTCATTTGTCAGCGGCCTGTCATGGTTACTTGACTTGCTATGAGCTGAAAGATTGGCATCATCATTTTTTTTTTACCTACAGCAACGATATGATATTGTTAGAAAAGTTATTTTAGTCTTGTTTGGTCAGCAGATTACCTGTATCTTTATTATACGGGATGACATTTGAAAGTCACTCCAGTCAAAATGGAAAAATGATGCTTTGGAATGTGCGGACAGATCTGCAGAACACCAGGGAACCCCATAACGTGAAAGCATCTGGTTGCTGGTAAGCTGCTGTTTTGGGAACACCCTTGCTGAGCACTGTCAATATGCAGGCTGGGTAGTCTGAACCACGCCCACTGTACTCTCATCCAGGAAAAAGAGACCGTAAATTTGTACTCTATTGCAGTGTTTCTCAACCTTTCTTCACTCAAGGCACCCTTAGAAACTATGGATAATCTCAAGGCACCCTTACAAACTATGGATAATCTCAAGGCACCCTTACAAACTATGGATAATCTCAAGGCACCCTTACAAACTATGGATAATCTCAAGGCACCCTTAGAAACTATGGATAATCTCAAATCACCCTTAGAAACTATGGATAATCTCAAGGCACCCTTACAAACTATGGATAATCTCAAGGCACCCTTACAAACTATGGATAATCTCAAGGCACCCTTACAAACTATGGATAATCTCAAGGCATCCTTACAAACTATGGATAATCTCAAGGCACCCTTACAAACTATGGATAATCTCAAGGCACCCTTAGAAACTATGGATAATCTCAAGGCACCCTTAAAAATTATGGATAATCTCAAGGCATCCTTTAAAATTCTGCACAATCTCAAGGCACCCCATTCTAAAATGTAAAAAACTATTTTACACATATTATTATTATTATTATTATTATACAGGATTTATATAGCGCCAACAGTTTGCTCAGCGCTTTATAATATAACGGGAGACAATACAGCAACAATACAGTTCAATACAAGAGGGATAGGAGGGCCTGATCCTGGGAGCTTACAATCCAGGAGATCCAGTACACCCAAAGTTAGAGGTGATTTATTTTTCCAAAGCAAATACACCTTTGTACACTGGTACTGACTAGTATTCCAGTATTTCTCTCTCATTTTCTCTCCCTCACTTTGCCAATGTGACCCCAGTGCTGACGGAGAGGGGAAGACAAGGATGAAGTGCATTCTTCCGGCGTCCTCCTTATCAACTAATGATGTCATTGGTTGTTAGGTTAGGTTGTTGATCATCCTGCTGGCTTGTATACAATTTTAGGGCATTTTTCCAAGGCACCCCTGAAGAAGCCTAAAGGCACCCCTGAAGAAGCCTAAAGGCACCCCAGGGTGCCTTGGCACCCTGGTTGAGAAAGGCTGCTCTATTGTGTTACTAAAGTTTGCCTTCCCACCCAGCAGCATATGTGAATGATGTACAGAGCATGTTGGGGCATGATTGCCCCCCGTTCCTAATCCCCCACCGTGCCAGGCCTGAGTTCCCTAAAGCTACATTCGCTCCTGCATGTAAGGCTTGGGCAAATAATAGCTGCAGGGGAATCAGAGATTGCTGCTGCGGCTGTCATTGGCTAGGTGATTACCTGCAGTGATTGCTGCTGCGGCGCAGTGGACACACTGGGGTTTATTTACTAAAGCTGGAGAGTCCAAAATCAGACTCCCTTCTGCATAGAAACCAATCAACGTCTAACCTCAGCTTGTTCAATGAAGCTTTGGCAATGAAACCTGGAAGCTGATTGGTTTCTATGCAGAAGGGAGTCTTATTTTGGACTCTCCAGCTTTAGTAAATAAACCCCACTGTGTGTGCATTAGGCAGCATGCACCACTCTCATTGGCTGGGTGATTACCTGCGGTGAATGCTGCTGGACGCACTTTGTGTACATTCGGCAGCATTCACCACTCTCATTGGCTGGGTGATTACCTACGGTGATTGCTGCTGGACACACTTTGTGTGCATTCGGCAGCATTCACCACTCTCATTGGCTGGGTGATTACCTGCGGTGAACGCTGCTGGACGCACTTTGTGTACATTCGGCAGCATTCACCACTCTCATTGGCTGGGTGATTACCTGCGGTGAATGCTGCTGGATGCACTTTGTGTACATTCGGCAGCATTCACCACTCTCATTGGCTGGGTGATTACCTGCGGTGAACGCTGCTGGATGCACTTTGTGTACATTCGGCAGCGATCACCACAGGCGACTGCTGGCTATGTAGAGAACGTCGATTATCTGTAGCTGCCAGCTACCTGTCATTACATTGAACGTGGCCAGCAGCCGAACCGAGCTGTTGAGAGCCATAGCAGGAACTGCTGCTACAGTTTGCGCTGGCCTTAATCATCGGTGTGAATGTAGCCTTCGTAGATATCCACCAGCACGCCATGGATCTCCAAATATGGTCCAAAGGATCACATCACAGAAGAAAGTGCAACATTTCGGAGCTACGCTAGACCACTTTGTCTGACACGTGACCCCTTCCTCATCACATGCCTGACGAAGGGGTCACGTGCCAGACAAAGGGGTCCTGCGTGGCTCCGAAATGTTGCACTTTCTTCTGTGATGTGATCCTTTGGCAATGAAAATGTCACTTTGGACCATATTTGGAGATCCATGGTGTACTGGTGAATATATACATTTGCTTGTGATGTTTCCAGTTCCAGCTGGTAGTCACTACAGCACCCGCAGTTGATGAGTCTTGTTTCCAGGAATGTGTGCAATGGGAATACAGACAAGATGTAGCCTTACAGCATCACCCTTGTTCACACAGATATACCATGACAGATCCTACTGCACTATGCCTGAGCCCCATGACAGATCCTACTGCACTGTGCCCGAGCCCCATGACAGATCCTACTGCACTGTGCCCGAGCCCCATGACAGATCCTACTGCACTGTGCCCGAGCCCCATGACAGATCCTACTGCACTGTGCCCGAGCCCCATGACAGATCCTACTGCACTGTGCCCGAGCCCCATGACAGATCCTACTGCACTGTGCCCGAGCCCCATGACAGATCCTACTGCACTGTGCCCGAGCCCCATGACAGATCCTACTGCACTATGCCTGAGCCCCATGACAGATCCTACTGCACTGTGCCCGAGCCCCATGACAGATCCTACTGCACTGTGCCCGAGCCCCATGACAGATCCTACTGCACTGTGCCCGAGCCCCATGGCAGATCCTACTGCACTGTGCCCGAGCCCCATGACAGATCCTACTGCACTATGCCCGGGCCCCATGACAGATCCTACTGCACTGTGGCGGAGCCCCATGACAGATCCTACTGTTGTGCCTGAGCCCCATGACAGATCCTACTGCACTGTGCCCGAGTCCCATGACAGATCCTACTGCACTGTGCCCGAGCCCCATGACAGATCCTACTGCACTGTGCCCGAGCCCCATGACAGATCCTACTGCACTGTGCCCGAGCCCCATGACAGATCCACCAGAACCATGCCCAAGCCCACCTCTTCAAGGTACAGTTTGCAGAATGGACCCAGGTGTGGTACGGCGGTACCCCTGCGTTGTCACGCTCTCACATCCTCCCCTGGTAGAGTTTACAAGTGACTATGCTGACACACATTGCTCGGGCATTTTCCACTGGTATCACTTTTAGGAAGCTTGTCCAGAGCAATGATGTGCAGATATTTCTGGAAGGAGTGCAGGTAGACAGAAAGTGGAGTGAGTAAATCAGAACTGAGATACAGAAAAGGATATCGGAAAGGTTAAAGTGGTTCTAAAACCTTAAGGATTTTTACCTTCATGCATTCTCTGCACCTTCTGTGTCCAGGATCCCCCCCCCTCAAGCTCCCTTTATACTTACCTGAACCTGATCTCAATCCAGTGCTATTCACAAGAGCAGCGTTTCTCTCTGCTCTCTCCCTCCTCACCGGGCAGATTTACTGCAGTGGGTGCCATCGGCTCCTGCTGCTGTCAATCAAATACTATGATGAGGGAATGGGGGGTGGGGTGTCTATGGATGCAGGCAGCAGTGCTCGGGAGCAAGCCCACATGAGTACCCCCTCCCCAGCAAGCGGCTTGTTAGAGGGGGGGTACTTGGAAGGCAGGAGGAGCCAGGAGCGCCAGCGGGAGACCCCAGAAGAGGAGGATCCGGGCTGCTCTGTGCAAAACCACTACACAGAGCAGGTAAATATAACACGTTTGTTATTTAAAAAAAAATAGCTTTTGAATTATTTTAAAACAGTATTTAGCCACTTTATGACTGTGTAACACATATGTGTGTGGTTCTAAAGCCTTAAGGATTTTTACCTTCATGCATTCTCTGCTCCTTCTGTGTCCAGGATCCCCCCCCCTCAAGCTCCCTCCATACTTACCTGAACTTGATCTCAATCCAGCGCTATTCACAAGAGCAGCGTTTCCCTCTGCTCTCTCCCTCCTCACCGGGCAGATTTACTGCAGTGGGTGCCATCGGCTCCTGCTGCTGTCAATCAAATACTATGACGAGGGAATGGGGGGGTGGGATGTCTATGGATGCAGACAGCAGTGCTCGGGAGCGAGCCCACATGAGTACCCCCCCCCCCCTTCCTCAGCAAGCGGCTTGTTGGAAGGCAGGAGGAGCCAGGAGCGCCAGCGGGAGACCCAAGAAGAGGAGGATCCGGGCTGCTCTGTGCAAAACCACTACACAGAGCAGGTAAATATAACACATTTGTTATTTAAAAAAAAAAAGCTTTTGAATTATTTTAAAACAGTATTTAGCCACTTTATGACTGTGTAACCCATATGTACGGCGACAAAAGCGCCACTGGGTCACTGATGTTTATGGACTGAGAGCGCTGTCAAAGCTGGCGAGACCGACTTCTGATCATATGGCCATTGTGAATGTGGTCACATGATTGCTGATCCTTTCCACCCACCTGGTGTTCAGGACTGTTTAAAGAGATTCCAGAAGGTGCTGGAAGGTGTTCATGACAATGGGCAATGGCTCATGATACACTTAATAAGCATTACTCCTCATTACTGCACTCAGTAAGCATTACACCTCATTGCTACTCACATTAATGACTCCCGGGATTTTGGCAGCACAGGGGCTTAGTGGTTAGCACTTCTGCCTTCCTTGCAGCACCTGGGTCCTCAATTCGAGTCCCTATCAGGCCATTATTGCCATAGAATTCTCATGTTCACTCTGTGCTTGCATGGGTTTCCTCCAGATTGTCTGGTTTCCTCCCACAATCCAAAAGACATTCTGGTAGGTTAATTGGCCGCTGCCCAAAAATTGCCACTAATATGATATTCTACAGAGCGCTTCCAAGATGGCTGCCTCACCATCTGCCCACACAGCAGATAATTAAAATTAATTATTTGAAAACAAGAGACTTTCAATGCGTTCATATTTTTTCTGTTCCTGTTTGTGAGTTTTAATTGTATTCCCTTGTTTGTGTCTTTCATCTCTGGCCTTCGTCAAGAAAAAGTTCCCTTACCCATTAGATTCCTGGAAAACATATTTAAAGAGGCGCTGGGAATTTTCAAACTTCTACATGCAGCCAGAAAAAGGAACATGTCAAGCAAGCTGAATAGCGCTGGCGAGGCATCTCTCACACAACAAAACGTCCCCTAATAGTATCCAACGTTAGCTGAAACTGTAGAAATACAGAAAGGCGCATCAGACCACAAGATGGATGTCCAAGGGAACTTTAATTTGTTGATAAATAGGTCGTATAAAATCAGCCAATGCATTTTGGGGGCCAAACCACTCCATCTTCATCAGGGTTATAAGAAAAAATTTGAAACATAATCATAATGATGGGATCAGGGGTGGACTGACAACTCATGGGGCCCCTGGGCAATAGGGGATCATGGGGCCCCTGTGTCCTCACCCACACTCAAACCACACCCAAATAAAGCCTATGAAAGGTACTAGGGGCATCTCATGGGGCCCCCTACTGACCATGGGCCCTCAGGCAGTGCACGAATGGTCAGTCTTCCCCTGGATGGGATTTTGTATCCCAAGCAGGGCTGGGACAAGGGGGAGACGCAGGAGGGGTGGCTATCCTGGGTGCAGTGGTTTATTGTGGTGGTGGCGGTGATGGGGGGGGGGGGTGAGTTCTTTCTGCTACAGGATGACAGGAGTAGCAACAGCTCCATCACTACTCCTGTCAGTCAAGTGCAGAAAAAGCCAGCAGAGGAGGAAAGAGGCAGGAGGAGGTGTGGGCTGTGCTCCCTCTCCCCATCCAGCTCCCCCTTCCTCCAAGTGCAGTGCTCTTGTATTCTTGTAAGGATGACCTTATCCTGCCACTGCTCCCAAGTATGCATGAATATACAAATTCTAGCACAAAAATGAAGATAATGACAAGAAATGGCATTTAATCTCATTAAATTAGAAGACAAAAATATGCATAGAATGGCAAAAATTACACATATAATAAAACTGCAAAGTGAGAGTAAAAAAAATATAAAATTGCATAAAAAATAAATTGCGCTTACAAATAATGACACAATAACATTAGTAATGATTAAAAAAAATACAAAACAAACTGCATTAGATACATTGTTCTTGATCAGAGAATATGGGCACCACAGGATGAGCATTCTCTGGGAACATAACAATTGGATAGGTTAGAAAACGTTGCTTGACCTCTATTGTTTGCTGGACTCTCTCCATCTGGCTTCCTCTCCCCACTTTATTAGATTAGGCGGGAGCTTTTATAGGGCTAGATGGCATCTGTTAGGGAAGATACTGGCCCAGGAGAGGATAGGAGTCCTGGAAACATCTATGGCCAACTATATGGAAGAGTTCTTTTTGAATATATATTCTCGCTTGCATACAATGTCCCTGAAAAAGGACGTAGGGAAGGTACATCATTGTGGTTGTTTCACACATTCTTCGACTTCCGCTGCAATTACCTAGAGTGCTTGTTTATGTCACGTTGCATATCCTGCTCCTTCAAGATCACATTTGTACCCGCTGCATACAAAAAGGTGCTGGAATCCGGTTCATTGCTTGCCGGATTAAAGTAGATGTTGAAGTTTAACTACACTGTATCTGAGCACCACAAACCAAACATGTTATTTAATTCATTTTTAATATTCAAAGCAAACTCCATCCGTCCATGTCTCCATGCTTTATTTTGCTGAGATATCAGTTAGAAAAGCACCCTTCCAGCATTTCTGGCTGTGGCCATCTTAAGTAAGGGCAGATGATTCATGTAGCCATTTACTTCCTGGAATCCATCTGCCCTTAGCCCAGGCATGCGTGCAGGAAGGTGTGCTTAGCTGAGAAAGCCCCTCCTCCCCCTGAAAACTCCTGGGATGTATGACATAATTTGCCTAGGCATGGAAACCAGGAAGTAACTAGAGAAATGTAAAAAAAAATTAAATATTGTATACTTTTCTATCTATTTACTAATGCTAGCAGCATAAGGAATAAAAATAGTCAATGTTGTTTGAGAGAGTTAAATATATTTGTTTCCCAGGTTCCTCCCTCATCAACATGCTAATGACATTTTTTTTATAAAACATTTCTATTTTCATTACACATCTTATGTTCGTTCCAGTGATTAAATCATTGGGTCTCTGTCCTTCTCTATGTAATGCAGGCAGATCATGGCTGGTGGGAGGAGCCAGCAGGATGCTGTACATAGCTTCCCAATTACATCACAGAACCCTGTCTCAGTGCTTCTCTCAAGAGCCTTCAGCCCTTATGTAAGCATCGTGTTAGCTCTTGGGAGGAGAGGGGTTGATGTCAGGCTGGAGCGGAGTGCATTTGCATGGAGACACCAGAACTAGATGAAATATATCTGGCTAAATACTGTGTATAATGAACAGTTGGCTTTTTTTTTATATAGAACTCACGTTCACCTTTTTTGTCTCATTGTTGCTGATCTTCTTCATCCTTTGTCCGTCATTTGCTCTGTACATGCGCTTGCTCCAGCGTCGTCTGCCTATTATTGCCCTGGATGTGTTTCCTGACGTGGTGAAGGCAGCGCTTGAACAAGAACCTTCATGGCAGGATCACCAGGTGATATCCTAATAGAAGCTTTATTTTTACAAATACTGGCTTCTAAGTACGAATCAAAGCAGTTCTGATTGGACAGCGCCAACATGTGACCGCACTGACTAATCAGAACCGCTATGTCTGTTCTGGTGTTCCTGGGAGAAGAAGAGGAAGAACAGTGTTTTTCATACCCCCAATGCCTGCTGCATTGTCCTGCGTGGATGCTGAAGCATCATCATCATCCATGCAGGTTTGTGGGAGGGGGAGGGGCGTCTGGTGTTAGTTCACCTTTTTATTTATTCTGAAAAGGTGAACTAACTCTTTAAATTGCAGTTTGAATTGGACAGGCCAATGCAAAATCATTTTTAACCAGGTCTTTTCTGGCGCTTTTTGTTTACGTGTAAAAATCTGTATTTTTTTGGCTAGAAAATTATATGAAACCCCCAAAAATAAAAATTTTGCACACCCATATTATCCATAGGCAGCTATTAGAAGCCTTTACAGCAGTGGTTCTCAACCTGTGGGTCGCGACCCCTTTGGGGGTCGAACAACCCTTTCACAGGGGTCGCCTAAGACCATCGGGAAAACACATATTTCCAAGGTGTAAAGAGCAGCTACTGTGTAGAAAGCAGCTACTGTGTAGAAAGCAGCTACTGTGTTGAAAGCAGCTACTGTGTTGAAAGCAGCAGTATTGGAGGTAAAACGACACTTCATGAATTATAATTACTGGGTAAATCATTTTATGGTTGGGGGTCACCACAACATGAGGAGCTGTATTAAAGGGTCACGGCATTAGGAAGGTTGAGAACCACTGCTTTACAGGTTACCACTTTAGATCTACACGGGAGGTTTTTTGCTAGAATTCTTGTTCTCAATCTGACATTTGCAGTAATAATTCACATGTGTGGTGCAATCGCTGTTTATGTATGTGTGCGGGGGGCGACTCGTTCTTACGCCGTTAACTGCGAATACGGGGGGATAGGGGCGCTTTAAAAATGTATATGTTTATTTTATTTAATTAATTTTTTTATTTTTCACTGTACCTTTAAACTTCTTTTTGATCAACTTTATTGCTATCACAAGGGATGAACAACATTCCTGGTGATAGCATGAGCAGTGACAGGTACTCTTTACTAAGAGATCTGGGATCTATTAGACCGTAAATCTCTCCTTGGTCCTTAAAAGCATGGACGCGAACCAAGAACGGTTTGAACAGATGCATTTTGCAAGCCAGTAATGGCTTGTTTGCAACCAGGGAAACTGGAAGTGACAAAGTACTTTTTAGAACGTAGAGAGGATTAGAGACGCTCTGGTCCTTGATCATTATTATTATTATTATACAGTATTTATAAAGCGCCAATAGTTCGCTCAGCGCTGTACATTACAAAGGGGGACAGAACATGTGACAGAACAATACCAATACAATGCAAAACATGAGGGGATTGAGGGCCCTGCTCCTCGGAGCTTACAATCTAGGAGGGAGGGGATGGTGGCACAGGAGGAGATAGCTGTGGGGGATGGAGTGGTAGGAAGAGTGGAGGAAGGTCGGCAGGTTAGCAGGGGGTGGAGTAGGCTTCCCGGAAGAGGTGGGTTTTCAGGGTGCGCCTAAAGGAGAGGAGAGTAGGTGATAATCTGATGGGTTGGGGCAGGGAGTTCCAGAGGATGGGTGACACCCTGGAGAAGTCCTGGAGGCGGGCATGGGAGGAGGAGACCAGGGAACTAGAGAGAAGGAGGTCTTGTGAGGAGCGGAGTGTGCGTGTTGGGTTGTATTTGGATATTAGGTCAGTGATGTAGTTTGGGGCAGTATGGTGGACGGCTTTGTATGTCAGTGTTAGGATTTAGAATTTGATCCGTTGCGCAATCGGAAGCCAGTGGAGGGATTGGCATAGGGGGGTGGCGGAGATGGAGCGGTTGGAAAGGTGAATGAGTCTGGCAGCTGTATTCTGGATCGACTGAAGCGGGGATCATCTCTATGGTCAGCCGGCTAAAGTGCTAGGTGAAGTCCTCCGCTCCCTGGTGGGACAGGGGGAGCCCAGAAAGGCAGAGGAAGACTGTTAGGGAAGGGGGGGGGGGTGTATATGGGGTTAGGCCGGGGGGCCCTTCTGAGGCAGAATTAGCCTCTAGGATCCCTTTTACAAAAAAGTGCATCTCTGGCTGTAAGCAACAATACTGGGATGATGCCTGTAGCTGTAGGCATCATCCCGGTATAACCACTCAAACACCCACAACGTGCAGGTACGTCCTGTGGCTTGAAGTGGTTAATTGGCAGACATCAGGGTGGATTTACTAAAGACAAATAGACTGTGCACTTTGCAAGTGCAGTTGCTTCAGGGCTTAGTAAGGGAGATAAAGCTTAACTTTACAAAGGATATCCAATCACATGCAAACCAAAACAAAACCCAGCACTTTTGCTTGCACATGATTGGAAGATGGAAGTCAGCAGAGCTTCCCCTCATTTACTAAGCTGTGGAGCAACTTCATTTGCAAAGTGCACAGTCTATTTGCCTTTAGTAAATCCACGCCAATAATTATCGCATTTTGCAGGATCATTGCCCCTTGTATTCAGATTTTTATTTTTTATATACCAAAAGAGTTTCTCACACATTGTAGGCTCTGCCAGTGTGGGCAGGTGCAGGGAAGTCGTAATTTTGAGCAGGCCTGGTGTTAAGTGAGAAGCCTTCAGATAGTTTCTGTTTATCGTTCCACGTAACTGGAGGTGAACACGTTGATGAATTGGCGTAAATCTGACAGAACAGTTCTCCTTTCTTCATGTGGAGAGATTCCCTTGAATAGCAGCCAATTTTTCCAGGTGCTTGGGACATCTCTAAGTTTTGATCTCTCAGACAAAGATCTGTGCATGATTGTGTTACAGAAGAATGCCACTAAAGCAGGGCATTCATTATACAATTTTCTTTCCTGCAACTGCGGGTTGCAGGAAAAAGAATCGCTCGATTAACACAGGCAGTGTTGATGGGGGATCCCTCCTGCAGCACTATTGTGTTCTGCTAACGGGGAGCCTTCCCTGCCGGCAAAATATAATGATCACTGTTGGTGGCTATAGGCACCAGCAGTGATTGAAAAGAAAAAAATTGCTGGGCTGATTGTACTGAAGCCGATCGATGGATCGACTTCAGTACAACCAGCCTGCCCATAGATGGGTTGAATCGCGGCTGGTCCTTTTGAACCGGTCAAGGTTTGATCCATCTGTGGCTAACTTAAGAAGTGTTTGCACATAAACTGGCCACATAACATGAACCTAATACAGTTTCAGAGAGACAAATACCTTTCTATTGGAAAACAAGAAGAAAGTATTTATGGGGTGCCTATAGATACTAGACCATCCTTTATCAACATTATAAACAAAAAGGAACACTTGAAATAACTATCATGCCTCAGGGAACCCCTGCTTAAATATTTCATCTACAGTTCATTAATATGAAGAGTAATCTGGGGATGTGTTAACAAGTTAAAGAATAAAGAATGTGGATTACCTATTTGACACTCTTATTTTTTTTAACCCCCCTTCCCCCATGGTCTATCAGACATAGAGAAGAATAATTCATAAAGTAATAATAGCCAGAATGAAATACATGCATTAATAATTGTAGTTCCCCCCTTACATTGGAAAAGTGCCTTCTTTCATTGGTGGTCATTGGAAAAGTGCCTTCTTACATTGGTGGTCATTGGAAAAGTGCCTTCTTTCATTGGTGATCATTGGAAAAATGCCTTCTTTCATTGGTGGTCATTGGAAAAGTTTCTTCTTTCATTGGCGGTCATTGGAAAAGAGTCTTTTTTTCATTGGTGGGCATTGTAAAAGGGCCTTCTTATATTGATGGTCTTTAGAAAAGGGGCCTTCTTTCATTGGTGGTAATTGGAAAAGTGTCTTCTTAAATTAGTGGTCATTGGAAAAATGCCTTCTTTCATTAGCGGTCATTGGAAAAGTGCCTTCTTTCAGTAGTGGTCATTGGAAAAGTGCCTTCTTACATTGGTGGTCATTGGAAAAGGGCCTTCTTGTATTGGTGGTCATTTTAAAAGTGCCTTCTTTCATTAGTGATCATTATAAAAGTGTCTTCTCACTTTAGTGGTCATGGAAAAAGTGCCTTCTTTCATTGGTGATTTTGGAAAAGTTCCTTCTTTCCTTGGTGGTCATTGGAAAAGTGCCTTCTTTCATTGGTGGTCATTGGAAAAGTGCCTTCTTTCATTGGTGATCATTGGAAAAGTTCCTTCTTTCATTGGTGGTCATTGGAAAAGTTCCTTCTTTCATTGGTGGTCATTGGAAAAGTTCCTTCTTTCATTGGTGGTCATTGGAAAAGTGCCTTCTTTCATTGGTGGTCATTGGAAAAGTTCCTTCTTGCATTGGTGGTAATTGGAAAAGTTCCTTCTTTCATTGGTGGTCATTGGAAAAGTTCCTTCTTTCATTGGTGGTCAATGGAAAAGTTCCTTCTTTCATTGGTGGTAATTGGAAAAGTGCCTTCTTACATTGGTGGTCATTGGAAAAGTTCCTTCTTTCATTGGTGGTCATTGGAAAAGTTCCTTCTTTCATTGGTGGTCATTGGAAAAGTGCCTTCTTACATTGGTGGTCATTGGAAAAGTGCCTTCTTTCATTGATGGTCATTGGAAAAGTGCCTTCTTACATTGGTGGTCATTGGAAAAGTGCTTTCTAAAATTGGAGGTCAATGGAGGAAGCAACCCCTTACACTGTTGATCAGGGGAGAGACAACCATTACAGACAGCTAAAATGATCACTGATTTCAGTTGCTCAGTGAACCCTAGCTATCTCTGGAGGAACCCTGGGGTTTGAGAATACAGAAGTATACAGATCTGGACTCCATGCTATTTTTGAATTGGTGACTCTAAAACTATTAAAGCTAGAGGATGACTTTGGCAGCCTGGCACCTACCATTTATGATGGATGACTCTGCAGGCCAAGTATTCCCATGACAGGTCTTCTTTGATGGTGTGTTTTCTTCCTATGTAAAGCAGGCACCCCAAGCACAGTCCTCTGCCGCCAGGGAGCAGTTTAGAATCCATAGTAAAGAATAACACCAAACAAAGGATAATAAGTAACACATTACTGGGTTCTTCAGGAATGTACCATGGGGGGGGGGGGCCGCTGATCCTGCAGAAATGGTGAAAATATTAGTAGCTTTGTTAATTTTTGTCCCGCAGACATGCCACGCTTCCTGCTTTATATATTAGTGATCGTATAATTGCCTTCTGTCCTAGAGATTCACAATGAAACATGCTGGGTCTGATGTACAGGTAATCCCAGCAGGAAATCTCTGTATCTATTCAGCAGAGGATTTACATTAGAGCAGCATGGTTCTGTACAACTGGGAATAAAAACACATTCTGAAGGCTTTAAAGTGCACCTGTCACTGAAGCACATGTTGTCTTTTACAATGAAAGTTCACAATGCAAACTATTTATATAAAGGAGTGGAATTCCAGCCTTTTTTCTGTCTGGATTCAGCCAGTTCTCTGACATTCTTTATGTTTTAGCTCTACAGAAAAGTGGATTTAGGCTAAAATCCCTTATGTGCATGAATGAATGAATGAATGAGGGGGATTGATTATGGCGAGTCTTCCATGGGAATCAATGGTGCTGGGCAAAAGTGTGTCCATTCTGCACCTCCCACACATGTACAGTTGTGTTCAAAATAATAGCAGTGTGTTGAAAAAAAGTGAATAAAGCTCAAAATCCTTCTAATAGCTTTTATTTCCATCCACACAAATGCATTGGGAACACTTCACATTCTATTCCAAATCAAAACATGAAGAAAAATATATCAAATTTGTATTGTTCCTCTAAAGAAATTGAAGAAAAGTGAATATTAGACGGTTCAAAAAAATCGCAGTGTTTGTATTCTTCTTTACAAACTCAAACATTCACTATATAAACTGAAAAATGTTTGAAGATTTTGCTTTCCTTTGAATGTCTTCATGAATATTTGGTTGTAGTCGCACTGTTTCTGAGAACTGCTGTACATCTGTGTTGCATGGAGTCACCCAACTTCTGGCCCCTGTGGTCAGGTATTCCAGCCCAGGATGATTGGACCACATTCCACAGTTCTTCTCTATTTCTTGGTTTTGCCTCAGAAACGGCATTTTTGATGTCACCCCACAAGTTTTCTATTGGATTAAGATCCGGGGATTGGGCTGGCCACTCCATAATGTCCATCTTGTTGGTCTGGAACCAAGATGTTGCACGTTTACTGGTGTGTTTGGGGTCGTTGTCTTGTTGGAACACCCATTTCAAGGGCATTTCCTCTTCAGCATAAGGCAGCATGACCTCTTCAAGTATTCTGATGTATTCAAACTGATCCATGATCCCTGGTATGCGATAAATAGGCCCAACACCGTAGTATGAGAAACATCCCCATATCATGATGCTTGCACCACCATGCTTCACTGTCTTCACAGTGTACTGTGGCTTGAATTCAGTGTTTGGGGGTCGTCTGACAAACTGTCTCCGCCCACTAGACCCAAAAAGAACAATCTTACTTTCATCAGTCCACAAAATGTTGCACCATTTCTCTTTAGGCCAGTCAATGTGCTCTTTGGCAAATTGTATCCTCTTCAGCACACGTCTTTTTTTCAACAGTGGGACTTTGCGGGGGCTTCTTGCAGATAGCTTGGCTTCACATAGGCGTCTTCTAATTGTAACAGTCCTCACAGGGAACTTTACACCTTCTTTCATCTTCCTGGAGCTGATTGTTGGCTGAGTCCGCGCCATTTTGGCTATTCTATCCATTCCAATGGTAGTTTTTCGCTTTCTTCCACGTCTTTCAGGTTTTGGTTGCCATTTTAAAGCATTTGCGATCATTTTATCTGAGCAACTGTACCTCACACCTATGCAGAGTCAGGGGTGCATGTTCAGTGGTGGCCCTGCTTGAAACATAATCTAGCTCCTTTATTGAATGACAGCAAACCAGTGTCACATTCTGAGGGCATCCAGGACCTCTTTGTCAAGACATGAGAGATTTTTGTCCTGCTGACCATTTTCAATGAGATAGAAAGTGATGGGAAATCCAAAATGTTAGAGCTGTCGCTGAAGCTGGAGGTGAGGGTAAATCTTTCAACGGGGACATCTGTTCTGATGACAACTTTCTAAAGGGGGTGTTCCCCCCACTTTGGTGAGATTTGTCCTCAATTACTGTCGTGTTTCTAGAACAGGCAATGAAGGGAACTCTCCCCAATTGGACATGGACAGCAGAAAAAATAAACTCACGTGGGTTCTAACCATTCCCTGCTCCATTTTTCATTTTCATTGGCACCCAAAAGAATGTCGCATGGCACACACAGGCTTCAGATGGCCCTTCAGAGGATCCGTCAGTGAGTGTCTGCTCCCTATAAATACAGTACAGCTGCCACTAGGCTGTCCTTTACAAAACCTGGCTGATCTGAAGTCTGAAAGTGCAGTAATTGAGGCTGAATTTGAAGATGCGGAAAATGGGGCTGCTTTGAGCTCTGAAGCTGCAGGAATTGAAGCTGATCTGATGTTTAAAGGTGCAGGAATTGGGGCTGATCAGAGATCTGAAGGGGAATAAATCGAGGCTGACCTGAGGTCTGACCTGTGTTGCACTATTGTTCAATGGCACTGTCTGGTTGTCCAGTACTTGTGAAGTGCCACCTAATGTGGAAAAGGGTGCTGACCCAAGCCCCATTCTATCTAAAAAAAAAAAAAATTATTCACACGCACACATATACATATATATATATATATATATTCTCACAGAAGTGAGTCCACCCCTCACATATTTGTAAATATTTGATTCTGTCTTTTCATGTGACAACACTGAAGAAATGACACTTTGCAACAATGTGACATAGTCAGTGTACAGCTTGTATAACATGTAAATAACTCAAATAACATGTAATAACTCAACACACCGCCATTAATGTCTAAACCGCTGGCAACAAAAGTGAGTCCACCTCTAAGTGACAAGGTCCAAATTGGGCCCAATTAGCCATTTTCCCTCCCCAGTGTCATGTGACTCGTTAGTGTTACAAGGTCTCCGGTGTGAATAGGGAGCAGGTGTGTTAAATTTGGTGTTATCGCTCTCACTCTCTATAATGGTCACTGGAAGTTCAACATGGCACCTCATGGCAAAAAACTCTCTGAGGATCTGAAAAAAAGAATTGTTGCTCTACATAAAGATGGCCTAGGCTATAAGAAGATTGCCAAGACCCTGAAACTGAGCTGCAGTACGGTGGCCAAGACCATACAGCGGTTTAACAGGACAGGTTCCACTCAGAACAGGCCTCGCCATGGTCAACCAAAGAAGTTGAGTGCACGCGCGAGGTTGAAGGGGTGGGGGTCAGCCTGTCAGTGCTCAGACCATACGCCACACACTGCATCAAATTGGTCTGCATGGCTGTCATCCCAGCAGGAAGGCTCTTCTAAAGATGATGCACAAGAAAGCCCGCAAATAGTTTGCTGAAAACAAGGACATGGATTACTGGAATCATGTCCTGTGGTCTGATGACACCAAGATAAACTAATTTGGTTCAGATGGTGTCAAGCGTGTGTGGCGGCAGCCAGGTGAGGAGTACAAAGACAAGTGTGTCTTGCCTACAGTCAAGCATGATGGTGGGAGTGTCATGGTCTGGGGCTGCATGAGTGCTGCCGGCACTGGGGAGCTACAGTTCTTTGAGGGAACCATGAATGCCAGCATGTACTGTGACATACTGAAGCAGAGCATGATCCCCTCCCTTCAGAGACTTGGCTGCAGAGCAGTATTCCAACATGATAACGACCCCAAACACACCTCAAGACTACCACTACCTTGCTAAAGAAGTTGAGGGTAAAGGTGATGGACTGGCCAAGCAGGTCTCCAGACCTAAACCCTATTGAGCATCTGTGGGGCATCCTCAGACGGAAGGTGGAGGAGCGCAAGGTCTCTAACATCCACCAGCTCCATGATGTCATCATGGAGGAGTGGAAGAGGACTCCAATGGCAACCTGTGAAGCTCTTGTGAACTCCATGAGGGTTAAGGCAGTGCTGGAAAATAATGGTGGCCACACAAAATATTGACACTTTGGGCCCAATTTGGACATTTTCACTTAGGGGTGGACTCACTTTTGTTGCCAGCGGTTTAGACATTAATGGCGGTGTGTTGAGTTATTTTGAGGTGACAACAAACTTAGTCCTCATGCACATGGGACGTTTTTACAGCGGCTGTTTTTGGCTTTTTTTTCGTTTTTTTATTCTACAGCCAGTAAACTCCCGTGCATGTTATCCTATGTATCCATCTACACATAGACTGTAAGCAATGTTTTTTGGTAGGGGTGTTGTTTGGATGAAAAAAAAACCCAGAACTAGTGCGTTTTTAGAGAAGTTTTTTAGCTGTAAAAATACTGTAACGCTGGAAAACGTGCTAAATCGGCAGACCAACATTTTTGGACATTTTTAAAGCGGAAAAAATTTTTTTCTTTGGTTAAATAAAACAAAAAAAACGCAAATGCGAAAAAACGCCACTACATGCTAAAAAACGCTGAAAAACGCACGTTTTTAACGTGACTTTACACAGCTAATGTTACCAGCGTTATTAAAACTCCCCGTGTGCATGAGGGGTAACACTGTTATACAAGCTGTACACTGACTACGTCACATTGTATCAAAGTGTCATTTCTTCAGTGTTGTCACATGAAAACATGGAATAAAATATTTACAAAAATGTGAGGGGTGTACTCACTTCTGTGAGATACTGTATGTGTGTGTATACAGTATATATATATATATATATATATATATATATATGTATATTATTATACAGGATTTATATAGCAGCAACAGTTTGCTCAGCACTGTACATTACAATGGGAGACAGTACACGAGACAGTACAGCAACAATACAATTGAATACACGAGGGGTTCGAGGGCCCTGCTCCTTGGAGCTTACAATCTAGGAGGGATATATATATATATATATATATACATACACATATATATAGACATATTAGGTCCATACATTTTTGGACATGGGCACAACCTTTTTTTCAGGTATTTACCAAATATTTAAAATAATGTGAGGGGTGTACTCACTTCTTTGAGATACTGTGTACGTATGTATAATATATATATATATATATATATATATATATATATATATACACACTCTTAAAGCAAGAGGAATTCTTATACATGGAAGTGACCTATCAGACACACAGGTTGCGCAAGTCACATTTTTACATCAAGCTGCGGCGTGAACTTTTTACATTCCCAAAGTTTGACATGCAAGTAAATGACTTCACACATTGCCATTTTCGTCATTTTGGGTCAGGATGCGAACAAACCGGATGTAGGGTGTTTTAATGTTCAGAGACCGTGACATGCCTCGAATCGCAAGTGCCGAAAGAAAAGGAAGGACCAAGTTTTTCTTTTGTGGGTTGAATTTTGAACTGATAAGGAGTACGGACGTGAGTCAGAGGCCCATACCTTGACTGTAGACAGTCTAAGAAACTGTTTGCCTAGATTAAGCTAGGAAGTTTTATGGAATGTACCTATTGGTTAACAAAAAAAAAAAGAAAAACTAATTAAACTATTTTTTTTTTAAACTTAAGACATTGTTGGGACGTCTGCAGTCTTTGTACGCCTGGACATGTAGGATAGGCTTGGGTGGGCTCGACAAGTTTCTGCGATGGAGTTTTCATTCTTGTTCGGTAAAGTCAGTGGGGTTTTGTAATGTGTACAAACTCTTATGCAAACAAGACCGGAGTTTGGCTTTCTTTTTTTTTTTTTTCTTTTTTTCTTTATTTTTTCCTTTTTCATTCCCAGGTTGGTGTACCAGAGTCACAGCTGGGAAAACGTAACTTTTTTTTTTTAATACGGATTGTGACGGCGTGTTAAATAATTAAAAGCAACAACTTAAATTTCTTAAGACTTCTTGATGTATTTGACAGCTTCACTCTTCTCCCACTTTGAGTGTGTAAACGATCGGTTGCAACATCAAAGCCAGGATTAATGGAGAATCTTATGTGGGTTTTTTTTAATGCGGTCAGGTGATTGCACCGGCGAAGCAGTAATTCAAATTTTCACAAGTTTAGTTAGCTAAGGATGACATAAAACACATAACCAGGTACTACATTATACGTCGGTTCAGCTATAACATTGTGACCACTGACAGGTAAAGTGTTTAACATTGATTATCTGGTTACAATGGTACCTGAAAGTGGGTGGGATGTATTAGGCATCAAGTGAACATGTTGTCTCTAAAGTGTTGAAAGCAGAAAAAAATGGGCAAGTATAAGGATTTGAGCGACTGTGACAAGGGCCAAGTTGTAATGGCTTGACAACTCAGTCAGAGAAACTCTAAAACTGCAGATCTTTGGGATGTTCCCAGTTTGCAGCGGTCAGGACCGACCAAAAGTGGTCCAATGAGGGAAAACTGGTGAATGTTTGATAGGGTCATGGGTAGCCATGTTCCGCATAGTCCATTCCAATAGAAGAGCTACTGGAGCTCAAATTGCTGAAAAAGTGAATGATGGTGCTGATAGAAAGGTGTCAGAATACACAGAGTATCCCAGTTTGCTGTCTATGGGGCTACGTAGCTACAGGGTGCCCATGCTGACCCGTGTCCACAGCCAAAAGCGCTTACAATGGGCATTTGAGCATCAGAACTGGACCACAGAGCAATGGAAGAAGGTGGCCTGCTCTGATGAATCACAATTTCTTTTACTTCATGTGAATGGCCGAGTAGAAATGGCACCAGGATGCAGTATGGGAAGAAGGCAAGCCGGTTGTGATCTGCTACTTATGGAATCAGGAGGGCACAATACTGAGATCAGGAGAGCACAATATAGGTTCTGGGATGCTGCCTGAGCCATCCTGGGACAGCTTAGTAAAACGTGTGTCTGTCGCGGCAAATCCAGGACAGCTAGCAAGTATGCTGTAATGCAAGATTATCATGGGGCCCCTATGCACCTGGGGTCCTTGGACAGTGCCCATGCATTAAAACAGCCCGGCATGAACTCCATTCTGCCCATGTTAGTGATGATGTTGAGTCAGCATGGATCCAGATCCCCAAGGGACATTTCCAGCACCAGTGGCTAAATGGTTAGCACTTCCGCCTGGCAGTACTACGGTCGTTGGTTCAAATCTCAGCCACGGCACCACCTGCCTGGAGTTTGCATGTTCTCCCTGTGCCTGCGTGGGTTTCCTCCTGGATCTCCGGTTTCCTCCCACACTCCAAAGACATTCTACTAGGTTAATTGGCTCCTGTCTAAATTGTCCCTAGTATGTATGTGTATGTATGAATGTAAGTTAGGGACCTTAGATTGTACACCCCTTGAGGGTTAGGGACTGATGTGAATGTACAATATATATGTAAAGCACTGCGTAAATTGACGGCACTATATAAGTACCTGAAATAAATAAAAATGGTGTGGACTGTGGAGAACCAGGGATTGAATAAGTGATTGTAATAGCAGCTGCAATGGTGGTGTCAAAAAAGGATACCCCTATATATTCAATAATAATCGTCTTGCTTGTGTATGATAAAATACAAGCACTGGAGTCAACAGAGTAAGGCCTCTTTCACACGTACGTTCCGTATATCCGTTTTTAATCTATCTGTTTACGGATGAAAAACGGACCCCCATGTATTTCTATGGACTAGCGGATGTAGACGGATGATCAGCCATTTACATCCATTAATGTCCGCATCCGTTACATCTGGTTTTTTGAAACCCTATGTTTCTTCCGTAAAAAAAAAAACGGAATGGACAAAAAAAAGGTGTAAACGGACAAAAACGGATGAAAAAACGGATAAATAACGGATGTAAAGTGATCCGTTTTTTTCTTTCAAAAAATATGACTGAAATGATGAAAAAACGGAACGCCCGTGTGAAAGGACCCTAATAAGGCTTCAAATGATTGTAAAGCTTGTTTTTTTTTTCTCAAATAACAAAGATGCTATACTCACCGTTTCTCTGCAGTGGTATTGCCCCAAACCTTCTCTTCTGGGGTCCCCTGTCGGTGATCTTGGCTTCTCCACTTCTCTGAGTGCCCCTATAGCAAATTGCTCGCTATGAGGGCAGATGTGCGGCTCGATCCTTAGCTGGGCTTTGTGCATCTGTAGACACACACAGTCCGGCGTGGCCCCACCCCCCTGCTTCCTCCTCACTGGATTTGACTGACATTGGCTCCTTCTGCTGTCTCTGTGTCCTATGAGGAGAGCATGAGAAACCAGTGCTGCTGGAGACGGGCACAGCGCTGGATCAAGAGAGGTAAGTATAAAGGGGATGAGCAGACAATACTACCAATGTTCTGCTTTTAGAACTTTTTTTTGGATGTTATATAACCGGCAATACAAAGAAATTAGAAATGTTTACGATATGCATTAACATCAACATCTATGTTTAATATGATCTCAATTTTTGTTTGTTTTTTTCCACATAAAAAGGGAAAAAAATGGAATTTATAAATTTTCCTAGTTAAAACCTTGAAGAAAAAGATCCAATACAATATTGTAGTTACAGTGGGACAAAAAAGTATATAGTCAGCCACCGATTGTGCAAGTTCTCCCACTTACAAAGATGAGAGGCCTGTAATTGGCATCATAGGTAGACCTCAACTATGAGAGACAAAATGAGAAAAAAAATCCAGACAATCACATTGGCTGATTTGGAAAGAATTTATTTGCAAATTATGGTGGAAAATAAGTATTTGGTCAATATGAAAAGTTCATCTCAATACCTTGTTATATATCCTTTGTTGGCAATGACAGAGGTCAAACGTTTCCTGTAAGTCTTCACAAGGTTGGCACACACTGTTCCTGGTATGTTGGCCCATCCTCCATGCAGATCTCCTCTAGAGCAGTGATGTTTTGGGGCTGTCGCTGGGCAACACGGACTTTCAACTCCCTCCAAAGGTTTTCTATGGGGTTGAGATCTGGAGACTGGCTAGGCCACTCCAGGACCTTGAAATGCTTCTTACGAAGCCACTCCTTCGTTGCCCGGGTGGTATGTTTGGGATCATTGTCATGTTGGAAGACCCAGCCACGTTTCATCTTCAATGCCCTTGCACTCAAAATCTCACGATAAATGGCCCCATTCATTCTGTCCTATACATGGATCAGTCGTCCTGGTCCCTTTGCGAAGAAACAATACCAAAGCATGATGTTGCCACCCCCATGCTTCACAGTAGGTATGGTGTTCTTTGGATGCAACTCGGCATTCTCTCTCCTCCAAACACGACAAGTTGTGTTTCTACCAAACAGTTCTATTTTGGTTTCATCTGACCATATGACATTCTCCCAATCCTCTTCTGGATCATCCAAATGCTCTGTAGCAAACTTCAGATGGGCCCGGACGTGTACTGGCTTAAGCAGGGGGACACGTCTGGCACTGCAGGATCTGAGTCCCTGGCGGCGTAGTGTGTTACTGATGGTAGCCTTTGTTACGTTGGTCCCAGCTCTCTGCAGGTCATTCACTAGGTCCCCCCGTGTGGTCCTGGGATTTTTGCTCACCGTTCTTGTGATCATTTTGACCCCACGGGGTGAGATCTTGCGTGGATCCCCAGATCGAGGGAGATTATCAGTGGTCTTGTATGTCTTCCATTTTCTAATTATTGCTCCCAAAGTTGATTTGTTCACACCAAGCTGCTTGCCTATTGCAGATTCAGTCTTCCCAGCCTGGTGCAGGTCTACAATTTTGTTTCTGGTGTCCTTCGACAGCTCTTTGGTCTTCACCATAGTGGAGTTTGGAGTGTGACTGTTTGAGGTTGTGGACAGATGTCTTTTATATTGATAACAACCTCAAACAGGTGCCATTGATACAGGTAATGAGTGCAGGACAGAGGAGCCTTTTAAAGAAGAAGGTACAAGTCTGTGAGAGCCAGAAATCTTGCTTGTTTGTAGGTGACCAAATACTTATTTTCCACCATAATTTGCAAATAAATTCTTTCCAAATCAGCCAATGTGATTGTCTGGATTTGTTTTCTCATTTTGTCTCTCATAGTTGAGGTCTCCCTATGATGCCAATTACAGGCCTCTCTCATCTTTTTAAGTGGGAGAACTTGCACAATTGGTGGCTGACTAAATACTTTTTTGCCCCACTGTATCTGGCATACACCACGTGGCATATGATGGTTTGCAGCAAACTCTTTTCCTGGAACAAAGTGCCAATGCTTGAGAATTTTTTTTATATATATTATAAGGAAAAATGCATAACTTGTCATTTTCTGACCAGGGTGCCTTTGTTTTTTGTCTCTTAGAGTGTCTGGGTAAACAGCTCTGTATTATAACTCATATTAAGGAGAATGCAGTTCAGATTGGATTTCTGCTTCATGAATCTCTGAAATCCCAGATAAAGGTAACAATTTTCTCAGAATTTCTCAAATGTCTCCTGAAGTGTGCCGTGCAAGGTACAATGAGTTCAGCTTTAACAACACTTTGATCATTTCCAGACCGGCCACTGTAGATATACTCAGGGCTGCTGTTAGAAACCACGGGACCCCATACAGCCAATCTGACAGGGACCCCCCCCCCAAACACCCCCCCCGTTTACTATGCATCAGTTATGAACACAGTGATTGATTGGTACCAATCACTCATTGCATTCATTCCGGGAAGGAAGTGGATGGTAAATGTGACATATTTACCGGATCCTTCCCCCACTCTCCATCCTGAATGTTCATATTTTGTGATTGCAACTGTCGGTGGGAAGGAGAGGAGAGAAGCCAGCAGCACTGCAGGGGTGGGGGCACACAGGGGACCTGGGAAGCAGGGGGAAACATATGGTTCACAGCGAAGGTGATGGGTGCGGCAGGAGGGCAATTACTGGAACCGATCCCCTATATGGTTTTCTCTGCAGCAGCTGAAAGAGAGGAGAAGAAGCTGGCTTTCAGCTGTTGCAGAGAAAACCATACAGGGGATTGGTTCCAGTAATTGCCCCCCACCGTTTCAATCACCCTCCCTGTCCACATCAAATTTACCCAGCTGGCTGGGCCCCGCTGCTGGCCTGGGCTCCGTACAGGAGGACTGGTGGTACCCCCTTATCCGCAGCCCTTGATAGATTGCTACTGTGCGGCCCTACTGTGCTGGATCACATATACAGTCATGGCCGAAATTGTTGGCACCCTTGATATTTCTCCAGGAAATCATGTATTTCTCACGAAACGTATTGCATTAACACATGTTTTGCTATACACATGTTTATTCCCTTTGTGTGTATTGGGACAAAACAAAAAAAGGGAGGAAAGAAAGCAAATTCGACATAATGTCACACAAACCTCCAAAAATGGGCTGGACAAAAGTATTGGCACCCTTTCACAACTGCGGATAAATAAGAATGTTACAAGCATGTGATGCTCCTGTAAACTCACCTGGGGCAAGTAACAGGTGTGGGCAATATAGAAATCACACCTGAAAGCAGATAAAAAGGAGAGACGTTCACTTAACCTTTGCATTGTGTGTCTGTCTGTGCCACACTAAGCATGGACAACAGAAAGAGGAGACGAGAACTGTCTGAGGACCTGAGAACCAAAATTGTGGCAAAATATCAACAATCTCAAGGTTACAAGTCCATCTCCAGAGAACTAGATTTGCCTTTGTCCACAGTGCGCAACATTATCAAGAAGTTTGCAACCCATGGCACTGTAGCTAATCTCCCTGGTCGTGGACGGATGAGGAAAATTGATGAAAGATTGCAACGCAGAATAGTCCGGATGGTGGATAAGCAGCCCCAAACATGTTCCAAAGACATTCAAGCTGTCCTGCAGGCTCAGGGAGCATCAGTGTCAGCGCGAACTATCCGTCGACATTTAAATGAAATGAAACGCTATGGCAGGAGACCCAGGAGGACCCCACTGCTGACACAGAGACATAAAAAAGCAAGACTACAGTTTGCCAAAATGTACTTGAGTAAGCCAAAAGCCTTCTGGGAAAACGTCTTGTGGACAGATGAGACCAAGATAGAGCTTTTCGGTAAAGCACATCATTCTACTGTTTACCGAAAACGGAATGAGGCCTACAAAGAACAAAACACAGTACCTACGGTAAAATATGGTGGAGGTTCAATGATGTTTTGGGGTTGTTTTGCTGCCTCTGGCACTGGGTGCCTTGACTGTGTGCAAGGCATCATGAAATCTGAGGATTACCAAAGGATTTTGGGTCGCACTGTAGGGCCCAGTGTCAGAAAGCTGGGTTTGCGTCCAAGATCCTGGGTCTTCCAGCAGGACAATGACCCCAAACATACGTCAAAAAGCACTCAGAAATGGATGGCAAAGAAGCGCTGGAGAGTTCTGAAGTGGCCAGCAATGAGCCCAGATCTAAATCCCATTGAACACCTGTGGAGAGATCTTAAAATTGCTGTTGGGAAAAGGTGTCCTTCCAATAAGAGAGACCTGGAGCTGTTTGCAAAGGAAGAGTGGTCCAAAATTCCGGGTGAGAGGTGTCAGAAGCTTATTGATGGTTATAGGAAGCGACTGATTTCAGTTATGTTTTCCAAAGGGTGTGCAACCAAATATTAAGTTAAGGGTGCCAATACTTTTGTCCAGCCCATTTTTGGGGTTTTGTGTGACATTATGTCATATTTGCTTTTCTGCCTCTGTTTTATATTTGTTCCAATACATACAAAGGGAATAAACATGTGTATAGCAAAACATGTGTTAATGCAATACCTTTTTTGTGTGAAATACTTGATTTTCAGGAAAAATATCAAGGGTGCCAACAATTTCGGCCATGACTGTATGTATGTGATCCAGCTTTTCTGGGTAGGGGCATGCGCGCGCCCGCTACGTCTGTGCTGTCATTCGCTATAGCACAAGCCACTTTGTAAAAGCAGCACATACTACACACAGTGCACATTGTTAGGCACACTGTTAACAGTTTGATTGCCCCTAGATATTAACCCCTTCCCACTCAGTGTTTTTAGTACAGTAACAGTGTATAGTATAGAATACTGATCACTGTATTAGTGGCACTGGTGATGTCAGTTAATCAGTTCCTACAAAGTGTCAGATTGCCTTACGCACTATCACAGTCCCATTGTAAGTCGCTGATCACCGCCATTACTAGTATAAAGAAAAAATAAATACAAATTCCAGTACATATCCCATAGTTTGTAGATGCTATAACCTTCCTGCAAAGCAATTAATTTACACTTTTTGAAAAATTTTTTTACCAAAAATATTTAGCAAAACACATTTTTACCAAAATTTATGAAATCTGAGTTTTTATTTTTTTTTACAATGGATTTGTTTTATAGCAGAAAGTAAAAAAAAAATAATTTTTCTTTTTCAAAATTTTCAGTCTTTTTTCGTTTATATAATAAAAAATAGAAAAACCAGTGGTGAGCCAACGAAAGCTCTATTTGTGTGGAAACAAATGACATACATTTAATTTGGGTACAATGTTGCACGACCACACAATTGCAAGTTAAAGTAGTGCTGTGGCGAATAGCAAAAAATGGCCTGGTCATGAAAGGGGTAGTTCTTCTGGAGATGAAGTGGTTAAGATTGAATATTCAGATAAGACCAGTGGTGACAGGTTCTCTTTAAGGCCCTCAGGTGTGTTCTGTGAATCACATTGCTTCACTTCTGCTTTTTTAAAGCCTTTTAATTCAGCATATTTCTGTATGTTATATTGTGCTATTAACATATTATGCCATCTAAAAATACTTCACATTCTCCAGATGCGGACAGACTTCATTCCCTTTTTTTTTTAATTATTCGTAGCATACGCTCGTAAACAGAAAAGGCGAAGCCCGCAGGGTGTGAGCTGATTATTAACACAGTTTTACTAATCGGAGTCTGCATTAAATATGTTTTGTTTAAAGCAGTTCATAGTATGCAGAATGTTTAGCAAAGCAAAATGGCCCGGGGCTGTTCTGATTGGGGAAGTGTATGTGGCTGTAGAGCTGACTTGTATTTTTTTTTTAAATTATTACAGGTACTTATGTCGCACCGTCAATTTATACAACGCTTTACACACACACTATATTGCCAAAAGTATTGGGCCCCCTGCCTTTAAACGGCCATGAACTTTGATGGCCTCCCAGTCTTAGTCCGTAGGGTTCAATATTGAGTTGGCCCCGCCCTTTGCAGCTATAACAGCTTCAACTCTTCTGGGAAGGCCGTCCACAAGGTTTAGGAGGGTGTCTATGGGAAGGTTGGACCATTCTTCCAGAAGCACATTTGTCAGGTGAGGCACTGATGTCGGGGGAGGAGGCCTGGCTCGCAGTCTCCGCTGTAATTCATCCCAAAGGTGTTCTATGGGGTTGAGGTCAGGACTCTGTGCAGGCCAGTCAAGTTCCTCCACCCTAAACTGGTTCCTCCATGTCTTTATGGACCTTGCTTTGTGCACTGGGGGGCAGTCATGTTGGAACAGGAAGCGCCATCCCCAAACTCTTCCCACAAAGTTGGGAGTATGAAATTGTCCGAAATGTCTTGGTATGCTGACACCTTAAGAGTTCCCTTCACTGGAACTAGGGGGCCAAGCCCAGCCCCTGAAAAACAACCCCACACCATAATCCCCCTCCACCAAACTTTACACTTGGCACAATGCAGTCAGGCAAGTACCGTTCTCCTGGCAACCGCCAAACCCAGACACATCCATCGGATTGCCAGACAGAGAAGTGTGATTGGTCACTCCAGAGAACATGTCTCCCCTGCTCTAGAGTCCAGTGGCGGCATGCTTTACACCACGGCATCCGGCGCTTTGCATGGCACTTGGTGATGGAAGGCTTGGATGCAGCTGCTTGGCCATGGAAACCCATTCCATGAAGCTCTCTACGCACTGTTGTTGTGCTAATCTGAAGGCCACACCAAGTTTGGAGATCTTTAGCTATTGACTCTGCAGACAGTTGGCGACTTCTGCGCACTGTGTGCTTCAGCATGCGCTGTCCCCGCCCTGTCATGTGACGTGGCCTACCTCTTGGTGGCTGAGTTGCTGTTGTTCCCAGTTGCTTCCACTTTGTTATAATCCCACTAACAGTTGAGCGTGGAATATTTAGTAGCCAGGAAATGTCATGAATGGACTTATTGCACAGGTGACCACCTATCACGGGACCACGCTTGGAGTCACTGAGCTCCTGAGAGCGACCCATTCTTTCACCAATGTTTGTAGAAGCAGTCTGCATGCCTAGGGGCTTGATGTTATACACCTGTGACCATGGAGGTGATTGGAACACCTGAATCACATGATTTTTTTGAGGGCTGACCCAATATTTTTGGCGATATAGTGTGTGTGTGTGTCTATACCAATACCGTATTTTTTTTACTGGCGGTTACGAGTACCGATACTTGTACTCTAGTACTCGCCAGTACCAATTACAATACCTTTGTGTTGTAAATTGAACACATACAAAATGAATGGGCTCAAATTGCACTAGAAAAAATCTCATGCGATTTGAACAGGAATATGGAACGATCCCTGTCAGATTTGTGTGCAGTTTCCCCCCACTGCTCCTGTGTGAATCCAGGTTGAAGTTACTGTGACAAGCCTGGGTTCACACAAGAGCGACATGGGAAACATCATTCAACTTGGACAGGAATCACACCATGTTCCTGTTCAAATTTCACGCAATTTCTTTACAGTGCAATTTGAGCCCAAGTCGCACCACAAAGGTATCAGTTTTAGGTATCGGAGCATTTGCAGGAGTACAAGTACTCGTGCAAATGCTTAGTATTGGTACTGATACCAGTAGCCACCCTATTAGTAAGCCCTTGTTGAAGGCCAACTGAGGGTTCCCCAGGGCAGGCAGTCTAAGCCCCAGCCTGCTTCATTACCAGGGCCCAGGATTGTGCGGATGGACTTGCAGCAGACTGCAACCAGGTCGCGGCCCCCAGATACGCCAAGCTGAAGATGCGGAGACCACTCACATGTGCAGAATACAGATGGCAGGAGACAGAAGAAGATCCGAGAAATGAGCCAAGGTCAGGGCAAGCAGCACTCGGGCAAACACAGTAGATGAGAATACAAGTAATATGCAGGAAAACAGGAGCACGGAGGAACTAGGAAGTTGCTCAGACGAAGTGAGCTGCACTGAGCATGTCTAAATATAGAGAAGCCGACCAGGAAGTGATAGAAGGGAAAGGGATAAAAAATCACAGTAGAGTAGGTGACACCCATCGGTGAACACAGAAGCCAGCAGCACATATGAGTATCATCACAGGTCCAGCAGAACCACTGCAGCAAGGAGGTGAGAATTTCACAAACAGGGCCAATTGGTGACAGGCAGTTTACTGCCATGCCAGTCATCACTATTCACACTGCAATGCCACTGTACAAATGATATAAAATATGGTGTTGCGCTAAAACTAAATATACAAATCACACAATTAAAAATGATGAAAAATAAATAAATCAGATAAATATATGGGTGATAGATCCTTTAAGATCTAATAATAATTGTCTATAACAGTGATAATAACACAAAGTGCATATGAAAAACTGGTCCTATTCAGGGACCCTCATAAAGTGACAACAACGAATCCCATTTGGGACAAAACCCCCAAACGCTAGGTGATATATATGGTGAATCCCAAATGCGGGATATATAACAAATAAAGTGACTGCTGCTAAATGCCCAAACAAAATAAACTATCATAAATCATAATAAATGCACATAGAACAAAATACATAAGTTATTCAATCACTGTATACCCTTATCCTTTATAAACCCTCAAAAAGTCAATACTTTCTCCCTAGAAAGTGCAATAAAAGTTCGTCCCTTCAGACGAAGTCCGGAAGTGACGAAACGCGTTAGGGAGTGACGTCAAGACGCACGTACGTAGACCGGAAGTGTCGCCGCAGCCATTTTGTTGGTTTTCAACACATGGTTTTCTATGGTGTTTGGTTGAAAAACTTTGAAACCATGTCTGGAGCTGATAATTTTAAATCTAAATTCCTGAGACCCTTCTTATCTCTGTGAGGACCTTGGAAAAAACGTCTTGGAAGATAATGTGGAGGAATACTTTTCCATAGTATTGTCTGAGCATTTCAATACTCATAGAGGGTAATAGTATTTAGTACTACTGTGTGTTGGTTGATGGTAGACACTGATTTGCAGAGACCACAGAGTGCTCACAGTTTGATTTGTGTGATTATATGCACTATAAGAAAATATTTTTTTTTTTTCTTTTTTTTTTTTTTTTTGCACAAAAAGTTTTTTTTTTTTTTTTTTGAAGTGTATTTTGGTTGCACGGGGTGATTATTGCTATTATTATTATTGAGGTAATGCACTAGATATTATATTTTTTATTTCGAGGTGCGTTTTGGATGAAATAGCAGCCAATCCTTTCTTTCAGTGGATGAAAAGAGTGAATAAATTTGGGATATTTGTGGACACTATTTTGGACTTTCTTTTTGGACACTTTTTTGATTAGTGGGACTTTGTTGCACATTATATGTTTAAATCAATTTATTTATTTATTTTATTTATTTATTTTTGTAATTCACAAAAAGGTGGTATATGTATGGAAAATACATAAGTGTCCAAAAAGGATGCAGAAAATTGCAATAAATGCAACAAGGTGCTTTTATCTTCAAAAAGTGCTTCAGTGCTAGTGCAAATGGTGAGTAGATACCCTCAAATGGCAGGCATGCCCCCTCACCTGCTGAATGCGACCCAAACGGGTCAACACGCCTTTTGGATCACCCTGGATCCTACACAGGAAACTACTCTCCAGGCCACACAGGCTCCTCTGGTTCCACAGACCCTCACTGGTAACTTGCTTCCAATATTGATCACTCTTCCATACACAGATAAACGCAGTGCAGGCCCATAAATGAGTACCACATTAAGGCCATGAAAGGACAAAAAACAGGTCTCCCATAGTGCAACACTGTTTATTATAGTGTAAACATATAAAAATGCTAAGTTACACACTCACATTTGGGTAGATCAAAGCAGGCTGTCACACCACTAAGTATGGGTGTACTCTGTATAACCTGGTGTACCAAGATGGTGCTCCACCGGAAGTGCGTCACCACGTCGCATCTACGCGTTGCGTCACGTACACGTGACTTCCTCAGGATGTTATTAATGTCACTGTACAGCAGTGCAATGCGCTGCTGCACAGTGACATGAATCAAGTGTCACTTTTCTGCACTTCAAATAAAGTTTGTTAGAAAAAAAAAAGCTGTTTGAAGTGCTACCGCCGGCGCCAGCTATTGTGGTTTAGTGTGCGGGGAAATATAAACTGGCTCTTAAACTACTTTTTTTTATCATTGTATATTTGATATAAGTAGGACTATATGGATATAATTACAGAGACACAAGAAATTATGAAATAAACAGCTTTTTGCGGCTTTGCTCGTTACATTTGACAATTATTTCCCGTCAGGTGGAGAGTCTGCGATCGCTTTGTACAATAACCACCCATGCAGCCTCTGGCCAGGGATGAAACTGACATTTAGATCCTCGAAATGCCAATTTCATCATCTTCCTCCGCACTTTGTTTCCCTCTCACGTACTCTGTGATTTGTTTCAACAATTAGAACAATGATGGCAATTATCTGCAGACAGGGATTGGAAGCCCCACCATGAATGTGACATTTTAATCTCCCATTTTTCTTACATTCCACAGAGGATCTCTCCTTCAGGAAGGTAACAATGTGACATCTTCAGAGCAGATCCAGCCACAGACATGAGATGGCACTCTTTAGACTTGCGTCTGCTTTCATGGCTGAACAGTTTCATATAAACAGTCTATAGGCCTTCTTGTGCTTCGAATAATCAACTTTAACCACTTACCCTCTAGAGGATTTCCCCCCCTTTCCTGACCAGGCCATTTTTTGCGATCCGTCGCTGTGTTAATTTAACTGACAATTGCGCAGTCATGCAACGCTGCACCCAAATGGAATTCATGTCCTTTTTTCCCCACAAATACAAATAGAGCTTTCTTTCGGTGGTATTTGATTGCCTCTGCGGTTTTTATTTTTTGCACTATAAACAAAAAAAATACTGACAATTTTGAAAAAAAACCCCTATATTTTTGACATTTTGCTATTAAAAAAAATCAAATTTCGGCATAAATTTAGGCCAAAATGTATTCTGCTACATCTGCAAAAATCAAAGTTTAAAGTGGTGAAAGTTATAGCATATACAAATGGCGGTATATATACTGCAATTTTTTTTTTTTAGTAATGGTGGCGATCACTGACTTATAGCGGGACTGCAGTAAGCGTTCTGACACTGGGTGGGAACTGACTTGGTGTCACTGACATCCCCAGTGACACCAGTAGAGTGATCAGTGCTAATGAAAAGCACTGACACTGTGCTAATGGCACTGGGAAGGAAGGGGTTAATATGTGGGGTGATCAAAGGGTTAACTGTGTGCTCTGTGTGTGCTTTACACTGTAAGCACAATGCTTTGTATGGCTGTGCTATGCAGAGCCATACAAAGCAGTGTGCAGGAGCTGACAGGGGAGAGATCTGTGTTGTTTATACACAGGTCTCTCCCCTGTTGGTGATACTCGGCGATCACTGCGTGCCGGTGGGGAATCACCGGCCAGGACCCTGTGATTGACAGCCGTGGCCGTGAATGGCGCGCCCCCTACCCAGAACTGCAAAATCACGTGTATATATACGTGATTTTGCACACCCGTGCCACCCTGTAGCAGGATTTCTGCTATGGGGCGGCGCAGAAGCGGTTAAAGATTAATTCTAGGTATGGATATTTTATACATAGTTATACTGGTCCAGCTTGAACCGATGTAACTATGTATGTAACAAATCTGGCTGACAGTCACTAAAGTAGACACTGCTGCTTCTGGTTCCCCCAACAAGTGGCTGGCCAGCTGCATTCTGAACACAGGAGGTCGGACACTTGGTAGGAGCACCTGTCACAGAATGCTTACATCTTCTGAATGAATGTAAAGTGTTCTCTGGATAAGGTGGAGAGGTGGGGCTGTGAATAAACAAGTTGTCTAAATGCATGCCCACCTATGAGTGTCCTTCACACTCTATATATGCCATAGGCATGGGCGGACTGACCATTCGGGCACTGCCCGAGGGCCCGGGGTCAGTAGGGGGCCCCATGAGATGCCCCTGGTACCTTTCTTAGGCTTTTTGGGTGTGGTTTGAGTGTGGGCGAGGGCACAGGGTCCCCATGATCCCCTATTGCCTGGGGGCCCCATGAGTTGTCAGTCCACCCCTGGCCATAAGCCACAAGTCTGTGTGCTTACTTAAAAGCAATGGCAACCACTCCAACCTACAACTGGCCTTTGCAGCAAGGAGCACATAGAATGGTGACACATGTCAAAAAACAACAAAAATTCCCAGCTCAACTTACCAGCCAGCCTGAAACAAACTGAACAGACCCTATCTAACAGTTTACGTTAAAACTAAGGGGTTTACTATGCACACATTTGCAAATATATGCGTAAACTGCAAAGGTCACGTCATGGCACCCCAGTGTACTGCAGTCATAACTATACATTTTGAGAGTCTTCTGAGTTGGATAGATTAAAAACAGGTATGTCTGGTGGGAGCCCACCCCTCTTAAAGGTATAGGGACGCACTGGACACCCAGTAACAGCACAATGGCAGCGAAGGTATCCAGTACAACCCCTCGCCAATTCACCAACAGTATAAACAAATGGCAACCACCCCAACCTATAACTGGCTTTTAAAAAACATAAACGTGCAGCGCTGTTAAAACCAATAAATAAATACATATATAGACATGCAAGAAAGTGCACACAAATATATAAAGTGACACTGTGCATCTATGTATGTGCCACTAGAATATGTGGCCAATATAAACGTGAAAGAAAACACTGTGTCTAAAACATATGTCCAGAGTGCAGGCGTGAACGAGATCTCAAATGATCTTCTGGTATCCAAAAGACACAGATTGTGGATAAGGTGAGACAATTAAAGTGTAGATTGCGCACTCACCAGATACGCAACCTTTTTGCGCATTTGTAAGATAATAAGGACATCAGACTTCAGACATCTCATCAAAAAGGTCTGGTCAGATCTGGTCAATGCCTCCTTCGCTATCCCACGGTTTGCACTTAGCCTTCCCAAATGGTAACCACTCTGCGGATGTACCTGGCTCCCACAGGAGCTCAGAAAGAAACAACAGAGGAGGCCAATAGTGCAATATTGCCTTAGGATGTTTATTCCACACAATGGGTATGTATACAGCAAGAAAGCAAATAAAATAGATTACTGACCGATTGCAAGCTGCCGCCGGGACCCCTTGTGGTGCCGGCGGTAAGGCGTCAAAACAGCTACAGCCCGACCCTGACGCATTTCGAGCAAGTGCTCTTAGTCATAGGGTGCCCTGGCCATCATAAACAAATGGCAACCACCCCAACCTATAACTGGCTTTTGCAGCAAGGAGCAAATGGAATGGTCATGCCTTACAAAGGCCAGTTATAGGCTGGCTGTGGCTGTGCTCACCATGCAACTAATCTTTATACATTACTGATATACATTACTTTGCTTTGTAGTGTGTCTGTTTGTAGAAGCAGTCATCTTGGTGGAGACAGGGCTTTGCTTCTCCACTTCAAAGCTGCCCCTTTGATGGCTGGTGATCTGATGATTGGTTGGGAATTATTCAAGAAACCGCAAGAAAAGTAGAGAAATCACACATTCACAGAACTAATAAAACAGAGGAATGAAGGTTCTTTGCAGTGCAGGTCCTCTGGTACAGCTTCCTCTCCAGCAAGGAGAACAGCAAGCAGTACAGTAGTGACATGTGCAAATCTCATCCAAATCTGGTGAGACTAGCAGTTGGAGATCAGGGATAGGCAAACTTTAGACCTGCAGCTGTTGCGGAACTACAAGTCCCTTCATACCACTGCCTTCATGTCTGTGGCTGTCAGATTTGTGCAATTTCTTGTGGGACCTGTAGGGTCAGGAACTTTTTTAAATGCAAAAAGTATCACTGGCAGGTGTACCTCTACGAGATAGCAAAGACTAATATGGTACTGGTATTTCACGCACTTTTTTTTGTTGCAGCCCCGCTCACCTTAACTACTTTTCACCACTGCCTTCATGTCTGTGGCTGTCAGATTATTGCAATTTCTGGTGGGACCTGTCATTTTACAACAGTTGGAGAGTTGAACTTAACCTACCCCTGCCTTAGGTGATCTACAGTTGTGTCCAAAATTATTCAACCCCCAATGCTGTAAAGGGGTTTAGGGACTATAGTGTACATTTGGAATTGTATTCAGAATCAAATCCTACAAGGACGTTGTAACTACCCAAATGCAACTAAAATGACATCAATTGTTTATGTAATACAGTAGTAAATGGTTCTTATGTGGTTTCTTCATTGCCACAATTATTCAACCCCTTAAAGACTACCACTCTGAAGAACAGAGGTTCATACAGGTGCTTTCCATCAGGTATTGAAAACACCTGTGGATGTCACCGAGCAGCAATCAAGCATAATAAGCACCAATTAGGCAGCTTTAAAATGACTGTGATACTCAGCTCCTTCTAGACATTTACTGGTGTGGTTACAAACATGGTGAAGGCAAGAGAATGGTCCAGGAAGACAAGAGAAGAGGTGATTTCTCTTCACAGGAAGGGCAATGGCTATAAGAAGATTGCAAAGATGTTAAACATACCAAGAGACACCTTAGGAAGCATCATTCGCAAATTCAAGGCAAAGGGCACTGTTGAAACGCTACCTGGTCGTGGCAGAAAGAAGATGCTGACTTCGACTGCTGTGCGCTACCTGAAGCGTAGAGTGGAGAGAAGTCCCCGTGTGACTGCTGAGGAACTGAGAAAAGATTTGTCAGATGTGGGTACAGAAGTTTCAGCCCAGACAATAAGACGCACACTGCGTAATGAAGGCCTCCGTGCCAGAACTCCCAGGCGTACCCCCTTGCTGTCTCCAAAGAATAAGAAGAGTCGACTGCAGTATGCCAAAAGCCATGTGGACAAACCACAAAAGTTGTGGGATAGTGTTCTGTGGACTGATGAAACAAAATTAGAACTGTTTGGGCCCATGGATCAACGCTATGTTTGGAGGAGGAAGAACAAGGCCTATGATGAAAAGAACACCTTGCCTACTGTGAAGCATGGTGGAGGGTCAATCATGCTTTGGGGCTGTTTTGCTTCTGCAGGTACAGGGAAGCTTCAGCGTGTGCAAGGTACCATGAATTCTCTTCAGTACCAGGAGATATTGGATGGAAACGTGATGCAGTCCGTCACACACCTGAGGCTTGGGAGACGTTGGACCTTTCAACAGGACAATGATCCCAAGCATACCTCCAAGTCCACTAGAGCATGGTTGCAGAGGAAAGGCTGGAACATTTTGGAGTGGCCATCGCAGTCACCAGACTTAAATCCGATTGAGAACCTCTGGTGGGACTTAAAGAAAGCAGTTGCAGTGCGCAAGCCTAAGAATGTGACTGAACTGGAGGCCTTTGCCCATGAAGAATGGGCGAAGATACCCGTAGATCGCTGCAAGACACTTGTGTCAAGCTATGCTTCACGTTTAAAAGCTGTTATAACTGTAAAAGGATGCTGTACTAAGTACTAAGATTGAATGTCACTTGGGGGTTGAATAAAACTGATAATGCTGTGAGCACAGAAAAGACATTTGTGGTTATTTCATTATAACTGTTATGTTATATTTGTCTGACCTACAAGTGCCTCTTTAATGTAAATGTAAGCAAGATGACTGAATGATCAAAAGCAATGTCAAACTGGCCAAAACACTCAATTTCAGTGGGGGTTGAATAATTTTGGACACAACTGTAACACTGCAGATATACAGCAAAGGAAGTACACTGCTTTCTTTCAGGAGGGTTTCAAGACAAATGGAGTAGTGGAGTAGTGGAAGAGGGTGAAGGTCTGCTTTATTACATTGACTTTTTTTTTTTTCTTAGTGCAGTTTTTAGATAAATTCAATTAAACGTTGACCTGAACGCAAAGCATTCTGTTTTTTAGGAAAGATCTAAAAATGTTTTTTTGTACTAAAGGAGTATCCTGAAAGGTCTTCCATTTGTCTTGAAACCCTCCTGAAAGAAAGCAGTGCACTTCCTTTGCTGTATATCTGCAGTGTTAGATCACCTAAGGCAGGGGTAGGTTAAGTTCAACTCTCCAACTGTTGTAAAATGACAGGTCCCACCAGAAATTGCAAAAATCTGACAGCCACAGACATGAAGGCAGTGGTGGAAAGTAGTTAAGGTGAGCGGGGCTGCAACAAAAAAAAAAACAGGGTGGGCCATGTGCAGATTCGTTTTAAGAACAATGCGTGAAATACCAGTACCAAATTAGTCTTTGCTATCGTGGAGGTACACCTGCCAGTGATACTTTTTGTCTTTAAAAAAGTTCCTGACCCTTTCCAAAAAATGCACCGGGTGAAAACATGGAGATGTGGACCTGTCCCATAGGAAATGATGTTAAATGTACTGTAGTGCATTTCTGCAAAACGCTGCGGAAAACACTTAGGTGTGAACCGAGGGAAAAGGTTTACGCTATTTTTTGCACAAATGTTACATGTTAACCCCTAATTTAGGTTATAACATGTTATGTGGTGCAATTATGACCCACCCCCAATTGTCCCCCTTTCCCCCCAGAGCCGCTGTCACTTTTGAAATCAGCTCATCATTAATTCACAAAGATATATAAATAAATGGAATACAAGTCCCGTCTGCCTCGGTGCCAGATGGGTTTGTAGTTCTCAGTGGAAATTCCATTGACATTTCCTCCATCTAAAAACCTGTTTCTCTATACGGAGCTGGAGGAAGAGTCTGCAGGAGGCTGGCATTGCACCTGGGATGTAGTGATTGTGGCTGCAATGCTTTTCAGGCTCCATTAGAAAAAAATATTAAGGGCATGTTTTTTTACTGCAAATATATGTACTCTTATCATAATCTTTTTTAAAAAGTGCTCTTGGAATTTAACACTTCCATCCCATAACCCCACATCTGTGTGTTCTGGAAATTTTATAGATCGGCAACTCCTGTCCTCATATTGATCAGTGGTTCCAAACTAATAAATCATGCAGTAGGGAACAGACACGAAAAGATTGGCACGTGAGGCGGTTGCTGGCTTATGTTCCCAAAAGGCGATATGGGAGGAACTTGGATAATAAGGGGTATTTATCCCTGATAGTCTGGGATTTGTGGCATCCAGATGTGTTTTCTTAATACACCAGATGAAGATATAGCCTAATGGTGAATAGCCGATTTTTGTCTCAAAAAAGAATTTAGAGATCTTATGTCAATTGGAGAAGTCCCACCGTTTGTGGGTATACAAGCATATCAAACTGTACAAGTTCACCGTATTTACAATATGGATGAAGTGATTTGTGTCCTAAAAATATTGTGGGTCTATTTAATGTGAGAAAATCTTCAAACCTCTGTTGTGAATCCCATCAATAGCGATTGACCTCGCTATCGTCGCATGTTTGTCTCGTGACTGGTGGTCCCGCTTGGTTCCCCAATGTTTGCCTGTGAGACCCTATACTTGGACCCCTCAGCAATCTGCCCTACCCATTATTAGTGTCTTGCCTTCACAAGTATACAGTCCTGAAGAAGCTACATGCGAAACGCATTGACCGTTGAAGATGGATAAGATGTGAACACATTTTATGTATTCATGTAATGTCATGAGGAGGTCATAAATCTGGGGGTATTCCCTTTGGTCCTTTTAAATAGGGCATATATTTACAGTGCATCCAGAAAGTATTCACAGCGCTTAACTTTTGCCACATTTTGTTATGTTACAGCCTTATTCCAAAATGGATTAAATTAATTTTTTTCCTCAACATTCTACAAACAATATCCCATAATAACAACATGAAAGAAGTTCATTTTGAAATCTTTGCAATTTATTATAAGTAAAAAACGAAAAGAACCGCATGTACATAAGTATTCACAGCCTTTGCCATGACACTCAAAATTGAGCTCTGGTGCATCCTGTTCCCACTGATCATACTTGAAATGTTTCCACAACCTGATTGGAATCCACCCGTGGGAGATTCAGTTGATTGGACATGATTAGGAATGGCATAAACCTGTCTATATAAGGTCCCACAGTTAACGGTACATGTCAGAGCACAAATCAAGCTATAAAGTCCAAGGAATTGTCTGTAGACCTCCGAGACAGGATTGTATCAAGGCACAGATCTGGGGAAGGGTACAGAAAAATTTCTGCAGCATTGAAGGTCCCAATGAGCACAGTGGTCTCCATCATCCATAAATGGAAGAAGTTTGGAACCACCAGGAATCTTCCTAGAGCTGGCTGCCCGGCCAAAATGAGCGATCAAGGGAGAAGGGCCTTAGCCAGGGAGGTAACCAAGCACCCAATGGTCACTCTGAAAGAGCTCCAGCATTTCTCGTGTAGAGAGGAGAACCTTCCAGAAGAACAACCATCTCTGCATCAGGCCTGTATGGTAGAGTGGCCAGACGGAAGCCACCTCTCAGTAAAAGGCAAATGGCAGCCCGCCTGGAGTTTGCCAAAAGGCACTTGAGGGACTGTCTGACCATGAGAAACAAAACTCTCTGGTCTGAGGAAACAAAGATTGAACTCTTTGGCCTGAATGCCAAGCGTCATGTCTGGAGGAAACCAGTCACTGCTAACCACCTGGCCAATACCTTCCTTACAGTGAAGTATGGTGGTGGCAGCATCATGCTGTGGGAATGTTTTTCAGTGGCAGGAACTGGGAGACTAGTCAGGATCGAAGGAAAGATGAATGCAGTAATGTACAGAGACATCCTGGATGAAAACCTGTTCCTGAGCACTCTGGACCTAAGACTGGGGTGACGGTTCATCTTTCAACAGGACAACGACCCTAAGCACACAGCCCACATAACAAAGGAGTGGCTACGGGGCCAACTCTGTGAATGTCCTGGAGTGGCCCAGTCAGAACCCAGACTTGAACCCGATTGGACATCTCTGGAGAGTCCTGAAAATGGCTGTGCACCAATACTCCCCATCCAATCTGATGGAGCTTGAGAGGTACTGCAAAGAAGAATGGGAGAAATTGGCCAAAAATAGGTGTGCCGAGCTTGTAGCATCATACACAAAACGACTTGAGGCTGTAATTGCTGTTAAAGGGACTTCAACAAAGTATTGAGCAAAGGCTGTGAATACTTATGTACATGGGGTTTTTTTTTTTCGTTTTTTATTTTTAATAAATTGCAAAGATTTCAACACAAACTTCTTTCCCGTTGTCATTATGGGGTATTGTTTATAGAATGTTGCGGAAAAAAAATTAATTTAATCCATTTTGGAATAAGGCTGTAACAACATAAAAAATGTGGCAAAAGTTAAGCGCTGGGAATATTTTCTGGATGCTCTGTATGGGGCAGATTTACTAAAACTGGATCACTCAGAATCTGGTGCAGCTGTGCATGGTAACCAATAGGCTTCTACCTTCAGCTTGTTCAATTAAGCTTTGACAATAAAAGCTGGCAGCTGATTGGCTTCTATGCAGAACTGCACCAGATTTTGCACTCTCCAGATTTAGTATAATAACCCCCTATGTGTCCAATTTTATACTTGTCAAAATAAAGTATATACATTTTATTATAACAATGTGTGGTGCCTATAAAGTCCGCCTTGTCTTTCTAGTGGTTCTAGTATCCTAATATTATTGATTAATATATATTCATGTGCATACAGTGCAGATCATGGGTGGAAAGTTTTATAAACCGACGCAGGACCTTTCCTCCCTTTTTAGCGACTAAAAATATTAGTTTTTGTATTCAAGAACAGTTTCCTATTGATAATGTTATACAACACTGGCTTTGGCCGTCTTAATGGCATGCAGGCTTTCAGAAAATGTAGCTAGCAGGAATATTCAGTAGTATATTTTACTTATTATGGTGAAGAGTACAAAATAAATATGTTAATTGAAGTTTACATGTAAACCTTTCAATAAAAGGAACAGTGTCTGAAAGGAGAACCTGAATTTTGGCAGCTGTGCCCAAAAAAAGCAGGTAGAGGGCACAGGACTGGTCACCAATATTGTCTGTGTTTTCCCTGAAGCTGATCTTTCCTCATTACTGACTTAAAGGCAAAACTTTTTTTTTTTGTTTTGTATAGGGTGCAGAGGGATTAGAACCCCTGTCAGTTTATATTGCTGTCTTTGCCCCCGTTAACCACTTGCCTACCGGGCACTTTTACCCCCTTCGTGCCCAGGCCAATTTTCAGCTTTCAGCGCTGTCACACTTTGAATGACAATTGCGCGGTCATTTCACACACATAGAGCTTTCTTTTGGTGGTATTTAAATTTGAAAAAAAAAGTTTTTCTTTGTTTCTATTGTAACATTTTGCACACAGGTAATTTGTCTCCTTCACTGATGCGCATTGATGAGGCTTCACTGATAGGCAGCACTGATGGGCACTGATAGGCGGCATTGATGAGGTGGCACGGATTGGCAGCACTGATGGGCACTGATTGGCTGCACTGATGAGGTGGCACGGATTGGCAGCACTGATGGGCACTGATTGGCTGCACTGATGAGGTGGCACTGATGAAGCGCCATTGGTGGGCATTGATGAGGAGGCACTGCTGATGCTGCACTGACATGCAGCAATGATGGGCACTGACAGGTGGCACTACTTTGCGGCACTGCTGGGCGCCACTGATGGGTAGCACTAGAGATGAGCGAATTATTCAAAAATTCGATTCGGCTGATTTGCCGAATTCGCGAAATAAATTTGATTCGAGGCGAATATATTCGCTGCGAATTTAACTTATAAAAAGGGTGTTTCTAGGCTTCAGAGAGCCTTTATATTAGTGCAGAACACTGTACCTTTAATTTAAATGCCCTTGGAGTCTGCTGGGGAAGAGAACTAATACTGTCAGTCAGTATGACATGCAGATGAGTGCCGTCGATCTTAGAATCACCGCACACTTCACTCATTTGGGCAGTCACGGGGCCAAAACCAGAGTGTGGAGCCACAGTGTGGCGGTGGAGGCAGCAGCAATGGGAGGCCATACAGCACCCTATGACAAAATGGAACCCACCAGCAGTGTGAGGAGACCTGAAAGTGGCACATGGCAGAGTGTGGCGATGGAGACAACAGCAATGGGAGGCCGTACAGGGACCCATGAGAGACTCTGGACCTGGCAGCAGCATGAGGAGGCGGTACAGGGGCCCATGACAGATTACAAGCCTGGCAGCAGCAGTGGGCGGGCGGTGGATGCAGCAGTATTCGGAAGCCAAACACAGGCCTCGGTTAAAAAGCGGAAGCCGTCAGCAGCGTGAGCAGACGACAGAGACACATGGCGCAGGGTGGCGGTGGAGGCAGCAGTATTCGGAAGCCAAACACAGGCCTCGGTTAAAAAGCGGAAGCCGTCAGCAGCGTGAGCAGACGACAGAGGCACATGGCGCAGGGTGGCGGTGGAGGCAGCAGCAATGGAAGGCCATACAGCACCCTATCACAAAATGGAACCCACCAACAGTGTAAGGAGACCTGAAAGTGGCACATGGCGCAGGGTGGCGGTGGAGGCAGCAGTATTCGGAAGACATACACAGGACTAGGTTAAAAAGCGGAAGCCGTCAGCAGCGTGAGCAGACGACAGAGACACATGGCACAGGGTGGCGGTGGATGCAGCAGTATTCGGAAGCCAAACACAGGCCTCGGTTAAAAAGCGGAAGCCGTCAGCAGCGTGAGCAGACGACAGGCACATGGCGCAGGGTGGCGGTGGAGGCAGCAGCAATGGGAGGCCATACAGCACCCTATGACAAAATGGAACCCACCAGCAGTGTGAGGAGACCTGAAAGTGGCACATGGCAGAGTGTGGCGATGGAGACAGCAGCAATGGGAGGCCGTACAGGGACCCATGACACACTCTGGACCTGGCAGCAGCATGAGGAGGCGGTACAGGGGCCCATGACAGATTACGGGCCTGGCAGCAGCATGAGGAGTCGGTACGGGGGCCCATGGCAGATTACGGGCCTGGCAGCAGCATGAGGAGGCGGTACAGGGGCCCATGGCAGAGTGGCGGAGCGTAAGCAGCTAAAATTGAAGGCCATACAGAGGCCTATGTTAAAAAGTCCCCCCAGCAGCAGCGTGGGGAGACGACTAATAGTCGTCTCCCCACGCTGCTGCTGAGGGGACTTTTTAACATAGGCCTCTGTATGGCCTTCAATTTAAGCTGCTTACGCTTCGCCACTCTGCCATGGGCCCCTGTACCGCCTCCTCTTGCTGCTGCCAGGTCCAGAGTGTGTCATGGGTCCCTGTACGGCCTCCCATTGCTGCTGACTTCATCGCCAGACTCTGCCATGTGCCACTTTCAGGTCTCCTTACACTGTTGGTGGGTTCCATTTTGTGATAGGGTGCTGTATGGCCTTCCATTGCTGCTGCCTCCACCGCCACCCTGCGCCATGTGCCTCTGTCGTCTGCTCATGCTGCTGACGGCTTCCGCTTTTTAACCGAGGCCTGTGTTTGGCTTCCGAATACTGCTGCATCCACCGCCACCCTGCGCCATGTGTCTCTGTCGTCTGGTCACGCTGCTGACGGCTTCCGCTTTTTAACCTAGGCCTGTGTATGGCTTCAGAATAATGCTGCCTACACCGCCACCCTGCGCCATGTGCCTCTGTCGTCTGCTCACGCTGCTGCCAGGTCCATACTGATTCATGGCCCCCTGTACCGGCTCCTCATGAACGTGGTTCAGCGGGTTTGCATCACTTAACGGCAAATTGTTGACAAACGCTGGGACGTTCAGTGTTGTGCGCATTAAGCCAGACACCAAAGGGCAGCACAGACCTGTTATTACTCGCTCAAGCATGGCTGAACAAAACCAGTCTCTACCACAAATTGGACCCAGACCTGCCCAGGGTCTCGTAAGTAGATTGCACGGAGGAGTAGAGTTCGTTATTGGAATTAACTGTGAGGGACTTTTAAACCTAGGCCTGTGTATGGCCTTCAATTGAAGCTGCTTCTGCTCCGCCACTCTGCCATTGGACTCTTGGTAGTCGTCATCCCATAGTCCTGCCGACTCACGAATAGCGTGGCCTCCTCAAAGGGCCTGAGCAAGCGGCAGGTGTCACGCATGAGCTGCCAATGGCTGACATCTAAGTTACACAGGGGAGTACCTTTATCCGCTTGTAACATCAGGAAATCGGTGATGGCCTTTCGCTGTTCGTAAAGGCGGTCTAACATGTGTAGGGTTGAATTCCACCTTGTTGCAACATCGCAGATCAGGCGATGCTGTGGAATTCCGTTCTGCCGCTGCAGCTCAAGGAGGGTGTGCTTTGCGGTGTAGGAATGGCTGAAATGCATGCAAAGTTTACGTGACGTTTTAAGTATGTCTTGCAGTGGGATGGTGGATTTTAGGAACCGCTTGACAACCAGATTGAACACATGGCACAACCTTCCTTGACGCAGAGCAGACACCATGTTCTTTCCGTTGTCGGTCAACATGGTTCCGATTTTCAGTTTGCGCGGAGACAGCCATCTGTCGATTTCTCTGTTCATTACACTCAGAAGTTCCTCCCCTGTGTGACTACGTTCGCCAAGGCATACCAGGTGCAGCACAGCGTGACACCGTTGCGCCCTGCACATGTGATATGCCGGTCGGGTAATGGGACTTGGCACGGGGGTGGCGGCTGAGGACACGGCGGAAGAAGAGGTGGTAGAGGCGGACATCTTTGCTGGACCAAGGACGTGCAAACGTGGAGGCAAAAGCGGCGTGACCTGTCCAAGTTGCTGGTGCGGCTGTGCCGGCACCACGTTCACCCAGTGGGCCGTAAATGACATGTACTGTCCCTGACCGTAGTTACAGCTCCACACGTCGGCGCTGCCATGCACTTTGGCAGAGACCGACATGCTCAAAGACTGGCCCACCATCTCTTCTACATGTGAATGCAGGGCTGGCACTGCCTTTTTGGCGAAGAAATTCCGGCTTGGCACTCTCCACCGCGGCTCGGCACAAGCCATCATTTCTCGGAAAGGTGCTGAGTCCACCACTTGGAAAGGGAGGGACTGCAGCACCAGCAACTTGGGCAGGAGGACGTTCAGCTTCTGCACCGTCGGGTGCGTGCTCGCAAACTGTTGTCTCTTGGAAACGGATTCCAAGAAAGACTGCTGACGGAATCCGTGAAGAGGAGTAGCAGGAGAAGGAGCATCTGAACGAGCGGAAGATGCCAACGAGCGACAACTCCCCTCAGCAGAGGTGTTGGAGCCTTGACTGGCTGATAGAGGGCGATTGACGTCGGGTGACGGAGCAAGTAACGGAGCGGGTGATGGAGCGGGGGCTGGGGCAGGCAGAACCGCCGTATCTTTATCACGGTTTTCCCAGGCCACCGAATGGCGACGCTGCATATGCTGACGCAACGCTGTAGTCCCAACATGGGCCCCCTGGCCACGCTTGACTTTCTGGCCACATAGTCGACATACGGCTACGTTTACTTCCTCGGGCGGCTTGACGAAAAATTGCCACACCGCCGAGTAGGAAACTTTGCCCCCGCTACTCCTCACTGGCTGACTGCTACTTCCTCCGTGCACACCGGCACCACTACTGGCCGTGGTGGTAGGCTGCAGTGGAGCTGGTGCTCTACTCCGTGGCCGTTTGCCTCCACTGACACTGCTGCGACCCTGCTGCCTCCTGGGCAACCCACCGACTGTTTTGCTCACTGGCAAGCTGGCACCCTCTTCTCCTGATGATGCGGAAGCAATAGCCTGATGACGACGAGGCTGCCAAGTGCGATCAGCCTCATCATGATCAATTAGGGTCTCCGCGTCACTACTAGCCCCCTCGGCTGCGTGTGGGTCAGGAGACAGACCTGTCTCTAGACCGGCTACCGAGCCACTCTCCTCGCCAGTACTTCTTCGCCTAGCTGCTGAAGAGGCGGATGTCTCCCCCCGTTCCTGACCGCCCTCTGTTAGCTCTTCCTCACTGTACAGTGGGGCTGAGCCCACAGCATGCGATACTTCGCTTGGTGAGGGAACACCAAAGGACAGGGGCAGGTAGAGGACACGTGATTTCAGTGGGCTTGCTCCCGGGCCATGCCAACTAACGGTTGTGTCTGACGTACCCACCGACCGTTGGCTGTAGGTGTCAGAGGTGACCTGGGAAGAGGAAGACGACCGAGTCAACCAATCGATGACGGCAGGGTTGTCGGTGGAGACACGACCGCTGGATGACACCGGGAGCACTGGCCTCGGGCTGCGACTAGTGCTGCCTCGACCCCTTCCTCTGCTGCCACGTCTGCTCGCTCCTGAAACATTGCCTCCTCTGCCACTCCTCTGCGTGTTGTCTGACATACTCTTTAATTCAATAGTGGTTGTGAAGCAGAAAGTAACGATTCTGTGTCCCTGAGTAACAATTCTGTGTCCCCGAGTAACGATTCTGTGTCCCTGAGTAACAATTCTGTGTCCCCGAGTAACGATTCTGTGTCCCCGAGTAACGATTCTGTGTCCCCGAGTACCGATTCTGTGTCCCCGAGTACCGATTCTGTGTCCCTGAGTAACGATTCTGTGTCCCTCAGTAACGATTCTGTGTCCCTGAGTAACGATTATGTGTCCCTGAGTAACGATTCTGTGTCCCTGAGTAACGATTCTGTGTCCCTGAGTAACAATTCTGTGTCCCTGAGTAACGATTCTGTGTCCCTGAGTAACGATTCTGTGTCCCTGAGTAACAATTCTGTGTCCCTGAGTAATGATTCTGTGTCCCTGAGTAACAATTCTGTGTCCCTGAGTAACAATTCTGTGTCTGTCCCTGAGTAACGATTCTGTGTCCCTGAGTAACAATTCTGTGTCCCTGAGTAACGATTCTGTGTCCCTGAGTAACGATTCTGTGTCCCTGAGTAACAATTCTGTGGCCCTAAAGTCTCCGTGGCCCTAACTCTGTCCCTAATACAGACAGGTCTGTCTCTCTTGAATGACCGGAGGCTAATGGAGAATTCTAAGATGGCCGCGATTTATAGCTCCACCATTACACAGTGCTGGCTGGCTGGCTGCTGATTGGCTAATGCGATCACATGTCATGAATGAATGCATTATGGGTCAGCGCGCCTTGTCTGCGCGCCTTCCCAGAGATCCCCGCTCCGTCGCCACACATGTCGCCGCCATTTTTGGGAAAATTCGATTCGTGCATCCGAAGTTTGCTAATTTTCGGATTCGGCGCGAATCGAAATTTTCCTAATCTTCGAAACGAATTCCACTTCGCCATGTTCGATTCGCTCATCTCTAGGTAGCACTACTGGGCACTGGTGGGTGGCACTGCTGAGTGGCACTTCTGGGCACTGATCATCAGGGCACTAATCATCAGTGTCCGGATCATCAGTGCCGATGTCCTCTGACATTTTACGGTTATCAACAGTACTTTCCTCACGCTGTGACAGTGCGAGGAAAGTGCTGCCGATAACCGGCAACTGTATTTACTTTCTGATCTGCTGTGTCATTGGACACAACTGACCACGTGGTAAAAGGCTGCTGTGGTTGACCTTTTACCTCATCATGTGATCAGCTGTGTCCATAGGACACAGCGATCACGGAGAGCGCCGTGTGTGCTCCACTGGGGGTGCATTCTGGGAGGACGTCATATGACACCCTCCCAGAACTGGAAAACCACGCTGTAGCCATCATTCGGGGGTGGGGGGGGATCCACAAGTAATTCTCCTAATTTGCAGGGATTTCTTCCCACTTCCTGTTTGGCTATGGGACAGGAAGTGAAGGGAAATATCTGCAATTGGACACAGAAGGCAAAAAAAATTCTGACAGGGGTTATAACCCCCCCCCCCCCACGCTCTATCTAAAATAAAAAAAAAATGCATGTAGCTCTACTTTAACTGGTCTTGATCTGCGCTGTTTATTTCTATGGAGGCAGCCATCTTGGTAGAGGCAGGGTTTTACGTCACAATGTCAGAGCATCCAGCAGGGAGAACAGTGAGCATCTTAGTAGTGACATCACCAAATCTTTCTCCAATTCTCTGGACACTAGCAGTGCCTTAGGTCTCACATTGCAGATATACAGCTGTGAGGCTACAGAACAGGAGTTCCTTGGCACCCCCACATACCAGAAAATACACTGCTATTTTGCAGGAGGAATTCCAGACAAACGTGACGTTAGCACCACTCTCTGCACCTGTATATTCTGAATGACGGTTGCCTTCAATGGGCAGGGCTATGAAATCATGCATTTACAGTAGGCTCCTTCCAGGTTGATGCTGGATACCCATCTGCCTAGAAGACTGAGATAAGTATTGTAGCCAGAGATTTTTTCTGCATATTAGGGGGACATTTTTAACAAATAAACATTTAGCATAGTAAATGCACACATTGTAAAACAACCAATTCGGTCTAAAATAGAAATGAAAGGCAAAACATTTTTGTATTCATATAAAAAAATATAAATACCCCCCTTTTTCATAAGTGATCACATAATCTCTGTTCTCAACTGCATAAAGAGATCAGAGATCTGTAGGAGGAGAAACAGCCTCGCACCGGTCTTCCTAGTGCAGGGTTTCTCAGCCAGGGTTCCTCCAGAGATAAGTTCCCACTGACACCATTGATCTTTTTAGCTATCTGTAAGGGGGTAATTCTTCCCAATGACATCAAGTGTAAGGAGCATTGTTCCCGCTAACCATCACACTGTTGTATCATGAGTTGTATATATAGTCGTTCTTAGTAGGGATTCCCTGAGACAGGAAAGTTATTTCAAGGGTTCCTCTATGTTGAAGTCGAGAAAGCCCGTCCTAGTGAATGGCTGTGCAGGGGGGGGGGGGGGGGGGCAGGACAAGATGAGTCTGATCATTAGAGGAGAGCAGGATGAATTCTCAGCAGGGGTATAAAACTGACCATGCTGTGCTCTCATGCCTAGTGTGGTCAGTTTTGATAGGAAAGCAGAAGGGCCTGCAGGAATACCAGGAAAGGAGGGAATACAAAGAGAACAGGATACTTTTTCATACATGTACATGGTACAGCAGGCACATATCAGGAATTGGAAATGTTGGGTTTACATATTCAACTTTAAAAAAAATGTAAGATTGATCCCAAACCATTATAGCTCCCCTTTAAGAGTACACACCAGTTGCGATTTGCAAAAATATAATTTTATATGCGTGTAGTGTACTTTTTCAGGGTTTCAATGTCACTTCCAGGCGAAGTGATCTAGGAACCCCTTTGGCTTACCAATTTATAATGAAAAAAAAAAGTGTTTTCAAACACACCTACCGCAGCTGCCCTTCACATACAGCATTAACCCCTTAAAGCCAGTGACTCCCGACCCTTTAAGGCAGGGGTGTCAAACTGCTTGCCCTCCAGCTGTTGCAAAACTACAATTCCCATCATGCCTCTGCCTTTGGGAGTCATGCTTGTAAGTATCAGCCATGCAATGCCTCATGGGACTTGTAGTTTAGTAACAGCTGAAGGGCCGCCAGTTTGACAACCGTGCTTTAAGGGGTTTCTGATTCTGGAAGGTGGGGCGGTGTTTCTGATCATGTGACCACCGTGATTAGCTGTCACAGCAGTCACATGATCAGAAAGCTCCCGATTGCAAGTAGAGATCTGCAGTTTTCCCTTAGCCACTGGTAACTGTGCCGGTGGCTAACAGAACTGCGGTAACTGGAGCCCTCAGCACAGCTGTGTTTACATTCTGGTATGCATATATGTGGCCTCTCTGCCTTAAGGCCCCCCCGCCGAGAGACCGCCTTTATGCATACTGTCGGCGCAAACAGATTAAGAAATTTCTTACTGCCACCAATCCCATTCATACCTGACTTGCAGTTTTGAATCCGATTGGTGATGCATTATATTGAGAGGAAAAGTAGACCAGCAACTGGTTCCAGAAGATAACCTTCACACTCAGCACATAGGAGTCTCTCTGGAACCAGGCTGTAGTAGATTACAGAGTACTGAGATTAATGGAAGTTAGAAGAATTCCTTGATTCCGTGACTTCTGTGAATGAAAACAGTTTTTATGGATAGTTAGCAGTCAAAACCTTTGACTAAAGTAGGCTTTCTCAAGCTTTTTAGCCCAGGGCACTTGCGTCAAACACAAGGCTGCCAAGCCATTTCATATGGCCTTCACACCTCTCCTATAGATGCGGCACCCCCCTCGTCTCTGCCTTTACCTTGTCTCAGCAATCAGCAACAAGGAGGAGGACAGAACTCCTCATACAGATCATCGCCTCTCGCAGCACCCCCTTGTCTTCTCATTCCCTGGCCTCAGCCTTTAGCAGACTCTAGAAGCCGACTTCAGCCCTCCTCTAATCTTCCTCCACACCCTGCACTTTCTTCTTCCCAACTCCACCCCCAGGAGCACAAGGTAAGAGGGGTGCTCTGTGATGTAAAGGGAGGTGGGGTGCTCTGGACATCTAGTCCTTCAGATACAGCTGGCCCTTTGAGGGCAACCACAATGTTGATGTGGCCCACAATGAAATTGATTTTGACACCCCAGGGGAACCTCTAAAATAAATCCAGCTCTTGGAAAACCCTTACTAAAACAAATTTATTGGGAGGTCAATGGTAAAATTGCCTCTTTGATTGATGGTCAGTAGAAAGAATGCAACCTTTTCAGTGGTGGTGAGAAATCCACTTTTTAAAATGCCACTAAAGCTTCGTTTTTCTTTTTTAAAATAACAAACATGTCTATACTTACCTGCTCTGTGCAGCGGTTTTACACAGAGCAGCCCCAATCCTCTTCTTTTCAGGTCCCCACCTGCTCTCCTGGCTTCTCCCCCTCAAGCAGGGCCCCCAGGGAAAGCCCTGCATGCTCTTCCCGGAGCTGCTGCTCTATGCGTCCATAAGACGCCTCCGCTCTCTCCTCATTGGCTCACTGGCTGTGATTGACAACAGCGGGAGCCTATGGGCTCCCACTGCTGTCTCAGCCACCGTGGAGGAAGAGTCCCCAGACAGCAGAGGCTGTCGAGAACGTCCTTGGATCAGAGGGGGCTCAAGTAAATATTGAGGGGGTGAGGGGGGGAGGTGGCGCTGCATACAGAAGATTTTTTACCTTCATGCACAGAATACATGAAGGTAAAAAACCTTGAGCCTTTACAACCACTTTAAGGCTCCATGCAAACTAGCATTTTTTTTCTGCTCCTAGAAGCTAATTAGTGTTCTCCTATGAAGTCCATGCACACTATTTTAAGCTAGTTGTGTTTTTCAAGCTTCATTGTTTAGGAGCAGAAAAAAAATGTTTTTGGAGAGTTTTTTTAGAGAGTTTTTCTAGCAGAAAAAAAACCCCTAAATGCTCCTAAACGCCCCTAACAGTTTTTTTTCTAGCTTTTTTCTACATGTATTGTAAAAACGCTGATAAAACGGTTATGCTCCTAAATGCTTCTAAATGCTATGAAAAGGCCACTAAAAAATGCTATGATAGTGTTTTTGTTTATCCAGCGTTTTTTACAGCATTTTTTGAGCTTAAAAAAACCCCCACTATTGTGCATGGCGCCTAAGGTGTCATTCACACTAATGTTTTTTTAAGCTCCTAGAAGTTATCAGTATTTTTTTCTGCTCCTAGTAGCCAATTATCCTATGTGTCCGTGCACATTATTTTAGGCTAGTAGCGTTTTTCAAGCTTCAGCGTTTAGGAGCAGAAATTTTTTTTTTTTGTGGAGTGTTTGGGAGTGTTTTTCCAGCAGAAAAAAAAACGTTAAGTGCTACTAATTTTTTTTTTTCCCTAGCTTTTTTTTGGTTTCTCCTACATGTACGGTAAAAACACTAATAAAATGCTAATACTACTAAAATACTACTAAAATGCTGCTAAAAACGCTATTACCGGCGTTTTTTATCCAGCGTTTTTTTGAGCTTAAAGAAAAAGCTAGTGTGCATGGAGCCTTAACCCCCCTGGCGGTATTCCCGAGTGTAGCTCGGGGTAAAGTTTCAGCACCACAAGCGGTAACCCCGAGCTACACTCGGGAATACACTGCAGCGTTGCTCCGGGATCTCTTCTTCACTTACCTTGTCCTGCGCTCCCGCGAGGTCCCACCTGCAGTGTCCCCTGTAATGTCTTCCGGCCGATGCCGGCATCTGTCTTCGGAGTTCTGTTCCCTGCGACGTCGGGACGTACGGGGAACGGAACTGGCAGGAAATTCAAAAATGAGAAAAAGTGACATTGACTAAATACACTAAAATCACATAGTATAACATTACTGTATCAAACCATTTCACATACATTTTGTCCCGAGTGCTTTGTCCGGCGCCCTGCTTGCATTTTTACTGTTCTTTCTGCCTGGAAACTGAATAACATCTATGGCATCCAAAAAGCGTCCCTTTAGGTCAAAAGCGGTTTTAGACCGGCTAGAGAACAGCGATATTTACCGCTTTGAGCACAGAAATATGGACATAATCAGACCGCTAGGGAGGTTAAATTATAATTTATGATTTCATCTTTCACATTTTATCCTACCCGGGATATTTACTAGACTCTTGTTCGGACAGATTTCAGTGAGTTATTCCTAAAAATTACAGGCCTACAATAAAAATAATACATATTTCCATGCAAAAAAATGTACCGCTTTGAGCACAGAAATATGGACATAATCAGACCGCTAGGGAGGCTACAAAAGGTAACTTGTATCATGCTGCTAACTTTGCCAAGTGGCGTTGGTCCTGGAACTATGCAGGCATCATCAAATGAGAGGCCAGTCAGCCACAGTTCAAGGTACCCTACCAACCCCTGGAGAAACCCTAGGCTTCCATGGAACCCCGGAGAGGACTAGGCGTTGGTCCTGGAACTATGCAGGCACCATCAAATGAAAGGCCAATCAGCCACAGTTCAAGGTACCCTACCAACCCCTGGAGAAACCCTAGGCTTCCATGGAACCCCGGAGAGGAATAGATGGCCTAGAGTGTGCCTTTAAATATATGGCAACCAGATGTGATCCAGTTGCCATGATTCTCAAATAGTAGTTCTCACCTCAACCTATATTCAGGGACAAGCAATGCTCATTTTCCTGAAATGTGAATGGGTTCTCAGTATAATTATTCTTTTTGTTTCGCTGAATACCAGAATCAGCTGTACATCATTGTCTGACTTACGGGGGCTTTCCTGCTGAACACAATCAACTAATCATTGTGATTTGTTTCCAAAATTCTAAGCAAATCCGATTCATAAATGTGCACTTTAAACCGAGTGACCCTTCCAATCTGCAGGCGTGTATTAAGCTGTGCCTGTGAAAGGGAAGTTCATGCAACAGTTGCCGTGAAATAGTCTTTTATGAACAGATGTGACAGTCATTAGCAGGAGAGAATAGTGTAGTGATAATGGAGCCAATGACTGAGCCTTCCAGCCAGGTGTGTAATAAGGTGGAGGCAAGTGATGGACAAATTCCAGGCACAAAGGCCTGCCAGTTACAGAGATGGTACAAGTCTTAGAATATGGCAAATATTGGAGGAAACAAACAATATACCGTGTGCAAAGCAAATATTTTACAGGATGTAGGAAATGAGCAGCAGAAGTGTAAATATCTGCTATAATGTTCAGCACGTTGGGCACTGCCAACCCCGGTGAGATGTTCACTTTCCAGCAGCTGCAGAGGCTCAATTCACCCACGGAGATTAATGAAAGAACTGCCATTTGTTCTGGGCCTAGCACTCTGTGTAAAACTCCAAATCCTCATAACACCCTTTTGCATCTAACGCTCCAAATGCCTTCCTCCACATGTGAACAATTCCTAATTTCTTTACACCTTCCCTACTGTTGTCCTTAAAATCTTATTACCCCTTCTCTACACCTAACCACTTTTTGCACCTAGAGGAAAGGAGGTTAAAGTTTCACTAACAGAAAAGCTTCTTTACGATAAGAGCTGTGAAGATGTGAAAAAAAAAAATCTTCCTCGTGAATTTGTTCTAGCCAGGTCTGTAGATTGCTTTAAAAAGGTTGAACATGTCTTTAAATGGCTATACTTGATGGACATTTGTCTTTTTTAAACCCGAGTAACTGTGTACCTGTGCAGCCAAACCAAACTCCTTATAACAATCTGTACCTTAGCCCTCCTCAACTGTAATGACCCCCCCTAATCTTCCCAACTCTCGTAACCACTCCTTTACACCTAATCTCCCCAATACTGACAACACCTTCTGTACACTTAAACCCCCCCACCTCTTGTAACCCCTCATTAACACCTAACCCCCCAGTCCTTTAACTTCTCCTATACACGTACATCCCCAAAGCTTATAACCCTCTCCCGCACACCTAAGCCCCCACACTCCTAATGCCTCTTCATGACACCTAAACCCCCAACTCATATAACCCCTCCCAATTTTCCCAACTCCTGTAACCCCCTCCTTCTCTAGCCCCTCCTACACACCTAATCTCCCTAACTCACATTAACCCTCTTACACACCTAGACTCCCAACTCCATTAACTTCTCCTTCACACCTAATCCCCCAACAGCTATAAACCCTCCTTCACACCTAGTCCCCCAACACCTATAACCCCTCTTTCACACCTAAGCCCCAAACTCCTAAAACCCATCCATCACACCTAACCCCCAACACCTATAACCCATCCATCACACCTAATCCCCCAACACCTATAACCCCTCCATCACACCTAATCCCCCAACACCTATAACCCTTCCTTCACACCTAATCCCCCAACACCTATAACCCTTCCTTCACACCTAATCCCCCAACACCTATAACCCTTCCTTCACACCTAATCCCCCAACACCTATAACCCTTCCATCACACCTAATCCCCCAACACCTATAACCCATCCTTCACACCTAATCCCCCAACACCTATAACCCTTCCTTCACACCTAATCCCCCAACACCTATAACCCTTCCATCACACCTAATCCCCCAACACCTATAACCCACCCTTCACACCTAATCCCCCAACACCTATAACCCTTCCTTCACACCTAATCCCCCAACACCTATAACCCATCCATCACACCTAATCCCCCAACACCTATAACCCATCCTTCACACCTAATCCCCCAACACCTATAACCCATCCTTCACACCTAATCCCCCAACACCTATAACCCTTCCATCACACCTAATCCCCCAACACCTATAACCTATCCTTCACACCTAATACCCCCAACACCTATAACCCATCCTTCACACCTAATCCCCCAACACCTATAACCCATCCTTCACACCTAATCCCCCAACACCTATAACCCTTCCTTCACACCTAATCCCCCAACACCTTTAGCCCCTCCTTCACACCTAATCCCCCAACACCTATAACCCATCCTTCGCACCTAATCCCCCAACACCTATAACCCATCCTTCGCACCTAATCCCCCAACACTTTTAACCCCTCCTTCACACCTATATCCCCAACACCTATACCCTTCCTTCACACCTAATCCCCCAACACCTATAACCCTTCCTTCACACCTAATCCCCCAACACCTATAACCCCTCCATCACACCTAATCCCCAACACCTATAACCCCTCCATCACACCTAATCCCCCAACACCTATAACCCCTCCTTCACACCTAATCCCCCAACACCTTTAGCCCCTCCTTCACACCTAATCCCCCAGCACCTATAACACTTCCTTCACACCTAATCCCCCAACACCTATAACCCTTCCTTCACACCTAATCCCCCAACACCTATAACCCCTCCATCACACCTAATCCCCCAACACCTATAACCCCTCCATCACACCTAATCTCCCAACACCTTTAACCCCTCCATCACACCTAATCACCCAGCATGTATAACACTTCATTCACACCTAATCCCCCAACACCTATACCCCCTCCTTCATACCTAATCCCCCAACACCTATAACCCTTCCTTCACACCTAATCCCCCAACACCTATAAACCCTTCCTTCACACCTAATCCCCCAACACCTTTAACCCCTCCATCACACCTAATCCCCCAACACCTATAACCCATCCTTCACACCTAATCCCCCAACACCTATAACCCCTCCATCACACCTAATCCCTCAACACCTATAACCCTTCCATCACACCTAATCCCCCAACACCTATAACCCCTCCATCACACCTAATCCCCCAACACCTTTAACCCCTCCATCACACCTAATCCCCCAGCACCTATAACCACTCCTTCACACCTAAACCCCCAGCACCTAGAACCCCTCCATCACACCTAATCCCCCAACACCTATAACCCCTCCATCACACCTAATCCCCAACACCTATAACCCTTCCTTCACACCTAATCCCCCAACACCTATAACCCTTCCTTCACACCTAATCCCCCAACACCTATAACCCCTCCATCACACCTAATCCCCCAACACCTATAACCCCTCCATCACACATAATCCCCCAACACCTATAACCCTTCCTTCACACCTAATATCCCAACACCTTTAACCCTTCCTTCACACATATCCCCCAACACCTATAACCCCTCCATCACACCTAATCCCCCAACACCTATAACCCCTCCATCACACCTAATCCCCCAACACCTTTAACCCTTCCTTCACACCTAATCCCCCAACACCTTTAACCCTTCCTTTACACCTAGGCCCCCAAACTCCTAAAACCCCTCCATCACACCAATGCCCCCAACACCTTTAACCCCTCCTTCACACCTAGGCCCCCAAACTCCTAAAACCCCTCCATCACACCTAATCCCCCAACATCTATAACCCCTCCTTCACACCTAGGCCCCCAAACTCCTAAAACCCCTCCATCACACCTAAACCCCCAATTCATATAACCCCTTCCAATTTTCCCAACTCCTGTAACCTCTCCTTCACACCTAATCTCCAAACTCCTATAACCCTGCTTCTCCACACCTAAATTCCTCAACTCCTATGACCCATTGATGGTTGTATGGCATTTCTCAGGCAGCTCTATGGCATTTTGCAGGGTGGGTTTCCTGATGGTAACAACAGTGGACCAAGTCTGCAGATTGTATGGTGAAATTACAGGTTTAAAGGAATCACCTTTTTGCAGCGATCTGCTGACATATATACTGACAGGAAGATTCAATGAACCACCACGGTGCTCCAAAGCAAAGTCGCAGTTCAATGAGAACTACAAGCCGACAGTCGCTAAAGCCATCGTAGTTCATTCATACACAAAACACTGTAAATTAATGAGGCGGTGGTGTGGGCGAAGTCCTGCACAAACGCGCTGTTTTTAAAAAGTGACAGCTTGTACAGGGAACTTCTCCCCATACTTATATCACTGGGGGGGGGGGGGGGGGGGTGGCAGCGGGTAGTGGCTGAAGCATTGAGAACATGTTACATGTTATACACTAAAAAGAGGTGGAAATGTAACGTGATCCCAAAGGTGTACTTATCCTTTTATAAGGGTTTATTCACACTATGCCTGTTGAGTTGCATTTTACTGCACACTTCCACACATGTATGGTGTGAACAGGGCACCTAAAAAACAGTTGTTTTCAAGGTGCCTTGTTCACACTATACATGTGTGCTGTTGTGCAGTAAAATGCAGCTAAACAGACATGCTGTGAACAAGTCCTAAAGGGTTGTCACCCTATAACAGAAAGGGCCCAGACAAAGACTTTCATGCCAGGATCACCAGGTATTATTTTAATGAAAGCTGAATATTGAAAAAGAATAAAAAAAAAGACTTTTTAAGTTACATAAGTATGTTAAAGGGCAACTCCACATTTGTGAAAAAAACTAAAAAAAACCTCAAAAAATTAGAATATCGTGCAAAAGTTCATTTATTTCAGTAATGCAACTTAAAAGGTGAAACTAATATATGAGATAGACTCATTACATGCAAAGCAAGATAGTTCAAGCCGTGATTATGGCTTACAGCTCATGAAAACCCCAAATCCATAATCTCAGAAAATGAGAATATTGTGAAAAGGTGCAATATTCTCGGCTCAAAGTGTCCCACTCTAATCAGCTAATTAAGCCATAACACCTGCAAAGGGTTCCTGAGCCTTTAAATGGTCTCTGTCTGGTTCAGTAGGAATCACAATCATGGGAAAGACTGCTGACCTGACAGTTGTGCAGAAAACCATCATTGACACCCTCCATAAGGAGGGAAAGCCTCAAAAGGTAATTGCAAAAGAACCGCCCCTTGATGACGTCGGTGTGACGAAACCGGTCGGGCGTAGCCTATTTGATGTGGACGTTAGAGAGCCTTGCTGGTCTGTGCTGTATGGGAGAGATCTGCGGTGAGCGTTAACTGTATCTCAACCCTTTTTTTGCGATTGAAGCTGGTGTCTGTTGGACACCTTGTTTGTGAGTTTCCTTATACCTTTTTTAATAAAGAGATAAATGAAAAAAACGTATTGCACCATTATGTTCTCTTTTTTGTCCCTGAGTGTACTGCATGCTCTCATGGAGGTATGAGAAAGAGTGGAGAAGTTCATCATAAGAGCTTGGGCTGCAAAGTTGTTTGGCTGTGATTATTATCTGGAAGTATCTGAAACATCACCATATCTATTTGGACATCGGGTTCATTGCTCCCAGAGCACAAGCGCTGTTGCTGGTTTATAATCTGACCAGCCATTAGCTCTGGTGAGTTTATTTAATCTCCTTTGGTGGTGGATTTCTCACAATTGGTTCAAGTCACTGAAGATATATATATTTTTTTGGACACTTATATATATTTTTTTGGACACTAATTTATGTTTGGACACTATAATTTATTTAAAACACTAATGTTTTTTTGGATGATGACATACACTTTTGTATAAGTTTGTTATTAGCGCATACCTTTTAATTTGGATTGTTGTTGCCAAAATTTATTTTGGGTGGGATATGCTGCTGACACTTTGGTGTTTTTTGTAAGTGGCGCTTTTTTCTTTTTTAATTTGGAATTGCAAAAGAAGTTGGATGTTCCCAAAGTGCTGTATCAAAGCACATTAATAGAAAGTTATGTGGAAGGGAAAAGTGTGGAAGAAAAAGGTGCAGAAGCAGCAGGGATGACTGCAGTCTGGAGAGGATTGTCAGGAAAAGGCCATTCAAAAGTGTTGGGGACTTTCACAAGGAGCGGACTGCGGCTGGAGTCAGTGCATCAAGAGCCACCACACACAGACAGATCCTGGACATGGGCTTCAAATGTCGTCTTGTCAAGCCGTTCCTGAACAACAAACAATGTCAGAAGTGTCTTACCTGGGCTAAAGAAAAACAGACCTGGTCTGTTGCTCAGTGGTCCAAAGTCCTCTTTTCTGAGGAGAGCAACTTTTGCATCTCATTTGGAAACCAAGGACCCCGAGTATGGAGGAAGAATGGAGAGGCCCAAGGACCCCGAGTATGGAGGAAGAATGGAGAGGCCCAAGGACCCCGAGTATGGAGGAAGAATGGAGAGGCCCAAGGACCCAGACTATGGAGGAAGAATGGAGAGGCCCAAGGACCCCGAGTATGGAGGAAGAATGGAGAGGCCCAAGGACCCAGACTATGGAGGAAGAATGGAGTGGCACACACTGCAAGATTTGGGGAGCCAAGTTGATTTGGGGAGCCATGTCATCTGCTGGTGTTGGTCCACTGTGCTTCATTAAGTCCAGGGTTAACGCAGCCGTCTACCAGGAGATTTTGGAGCACTTCATGCTTCCTTCCACAGACGAGCTTTATGGGGATGCTGAGTTCATTTTCCAGCAGGACTTGGCACCTCCCACACTGCCAAAAGCACCAAAACCTGGTTCAATGACCGTGGGATTACTGGGATTGGCCAGCAAACTCGCCTGACCTGAACCCCATAGAGAATCTATGGGGCATTGCCAAGAGAAAGATGAGAGACATGAGACCGAACAATGCAGAAGAGCTGAAGGCCGCTATTGAAGCATCCTGGTCTTCCATAACACCTCAGCAGTGCCACAGGCTGATAGCTTCCATGCCACGCCGCATTGAGGCAGTAATTGCTGCAAAAAGGGGCCCAAACCAAGTACTGAGTACATATACATGCTTCTACTTTTCAGAGGTCCGATATTGTTCTATGTACAATCCTTGTTTTATTGATTGCATGTAATATTCTCATTTTCTGAGATTGTGGATTTGGGGTTTTCATGAGCTGTAAGCCATAATCATCACAATGATGACAAATCACGGCTTGAACTATCTTGCTTTGCATGTAATGAGTCTATCTCATATATTAGTTTCACCTTTTAAGTTGCTGCACTGAAATAAATGAACTTTTGTACAATATTCTAATTTTTCGAGTTTCACCTGTATAATGTAATATTAGTAAAAAAATGAACTTTCCTTTCCAATCTGTAATTTTTGATAAAATTCATATGGCAACCTGGAGGCGTTCGGTATACTGTTGGCGTCCTCACTCTAAAACAAAAGAGATACCAAATGACAGAGCAGCCAGGATCTGATCCTTTGTAAGGTTACTGATGAGGTTCCTTTTGAGTGGAAGCTTCTTAATGAACGGAGCGCTGTCATATGTGTTGAAAACATTTTTGCCCCGTCTCCATGTGATTTTGGTTAACATTGTGACGATTGGACAATCCTCAGTGGACGCAGGATACGTGCGCAGAGATCGGACCAGCGCTGCCGTGTTGTAAATGTCTTTGCTGGATGTCCTGACAGTCTCTTTGATCATCTGCTGTATATTAAATGTGAGGTCTCCAGCAGGATGTGAGCTTCCGAGGACCCTGTCAGTGCTAGATGTGATAAATGACTTGATTTGTGTGTCTGGGGGTCCTCAAATGACATTAAGTGGTTTCTTAACCTTGAACATCCTTTTTGAGGAAAAGCAAAGAGTTGTTTAGAAATACCAGGAACTATTAGGCTCCATGCACACGGGGCATTTTAATAACGCTGGTAGCGCTAGCTGTGTAAAGTCGCATTAAAAACGCAAGTTTTTCAGTGTTTTTGCATTAGTGTTTAGCCGCTTTTTTCAGCGTTTTTCCACATTTGCGTTTTTTACACAAAAAAACCCCAAAATGCCAGTTTGCCGCGTTTTACCGCATTAGAGCGTTCTTTCAGCTAAAAATGTCTTCTAGAAACCCACTAGCTCTGGTGTTTTTTTCCATAAAAAAACACCCTGCCCAAAAAATGCTGATTAAAGCCTATGTGTGTATGGACACATAGGATAACATGCTGGGAGGTTTACAGGCTGTTGAAAAAAACGCCAAAAGCCAAAAACAGCCGCTGTAAAAACGTCCCGTGTGCATGAGGGATTAGTCCTCATGCACACTGGACGTTCTGATAACGCTGGTAATGTTTGCTGTGTAAAGTCACATTAAAAACATGAGTTTTTCAGTTTTTTTTAGCATTTTTGCATTAGCGTTTAGCGGCGTTTTGCCACGTTTAGCAGCGTTTTCCCACTTTTTTGCGTTTTGTTTTCTAGCTTTTTTTTTTTACCAGTTTGCTGCCTTTTACCACGTTTTTCTGCATTTTGCCACGTTTTTCAGTGTTATAGTGTTTTTACAGCTAAAAAACTCCTCTCGAAACCCACTACTCCTGAGTTTTTTTTCTCCAGCCGAAAAACGTCCCCACCAAATAAATGTTGATTACAGTCTATGTGTGCATGAACACATAGGACAACATGCTGGGGAGTTTACAGGCTGTACAAAAAACCGCCAAAAACAGCCGCTGTAAAAACGTCCCGTGTGCAGTAAAACTTAATGAAACTTACTAAAAGTTTTACCCACAATGGGATAGAAGCACATTTTAAATTCCAGCACCTGATGCCTGTCCAACCTGTCCTTTAAAACTTGATTTAAGTGTATGTCAAGGCATAATAAAAAAAACCACATACAGTATGTAGAACATGTCTGCAATATACAGCTGGTAGAATAAGTATTGAGCATATCACCATTTTTCTCAGTAAATATATTTCTTAAGGTGCTACTGACATGAAATTTTCACCACATGCCCGTAACAACCATTGCAATCCATACATACAAATAAACCAAAACAAGTTCAGAAATTAAAGCGGAGGGGAAGTTCCGCTTTAAGCCTTTGTCCCTCACTCCCCATTAAGGATTGGAACCTTTGGGGAGCGGGTATCCGAATTTGACAGGTACCCGCTCCCACTGCGATCGCCTAAGGCAATAGGAAGCGGACGTTGTCCTCCCCCCTCCCTCCCCGTAGTCTTCTGAGACACGTGACAGGTTACAGAAGACTACGGGGCCATTCACAAAGCGCAGTGCTTCTCGTGCATGCACAGTGGGCACCCGGCTGTGAAGCAGCAAGCTGTCACAGCCGGGTGCCCACACTGAAGATGCTAGCGCCAGGGAGAGAAGATGGCTGGTGAAATCAGTCGAGGTGAGGACATTGTTGGACCGAACGACAGGTAAGTGTCTGTATTTTAAAAGTCAGCAGCTACAGTTTTTGTAGCTGCTGACTTTTATTTTATTTTTTTTTCAGGTGGAACTCCGCTTTAAGTTTTATATGTAATAAAATGGAATGACACAGGGAAAAAGTATTGAATACACTAACTGAAAATTTTTTAATACTTGGTACAAAATCCTTTGCTGGTAATGACACTTCAAGATGCCTCCTGTTTGGAGAAACTAGTCGCATCCATTGCTCAGGTGGGATTTTGGCCCATTCTTCCACACAAACAGTCTTCAAATCTTGAAGGTTCCGTGGGCCTCTTCTATGAACTCTGATCTTTAGTTCTTTCCATAGATTTTCAATTTTATTTCTTCAATGACATGAAGTTTGCCAGTACCATATGTTGAAAAACAGCCCCACACCATGATGTTCCCACCTCTATGCTTCACAGTTGGCATGGTGTTTTTGGGATGATGTGCAGTGCCATTTGACTTACAAACATGGTGTGTATTATGGCATCCAAAGAGTTCCATTTTGGTCTCATCTGACCAGACAATATTCTCCCAGTATTTTGTAGGCTTATCTCAATGCTGTGCAGCAAACTTTAAATGAGCTTCAACATGCTTTTTTTTCAGCAATGGAGTCTTGCGTTGTGAGCGTGCATACAGGCCATGGCGCTGAGTGCATTACTTATTGTTTTCTTTGAAACAATTGTACCTGCTAATTCCAGATCTTTCTGAAGTTCTCCACAAATGGTCCTTGGCTCTTGGACAACTCTTCTTATGAATGTTCCAGTGAGCACTGTTGGGGCCATAATCTGGAAGTGGAAAGAACATAATTTCATCATAAACCGGCCACAACTATGTGCTCATTCTTTTCACTCTTCTGTCAGAAATCTTGTGAGGAGCACCTAGTTGTGGCTGGTTTATGATGAAATGATGTTCTTTCAACTTCCAGATTATGGCCCCTACAGTGCTCACTGGAACATTCATAAATTTAGAAATCCTTCTGTATCCAATACCATCAGTATGTTTTGCAACAATAAGGTTGCAAAAGTCTTGGGAGAGCTTTTTGCTTTTACCCATCATGAGATGTTTGTGTGACACCTTGGTAATGAGATACCTTTTTATAGGCCATCAGTTGAGACTGATTCTTTTCACTCTTCTGTCAGAAATCTTGTGAGGAGCACCTAGTTGTGGCTGGTTTATGATAAAATTATGTTATTTCCACTTCCAGATTATGGCCCCAACAGTGCTCACCGGAACATTCATAAGTTTAGAAATCCTTCTGTACCCAATGCCATCAGTATGTTTTGCAACAATAAGGTTGTAAAAGTATTGGGAGAGTTTTTTGCTTTTACCCATCATGAGATGTTTGTGTGACACCTTGGTAATGAGATACCTTTTTATAGGCCATCAGTTGAGACTGAACCAGTTGATATTAATTTGCACTGACAAGTAGCAGGATTGCTTTCTAATTATTGATAGATTTCAGCTGGTGTCTCGGCTTTCCATGCCTTTTGCACCTCCCTTTCTTCACATGTATAATACTTTTTCCCTGTGTCATTCCATTTTATTACACATAACTTAACCACTTCCCGTCCTCCCTATAGCAGTAATACTGCTACAGGGTGGCACGGGTGCACAAAATCACGTGTATATATACGTGATTTTGCATTTTCTGGGTAGGGGGTGCACGCAAGCCCTACCTTGCTGCTATTTGAGGCCTCAGCTGTTAATCACTGGGTCCCGACCGGTGATTACTCGCTGGCACCCGGTGATCGAGGAGCATTACTGACGGAGGGAGAGAACAGTAAGTAAACAATACAGTTCTCTCCCTTGTCAGCTCCTGCACACAGAGCCATGTATAGCAGTGTGCTTACAGTGAAGCACACACACACAGCACACAGTTAACCCTCTGATCGCCCCACATGTTAACCCTTTCCTGCCCAGTGCCATTAGTACAGTGTCGGTGCTTTTTATTAGCACTGATCACTGTATTGGTGTCACTGGGGATGTCAGTGACACCAAATCAGTTCCTCCCAGTGTCAGAATGCCCCCCGCAGTCCTGCTATATGTCGCTGATTGCTGCCATTACTAGTAAAAACGAAAAAAAAAAATCCCAGTACATATACCGCTGTTTTTAAACGCTATAACGTTCATGTAAACCAATTAATTTAAACGTATTGGGATTTTTTTTTTAGCAAAGACATATTGCAGAATACATTTTGGCCTAAATTTATGACGAAATTTGATTTAAAAAAAAATTTTTTACTGGACATGTTTAATTGCAAAAAGTCAAAAATATTGTTTTCTCAAAATATATATTTTTTTATAGCGCAAAAAATAAAAAACGCAGAGGCGATCAAATACCACTGAAAGAAAGCTCGTTTTGTGGGAAAAAAGGACATACATTTAATTTGGGTGCAGCGTTGCATGACCGCGCAATTGTCAGTTAAAATAACGCCATAACGCAAAAAATGGCCTGCTCAGGAAGGGGGAAATCCTCTGGAGGGCAAGTGGTTAATTTCTGAACTATTCTGCTATAGTTTCTTTGTATGTATGGATTGTATGAGTTGTTATGGACATGTAGTAAAAATTTCATGTCAATAGCAGCTTTAGGAATATATTTACCTAGAAAAATGGTGACGTGTTCAATACTTATGTTACCCGCTGTATACAACTTTGCCCATGCTTTTTTCTCTTTAACCTTTTACTATCAGAGCCGCTTTTTTAGCACACGTTTAAAAAAATTATTTTAGGCCGAAAGATTAGGCCTGTTTCTGAAAGCATTCCCTAGGGAATAAAATTGTGGTAGTTCCAATTTTATTTATGCCACGTGATAGCAGTTTATCAAATGCAAATTCTCAGCAAAAAATGCACTGAAGTTAATTTTAGGGCACGCATGTCAGGTTTCTGTGGTGGGGGAGCCCTTTTAGAACACCAAGCATGGGTTTGCCTAGGGCAGTGGTTCTCAACCTGTGGGTCGCAACCCCTTTGGGGGTCGAACGACCCTCTCACAGGGGTCCCCTAAGACCATCAGAAAACACATATTTCCAATGTGTAAAGAGCAGCTACTGTGTAGAAAGCAGCTGCTGTGTTGAAAGCAGCAGTATTGGAGGTAAAACGACACTCATGAATTATAATTACTGGGTAAATAATTTTATGGTTGGGGGTCACCACAACATGAGGAACTGTATTAAAGGGTCACGGCATTAGGAAGGTTGAGAATCACTGGCCTAGGGCATGGAGTCTAAGCCCCAGCCTGCTTCTTCACCAGAGCCCCTGATGGTGGATATGGACTTGCAGCAAGCTGGAACCAGGTCATGGCCCCCAGGTGTACCCGGCTGATAATACAGAGACCACTTGCATATGCAGAGAACAGATGGCAGGAGACAGAAGAGGATTTGAAAAACAAGTAGAGGTCAGGGTAGGAGGCAGACCAGCACAAATGAAAGACAAAGCCGGGGATGGTACATGGGACGTCAGGCACAGAATACACAAAACACTAGGCAAAAAGGAGCTCAGAGAACTAGGAAGTTGCTCAGGTAACGTAGACTGCACTAGGCATGTCTTATTTAAGAAAGCAAATTAGGCAGGTCAGGAAGTGATAGAAGGGAGGGAAATAAAAGCCCACAGTATAGCAGGTGATGCACATAGGTGAGCACAGAACTCAAACAACATATATTAAAAGAATAGGAGGTCTAGGAGAACCACTGCAGCAAGGAGGTAAGAATACACAGGCAGGAAACTGCAGGTTAAGACAAACCAACCAAGGAAAGAAAGGACAAATAGAGCCTACGGCAATAGTCTCCAAACGGCGGCCCAACAAAGGGGCACAATTATTCCCAATGACACAAATGATGGGACACAATTCCTCACAATAACATGGCACTATTCCTCCCACTGACACCAATGATGGGACCCAACCCGTCCTCTCCGCTCCTCACAAGACCTCCTACTCTCTAGCTCCCTTGTCTCCTCCTCCCATGCTCGTCTCCAGGACTTTTCCAGAGCTTCCCCCATCCTCTGGAACTCTCTACCCCAATCTATCAGACTATCGCCTACTCTGCTCACTTTTAGGCAATCTCTGAAAACCTATCTCTTCAGGGAAGCCTATCCTGCCCTCAGCTAATAACGGAATCTTCCACTCTTCCAACCAGTCCATTCCCCACATTTACTACCTTTTGTACCACTAGCCCCTCCCTCCTAGATTGTAAGCTCCAAGGAGCAGGGCCATCTAATCCCTCTTGTATTGAACTGTATTGTTGCTGTATTGTCTCCCGTCATATTGTAAAGCGCTGAGCAAACTGTTGGCGCTATATAAATCCTGTATAATAATAATAATAATTCTTCCTACTTACACCAACAATGGGGCATAATTCCTCCCACTGACACCAACGATGGGGCATTGTTTGCTCCCACTTATTTATTTTTATTATAGATACTTGTATAGAGCTGTCAATTTACTCGGCACTTTACATATATATTGCGCATTCACATCAGTCCCTAACACTCAAGGAGCGTACAATCTAAGGTCCCTAACTTACATACATACACATACTAGGGACAATTTAGAAAGGAGCCAATTCACCTTCCAGCATGTCTTTGGAGGGGAGGAAACCTGAGTACTCGGAGGTAACCCACGCAGGCACAGGGAGAACATGCAAATTCCAGGCAGCTGGAACACACACTCATGATAAATAGGCAAGCCTAAATATAAGCATCAAATATGTCAAATAATGCATGAATCCAGTGTAATAGACTAAGCCCAAACATAAATAACATTCCCGACTGACACGAGCTTCAGCCCAGGCTTAGTCCAGCATAGCGGCACTATTGATCACAGGTAGTGAGGCATCTCATAGCCTGCAAGCCATAGGAACAGCATAAAGCATCAGATAATCGTATCTAATTATAAGGAACATAAAGTTCAATCTGGACAGAGCAGTGAAAGCAGCTACAGAGAAGTTTTTAATTCCATAAACTGAGAGAATCTTACAACAATGAACATTTGATAGGTCAAAAGATCATAATGTTTCCTGCTCCATGCCATGAGGCTTGCTGCAATGCCTTACTGGGAAAGGGGTGGGATATCTATACAGCATTAACTATACCAAAGGAAAGGGAGGAGCAGAGACAAGATATAGAAAACACTTAAAGGCATATGACAGTCATGTGAAATATGACAGAAGGGAATTAAAAAGATATTGTGAAGCTGGACTTTAAGGAATACAGTTGTATCACATTCCTGTCCCATTCTAGACCATGAAGGAAGCATCTTCTCTGTCTGTACATGTGTGTGTCTGGCTCCTATTATTGCACTTCCCTCTCCTTGACTGAATGCTGCTGTGAGATGACAGTTCTGGTGCTGAGGAACCACATGCACTTAGTCAGCCTTTGTACCTACTCCAGGGACAGTCCTGGTAATGAGGAGCCACATGTACTTAGTCATCCCCTGTACCCCTTCCAGGGATAGTCCTGGTGTTGAGGAACCGCATGTATTTAGTCATCCTTTGTACCCACTCCAGGGATAGTCCTGGTGCTGAGGAACCGCATGTATTTAGTCATCCTCTGTACCCACTCCAGGGATAGTCCTGGTGCTGAGGAACCGCATGTATTTAGTCATCCTCTGTACCCACTCCAGGGATAGTCCTGGTGTTGAGGAACCGCATGTATTTAGTCATCCTGTGTACCTTCCCTTGGGACAGTCCTGGTGGTGTGGAACCACATGTATTTAGTCATCCTCTGTACCTTCTTCGGGGATGATCCTGGTGTGAGGAACTACATGTACTTAGTCATCCTCTATACCTCCTTCAGGGATAGTCCTGGTGTGAATAACTATTTGTACTTAGTCATCCCCTGTACCTTCTTCAGTGATAGTCCTGATGGCGAGGAACCACATATACATAGCCATCCTCTGTACCTTCTGCAGGGATAGTCCTGGACTTGAAGAACCACATATACATAGCCATCCTCTATATCTTCTCCAGGACAGTCCTTGTGGTGAGGAACTACATATACTTAGTCTTCCTCTGTACCTTCTCCGGGGACAGTTCTGGTGGTGAGGAACCACGTGTACTTACATATACTAGGTGAATGCAGTATCATCTGCAACATGACCGCTGATTGCTGAGTTCTCACAGCCGCTCTGAGTTACCACTGTCTGCTCTCTCTGCAGATCGCTGAGAGGCTGAGCCAGGTGCTGTTCCAGACTCTGTGGTGGATCCCGACTTTAAAGTCGGGATCTTTCCTCAACCTGGACCAGCTGAGTGACTTCAGCCTGCTGCCAGCAGAAAATGGGTCACAATAGTGCAGAATGAACTGCACTCCTGTGATCCACAGAACAGCTAAAAGAGATTTGGCTGTACTTCTCCTTTAATACAGAATTATATGTATTTGTAAATGCAAGCAGTGTAAATACCTGAATTTGCACTGATTTCCTCTACAAATCCCCTGCCTAACAAGGAGCCAATCAGTTGTGCTGCAGTACAAGAAGAATGCTGATAGGAGGGGAGAGCAGAGTGACTGAGAGATGAGCTCATCAGTCTTCTTCTTTTCCTTTCACTGTCCAATCGTGGGGAAAGGAACAAACATGTGTTACTAAATTGCAGCAAGTTAAGGTAATCTGCCTAGCCAAGCTGGAATTTGCTGTGTATCAGAACTGTGTAAATCCTTTGACTGGATGGACAGACATACAAATCCTTTGGCAGGTAAAACAAACCCCTTCTATGTTTCACATCTGTGTATTTAGCTGGAATCCAGTTTTAGGCCATGTTTGCCCACACACGGATGCACAGGTGTTCCATGCAGGCAGACCCATTCATGTCAGTTGGGACATTTAGGTACGCACACGGACGTTATATTGGGAGCAGCAGCTTTGTCTGTGCAGCCACTGTGTCCCAGTTGACATGAATGGGTCTGCCTGTACAGCGATGCACAGAACACCTGTACATCCCTGTGCGAGCAAACACTGTCCTGTGCTTAAGTACTCCCGTGTACCGTACCTGCACTACTGGTGGTGAAACAGACTTTGCTCCTTCAAGGGAATGTACGTTTTTGTGGTGTTTGATGTATTTTGTAAAGTTGTACACATAATATTTCGGAAAATTTTAGGTAAACGATACAACTGCGTTTTAGATTAAAATGTCCTTTTATTCATATATGAGCACAAAACTGATATCATAAAAGCAAATGGCGACTGATTATAGAAAGCTGATAATTATACTTTATCCTTTGATTTAATTTCAAATATTTTACTTATATAGTCACACCTATGTATATGTAGTTGTTATTATTCAGTAAAGTCCACTACATGGATAAGTTGGTCTCAACACGTCCACTTCTTCAGGAGAACATATGGAGAATATTATATCTGTTGTACAAATAAACATATTATAAACAAATGTCCATAATGTCATCAATGTATCTTTGTGTAATACAGGCACTGTGCCTACATATATTTATCATTCAAGCATTAGTTGGCTAAAAACATCAATATTCAACATTATTGCTTCGCCAACATTTGCAAAATTATTTTTCTAAAATTTGATTTAACTTTTTTTTTGTTTCGTTTTGCTTTGTTGTAGAACGTGAGAGCAGTTTCATCATCAATGTGCAAAACAAGCCATGACCTACAGAGCATTTTACAAGGACACTGCTACAATTTTGTTTGTATCAATGTAAGTTGAAATAATTCATTATTTTTATTGATATAGGGATATCATTATTATTATTATTATACAGGATTTATATATTATTATTATTATTATTATACAGGATTTATATAGCGCCAACAGTTTGCTCAGCGCTGTACAATATAATGGGAGACAATACAGCAACAATACAGTTCAATACAAGAGGGATAGGAGCTTACAATATTTACTTTTATCATCATTGGCATCATTAAACAGTCCATCTTCCTCCAGTCCATAAATAGTCCAACTTCCTCCATGATTCAAGTTATGATTGACGCTTGGACACAGATTTGAAGAATTTAGCTAGCCTAAATTGTCATATAAGCATCATGTATAGCTCTTTCACTATCATCATTTCATCCTTATAGGACCATCATTATCATCCCATTGGGCTGCACAATCCATCTAGTTTGTAAACAGTCCAACTCTGTAATGGATCTGACCCTGACTGCACTTGGGTACTTCCATTAGAATCAGGGGCGGACTGACCATTTGGAACCTTGGGCACTGCCCGAGGGCCCGGGGTCAGTAGGGGGCCCCATGAGATGCCCCTGGTACCTTTTTCATAGGCTTTTTTGAGTTTGGGCAAGGACATAGGGGCCCCATGATCCCCTATTGCCCGGGGGCCCCATGAGTTGTCAGTCCGCCCCTGGTTAAAATACTGCTTCCCCGTCCGAACACCGACCACAGACACCACAGCTGACCACACAAGACTAGATGACACCAATCTTGAAGTAATCCAGAAGGTAGACTAGTTTATTTGAACACAGATACAAGATATATACACTCAGGGGCAAGGGGGCAATCCCCACTCCCTGCATAATGACACAGGGTGGGGCAATCTACATTTAGTAACAAGAGATACACCAGCAGACAGTCCCACAAGGAGGGCTGCTGGAGACACCCCCCACCAAGCCAATAAACATTATTTCAGTTACTTATATAACGCTGTCATGTTTATAAACATAAACACATACATCCCATAATAGTTTGCTCCCAAGCCTGACAAACAACAGAACAATGGTATGCAGCCCCATAACACCAAACAATCCAAAACCCCCACCCCACCTATACATGTCTACACAATATTAGGACAGATCACCCTGTACCCCTAACAGGCACAGGGTGACTTACACATAAGAGGGATATGGAGAGCTGAGACAGGGGTTTCCCCACCTCTCCAAAGTGAGCTGTGTTCCATGGGCCCCCCACCCAAAGTGACTCCCGTCACAATCTCCCTTCATGATTCAACTTGCAATTGACACTTGGGAGCAGATTAGAGAATTTACCTAACGTAAATTGTCGTATAAGCATCTTGTATAGCTCTTTTATCATCATCATCATATTGTTCTTATAGAACCATCATCATCCCATTGAGCTTTACAGTCCAATTAACAGTCAAGCTCCCTACAATCCATAAACAGTTTAACTCTCTCCATGAGTCAACTTGCGACTGACGCTTGAGTGCAGATTGAAGAATTGAAGTGACCTAAGTTGTATAAGTATCATGTATAGCTCTTTTATCATCATCATCATATCAATATTTTAGAACTGTCATCATCATCATCATCATCCCATCGGGCTGTACAGTCCAATAAACAGTCCAACTTCCTCCATGAGTCAAGTTGCGATTGACACTTGGGCGTGGATTGGAGCATCCGGGTCTACCTTTGGGGGCAGCAGTAAATGCTTTTGACAGATTGAAGTGTAAGTGTTTTTTCAACTTGTCAATGTGTGACCTGGCTGACCCTTCCCTTTCACTGAGAGGAGACAGGGAAGGTGTTGGGGTCAGCTTGTCTCACTTGTCACTTTTCCTGCAGTGAAACATCTATGGTTCATGAAAATAAATGTAAAGTATCCCATTTCTCATTTGTTGGCTGCCATTTATTGTATTTTGTTTTTTCATACAACGTAGCATTTTACACGTGTTTAGCCTGGCCCATTGAAAGAAATGGTGAATGCACAAAAACATATGTATATCATTTAGTTTTTTTGCTTTTTTAATAGTATCTGTACAGTCAGGGGCGGACTGAAAACTCATGGGGCCCCCGGGCAATAGGGGATCATGGGGCCCCTGTGTCCTCGCCCACACCCAAAAAAGCCTATGAAAAAGCCAATGAAAGGTACCAGGAGCATCTCATGGAACCCCCCTACTGACCCCGAGCCCTCAGGCAGTGCCTGAGTGCTCGAATGGTCAGTCCGCCCCTGTGTACAGTAGATAAGCTGTGTTCTGAAAGTTTCTCATTCCACATAGGAATGCAAGGAAGGTAAGTAAAAGTAGCAAAAGAGCTGGGCTATAAGGAGAACCTGTTCATTCACCTAGATAATTTTAATCCCTTCTTGCTTATCCGTTGCGGCTCTTTAACTGGGTCTTGCTGGTCATGTGACCACTGTGATTGGCTGTCACAGTGGTCATATGATTGGGAGCCTATCCTGATGGCTCACGGTCATAACTAGAAACTAGGAGCTGTCAGTGACAGCCTGGTTGGTGTGCTGAAAGCATGCAGCAAATGTGCTTTCAGCACAGAAAGCTCAGCTGCCATGGACATATATCTCCTAGATTGTAAGTTCTAACGAACCGGGCCCTCTGTTTCCTCTTGTACCAAATTGTATTGTAACTGTACTGTCTGCCTTCATTTTGTAAAGTGCTGCGCAAACTGTTGGCGCGATATAAATCCTGTATAATAATAATAATGTGGGTGTTAAGGCCACCAAAGACATGGGTTTTGTGGTGATTAAAGAGAACCTGTGTTGTGAAAGCTGTACCTATATAAAGGCAGGAAGAGGGCAAAGGACTAGTCACCAGTGTTATCCCTGCAGCTGGTATTTTCCCTGTTGCTGACTTATCATGCATTATTCTGTGCTATGTCTCTGTGTGAAAGGGGTTATTTTGGTTGAAGCAGGACCTTACTTCCTCATGTGAGGCTGCACAGTGGCTAAATGGTTAGCACTTCTGCTTGGCAGTACTAGGGTCGTTGGTTCGAATCCCAATCACGGTACCACCAACCTGGAGTTTACATGTTCTCCCTGTGCCTGCATGGGTTTCCTCCGGGTACTCCGGTTTCCTCCCACACTCCTGTCTAAATTGTCCCTAGTATGTGTATGTATGAATGTGAGTTAGGGACCTTAGATTGTACGCCCCTTGAGGGTTAGGGACTGATGTGAATGTACAATATATATGTAAAGCGCTGGGTACATTGACGGCGCTATATAAGTACCTGAAATAAATAAAATAATAAATAAATGTCAGAGTTGACCCCTGCTGACTGGCAGTCTGATGACTGGTGATCTGATGGCAGATGGGTTAGTGATTAGGAAGCAGCAAGAGAAATGGAAGACTGAAGTATGAAAACACAGATTCATAGAATGAAAGAAACAGAAGCAGGGAGGCCATTGCACTGCAGACTCTCAGGTGTAGCATCCTCTACAGCAAGGAGAACCTTGAGCAGCACATTATTGACATCACAAAGTCTCATTCCAAATCTGGTGAGTCTAACCATCACAGGCAGCAGTGCCTTATGTGATCTCACACTGTAGATATACAGCTTTTAGGCTTAAGCCACAGGAGGGCCTAGGCAGGAGAGGTAAACTGATATTACTGAAAAACATAATTAGGCTTAATTAACATTTCTAGATGGCCCTTATATTATAACGTATATTCAATCTTTCTCCCCTTTAAGCCGAACGTCCTCTGAAGTTGGCTGTAGAAACTAGAAAATGCTTGCAGAAAGATATTTTGTTATAGATTTTTGTCATCCGTAAACTGTAAGGCCTGGTTCACACCAATGCCTTTTTTATTGCTGTTTGGAAGCTCACTACAGTCCATTTAATATGGTTTCCTATTGGATATGTTTGCATTTTGCTGCCGCTGTGTTTTTGGAAAGGGTCAAGGACTTTTTTTAAATACAAGAAGCAGTGTTTTTGCTACACTAGAGTTCAATGGAGACGCTGCTGGAATGCACTTAGAGTGTTTTTGCCACGTTTCGTGTTTTTATTTCACCCAGCAACAAAAACATTTCCCCTTTAAAAAAAAAGGCTGAAAAAATGCAGAATGCAGTAAAAACGTGGCAAAATGTGTGTGTAAAAATACAAAGCGAAATGCAAAAAGCATTTAAAAAATGGATCAAAAGCAAACTGCATTGGTGTGAGCCAGGCATAATACCCTGGTTTTATAACCAGATTCAGGATGTTCTCATAGACAAAGCTCCAGCATTTCCTGGTATTGCCAAAACTTGCCCATCTCTTATGGCTTCCTACAAATTCCCATAGTCTAGTTAGGCAGCCCATTATAGTAATGGGCCAGAGGGTGTTTCTGAGGGGCAAGAGGTACCTGATTTACCACTGCGAAGGGAGCATTATAGAGGCTGTTGTAGACCCGTGTACTGCCCATTACTCTTAAAGTGGAACTGTAGTCAGAAAATGAAGTCCCAATACATCACTTTGGGCTGTCCCTTTTGCAGGTATAGCGATGTAAAACATTAAAAATAAGGGCCTATTTAAAATCCAGTAATAAGTTGTCTTATCCTGCTCTGCACATGCTCAGTTGCTCTCTATTTTTTGGCACTATTGTGAGAATCTAGAGGCCAATCTGCTGACATGCTAAAGATTTAAACTGCTCAGGGTCTCTGGGATTCAGAAAAATGGCAGCTTCTGGCAAGAAGAAATGGGAATACTGTTGGAGGCAATTTACAGCACATATTAAAGTGTTCCTAAACCCAGGATTCTGCATTCACTATATCCGGTCTCCTAGGACCCTGCATTCACTATATCTGATCTCCCCGGACCCTGTATTCACTATATCTGGTCTCCCAGGACCCTGCATTCACTATATCTGGTCTCCCCGGACCCTGCATTCACTATATCTGGTCTCCCAGGACCCTGCATTCACTATATCTGGTCTCCTAGGACCCTGCATTCACTATATCTGATCTCCCCGGACCCTGCATTCACTATATCTGGTCTCCCCAGACCCTGCATTCACTATATCTGATCTCCCCGGACACTGCATTCACTATATCTGATCTCCCCGGACCCTGCATTCACTATAACTGGTCTCCCCAGACTCTGCATTCACTATATCTGGTCTCCCAGGGCCCTGCATTCACTATATCCGGTCTCCCAGGACCCTGCATTCACTATATCCGGTCTCCCAGGACCCTGCATTCACTCTATCTGGTCTTCCAGGACCCTGCATTCACTATATCTGATCTCCCCGGACCCTGCATTCACTATATCTGGTTTCCCAGGACCCTGCATTCACTATACCCGCTCTCCCCGGACCCTGCATTCACTATAACTGGTCTCCCAGGACCCTGCATTCACTATATCTGGTCTCCCAGGACCCTGCATTCACTATATATGATCTCCCCGGACCCTGCATTCACTATATCCAGTCTCACCGGACCCTGCATTCACTATATCCAGTCTCCCTGGACCCTGCATTCACTATATCTGTTCTCCCCGGACGCTGCATTCGCTATATCTGGTCTCCCCGGACCCTGAATTCACTATATCCGGTCTCCCCGGACCCTGAATTCACTATATCTGGTCTCCCTGAACCCTGCATTCACTATATCTGGTCTCCCTGGACCCTGCTTTCCCTATATCCGGTCTCCCCGGACCCTGCATTCACTATATCCGGTCTCCCCGGACCCTGCATTCACTATATCCGGTCTCCCCGGACCCTGCATTCACTATATCCGGTCTCCCCGACCTTGCATTCACTATATCCGGTCTCCCCGACCTTGCATTCACTATATCCGGTCTCCCCGACCTTGCATTCACTATATCCGGTCTCCCCGGACCCTGCATTCACTATATCTGGTCTCCCCGGACCCTGCATTCACTATATCTGGTCTCCCCGACCCTGCATTCACTATATCTGGTCTCCCCAGACCCTGCATTCACTATATCTGGTCTCCCCGACCCTGCATTCACTATATCTGGTCTCCCACAGTATACACATGGAAGTGCAATTATTTTAGTAACTATAAACTGATAAATACCTTTTTTCATCAGCTGTATATAGCAGTCTTGTGACGTCTATCAGTGTCCAGCAAAGCACTGGTTAAAGCTTGTAGGAGTTTTCATTTTGCTCTAGGCGATAAGAGGGGGACACTGGAAGAAGGGGAGGATCAGGGAAGTCAGAATCAAACAGTGTTTTTACACAAAGAGGATAAACCCCTTAGGTTCCACAGTGAGTATAACCAGCATGCTTTACTGCATATACAGACCGATTTTACTGTTGTGGGTTTAGTAACGCTTTAATTTTGGTAGCAGAATTATTAGTCCTCATGCACACGGGGTGTTTTTAAAATGCCGGTAATGTTAGCTGTATAAAGTCACATTAAAAATACACGTTTAGCATTTTTGCATTCGTGTTTGACCACGTTTAGCTGCGTTTTTTCTTTGTTTTTCGCGTGTTTTACAAGAATAAAATTTTTGCTCAAACAATGTCCAAAAACGCCAGTTTGCTACGATTTACCGCGTTTACCAGCATTAGAGTGTTTTTACAGCTAAAAAAACTCTGCTAGAAACCCACTATTTCTGGGTTTTTTTCCAGCCAAAAACGCTGATTAAAACCTATGTGTGTATGGACACATAGGATAACATGCTGGGGGGTTTACTGGCTGTAGAAAAAAAACGCTGAAAACAGCCGCTGTAAAAACGTCCAGTGTGCATGAGGACTTGTAGAATGTATGTTCCTTGCTAAAGAGCATTTTTTTTTTATCTAGTTTTTTTGGGTTCCACTTTAAGTCTTTTTGGGTTGCCCTCCACTAATATATATACTTTGTTTCTCAGGTTAAAGAATCAGATTTTGAGGAAACCCAGAAACTGTCCGGATTACTTCAGACTCCTGGAGTTTGTCCTTCTTACCCATCTGTTGTTGTGTCAGTAAGTACATTCAAACCACATTATTATTATACAGGATTTATATATTATTATTATTATACAGGATTTATATATTATTATTATTATACAGGATTTATATATTATTATTATTATACAGGATTTATATGGCACCAACAGTTTGCTCAGCACTTAGGGAGGCAATACAGCAACAATACAGTTCAATACAAGAGGGATAGGAGGCCCTGATCCTGGGAGCTTACAATCTAAGAGAGAGGGGCTTGTGGTACAAAAGGTAATAACTGTGGAGGATGCACTGGTAGGAGGAAGAGAAGATTCCAATAACCTCCCTGGCGGTATTCCCGAGTGTAGCTCGGGGTAAACTTTAAGTACCAAAAGTGGTAACCTCGAGCTACACTCGGGAATACACTGCAGCGTTGCTCAGGGATCTCTTCTTCACTTACCTTGTCCTGCGCTCCCGCGATGTCCCCCCTGCAGCGTCCCCGGCCATCTCCTGCGGCCGATGCCGATATCCGTCTTTTGGGTTCCGTTCCCTGCGAGCTTCGTGACGTACGGGGAACGGAACCGGTGGGAAATTCAAAAATTTTAAAAGTGACATTCACTAAATACACTAAAATCTGATAGTAGTATAACATTCCTGTATCAAACCATTTCACATACATTTTGTCCCGAGTGCTTTGTCCGGCGCCCTGCCTGCATTTTTACTGTTCTTTCTGCCTGGAAACTGAGAAACCTCCATGGCGTCCAAAAAGCATCCCTTTAGGTCAAAAGCGGTTTTAGACCGGCTAGAGAACAGCGATAGTAAATCAGAACCACTTGCAGAATTGAGTGATAATGATTCGTGGGGGAAATTCATCATCAGACACTGAAAACGATTCTGCGAATTTGCTCAGCGATGTGCGAACTTGGCGCTATATTTCAAATTTTAGTGTGTTTGGTTTGATTTAATTTATTATATTATTATTTTTTATGATTGTTTATTGAATTATAATTTATGATTTCGTGTTTTAATTTTATCATATCCGGATGTTTACTAGACTCTTGTTCGGACAGATTTCAGTGAGTTATTCCTACGAATTACAGGCCTATAATAAAAAAACGACATATTTCCATTCAAAAAAATGCACCGCTTTGAGCACAGAAATACTGACATAATCAGAAAAATATCAGAATATTCAACTTTTAGCTACAAAGACCAGCTAACAAAACAGCCATCTCAGATGTAGTGAGGGTAAAACATGATTTAAATTGTTATTCCGATAAGTGTGTATTGGTGATCTGAGCATACAGGAGCCCTAATCAGGACCTTATTTTACTGAGTTAATTTGCCTATATCCCGGAAATTTGTTTTTTTGTTTTACGGGTTGCGTTGGCGGATTGGGGAGGTGTACTATTTGTCATTGAAAAAGCAGCCCTGAGTTTGCTTACCTTTTTCTTCCGGCTCTATTTTTTTAGTAGAAATTATTTGGGAGGCTGTTAGGTCACTTGGTGACTTCTACACTCCCCCAAAGTGCCTTAATGATCAGTGATATTCATTGTGGAGGGTGGCAAGAGATGGAAGAACTATCATTCCCTGATCTCTCCTTTAACCCGTTCGCTGCCAGAGACGTGTTTGCATTTTCTGCACACATGTTTAAAGAATTATTTCAGGCCTGAAAATTACACAACCCCCCCCCCCAAAAAAAAACTAAATTATATATTTTCTGAAAACAGACACCCTAGAGAATAAAATAGGGGTAGTTCCAATTTTTTATATCGCTGAATATTATCGCAAAGGTCTAGGAAATGCAAAATTTCAGTAAAAAACCCATTAAAGTGCACTTTAGGGCACACAAACACAATAAATTATCCAAATGTTTATAAATACATAAATAGATACTCAACATGCCAAACCTTAAATTTATGTGCACCTATGAAATGGCGACAAACTTCAGTGCCCTATATATTCTGTAGGTGACGCTTCAAAAGCCCCCTATAGGTCATCGGTTTAGTGTTACAGAGGAGGTCTGGTGCTAGAATTGCTCCGGCATGTGCGGCAAAATGTAACATGCGCATCGCAGTCAGCATTTTCACACGTAGGCACCCTGATGTGCGCGTTTACATTTATACGTGCGTATAAGTGGGGGTGGGAGGGGCCTCAAAATTTTTTGTTGGGGGGGGTTATGTGCTTGAGTGTAACTTTTGCAATTAAAAAATTTTTTACTTAACCTGTTGGTTTTTTTTCATCACATAGGGGACACAAGATCCCCTATGTGATGATTTTTAGGTGACAGATTCAGATCGCATTGCAATACATTTATCCCCGGCTATTCTAACCGGGGAAGGTGACAGCTGTGACCCGGAAGTGACATCATACACATCACCTTCCAGGTCACAGAAAAAAGGGGAGTTCCTTTATCCTCTCTCCTCTCTCCCCTCCACCCGCCGGCACCCGCCTTGGCGCTCTCCAGGCCTGCAGATGGGCAAGTGGGCCCTGGATACATGGCGGGAGCGCGAGTTCTGGGGTGGGGGCTTGCGGGTTGTGGAAGTGTTCAGGTAGCAGCGCAGCCCCCCAACTGTTTCCACCTGACAGGCAGGGGTCTGCTTGTCCGTTTTATACACAATCCTGGTGGCTACAATGTACGGACCTGGCAGGGAAAGGGTTAAGTGTCAAGGCTGGAGCTGAGGAACGGACAGGCAGGCCTAATAACAATGTAACGCACTGGCTGACGACAACCACCACCCACAGACCGAAGTCCCTCTGGGGGCGGAGTCTAAGTCCCAGGCTGCCTTTCACCAGGGCCCCTGATGGTGGGGATGGACTTGACGCAGTCAGGAACCAGGTCGTGGCTCCCGAGACACCCCAGTTGCGGTAATGGCCGCCGCCAATGGCGTGTAGCTGGTGGAAAAGACAATAGAGTAGTCAGGCAGGCCGGGTCGACAACAACGGGACAAAACCGGTACAGGACAGCAGACGAGAATCACAGGTCACGGGCCGGGTTCAGCAACGGAGGGTCAGATCAAAGGAGAACACAAAGAATAGTCAAGTCACAAGCCGAGTCAGATTCCAGGAGAGTCACGAGAGTCAGAACAGAGTTATAGCAACACCAAGACATAAGTGCAAAGGGCATGTGCGGACCACAGGCTTATATGTAATCAGCCACACCCCTCTGGGGGATGGACCTCAGAGACCTGAAGGCATAAAAGATTCCCACCATGCTCTGCAGAAATCCAAGATGGATGCCAGCACATGGAGTAACATAACCGCTGGGAAAAGGTAGGACCTTGACATTAAGGTGCTCACCTGGTTGCACACTCAGCTCTGAGCACTTTTATGTTCAGAGATTTGAAGTCTTGACACCTGTGGCTAGGAAAGGAGCAGGTTGGGTACTCTCCGTTCTTGATCTGTGGACAACCCTAGTCCAAAAAATTAGCGATGTCATCTAAAATATACATAAAAACAATGCAGTGGTTTGCAAATCTCATAAACCCATATTGTATTGACAATAGAAAATAGAAAACATATCAAATGTTAAAACGGAGAATATGGACCATTTGTAAGAAAAAATAAGGTAATTTTGAAATTGATGGATGTAACTTGTCTCAAAAAAGTTGGGACGGTTCATGCATTCTATGCATGAAGGTAAAAAACCATCAGTGTGCAGCTCCCCCCATCAGCCCCCCTAATACTTACCTGAGCTCAGGGGCGGACTGACAACTCATGGGGCCCCTGGGCAATAGGGGATCATAGGGCCCCTGTGTCCTTGCCCACACTCAAAGCACACCCAAAAAAGCCTATAAAAAGGTACCAGGGGCATTTCATGGGTCCCCCTACTGACCCTGGGCCCTCGGGCAGTGCCCGAGTGCTCGAATGGTCAGTCCGCCCCTGCCTGAGCTTCATTGCAATCCAGCACTGTGTACAAGAGCAGCGGCTCTCCGGGGTCTCTCCATCCTCATCAGCTGAGATACTGCCATTGGCTCCCATTGCTGTCAATCTCAGTCAGAGGTGGGACTGAGCCATGCTCTGTGTATCCCATCCAGGGGTGGCTAACCTGTGGCTCTCCAGCTGTTGTGGAACTACATTTCCCATGAGGCATTGCAAAGATGGGAAGTTACTGACTTGCAGAGGCATGATGGAACTTGTAGTCCTGCAGCAGCTGGAGAGCCGCAGGTTGGCCACCCCTGCCATAGACGCACAGAGACGGCTCGAGAGCGAGCACATACAAGCTGCTTGCTCTGGGGACACTTGGCAAGGGGTAGGGCCCAGAAGCGCCGACGGGGGACCCAAGAAGAGGAAGATCAGGGCTGCTCTGTACAAAACTATTACACAGAGCAGGTAAGTATAACATGTTTGTTATTTGAAGAAAAAAAATTTACCTTTTAGAATCACTTTAAAGAAACACAATAAAGAGGAACTGAGTTGGGCTTTGAGCTGTTCATTGCTCCATTGCTGCCACTGCTGTTCACCGCCACTTATTTTGCATCCATCTTCCAGTCATATTTCAACTCCTGCACATGCTGGTTAGAGTTACCCTATCCTGGAACTTGAATCCCATACATGGCTTTCTGAAATTGTACTGTGCACCCGCCTGTCCCAACCAGGGTGCCCTTTAAGGCTGTAAGGGGTGCTGGGGCATCCTGGTTGAGAAAGGCATTCAGACCAAACTCCCTCTGCTGAACTGTACACTGGCACGGTGGTCGTTCAGTCAGGACAGTGAATTGCGTGGGAGAGGGAGGCGTGTTCCCGAATCCTGACCTCTGCCTTCCCATATAGTGCAGTACATGGCAGTGCAAGTGTATATACAGTACCCGAGTTTTATAAAAGTGTGTGGGTGTGTATGTCTGCATGATACTTTAATCCTGACCCCTAATTCTGTATCATCAGTACTGCTTTTTTTTAGGGCTTAATCTCAATGGTGGCAAGGACTGCCACTCCTCTGAAAAGTGATCCATGCTTGGATTGATTTGACAGGTGGCGAAGAGGCAATATGTTGCCTCCACAACACCTGTTTTACCACCTAAATGCAGCATCACCGCATTGCAGCCATGTTGTTATAGCATGGCCCAATTCACCTGGGTGTATACTGCCATGTACCACCGTGTCTGCTACCTCCAGCTAAAGCAGGAGCAGTTGGGGGGTGGTAAAAACACGGCTCAACCCAGTTTACCACCCCCCCAACCTCAAATGTGAATGAGCCTTTGGTTCACAGCTGCGCAGCTGCATGCTGTGTGTAGGGCAGCTTATTCATTTTAATGGGCTGCCCTACCCCCAGAAATGCAAGGAAAGAAGTCCCTTTTGAAAAAAAAATTGTGCTGCACCAAAATGCACAGTGTTTCCCAATGCTGGAGAATTAAAGTGAGCTTTAAAAGTATTTTTATTTATTTTCTAAATCATTTTCTCTTTTTTTTTTTTACACTTTTTAATTTTTTTTTAACTTTGTTGTTATCATGAGGAACTAACAAGCCCCCTATGTGATAGCATGGGCAGGTGACAAGTACTCCTTATAAAGACTATGGGGTCTATTAGACTCACAGTGTCTCCCCTGCCCTCCAGTGCAACTATTGAAGCCCAGACTGTGCTTGAATAGCTGCATCCTTGGCTACACTAGCCAAGGATTGACAGCAGTGACCCCTGAAAGTGACGTAATACACGTTGATTATTTATTTCAGGTACTTATGTATTGCCGTCAATTTACGCAGCGCTTTACATATATATTGTACATTCCCATCAGTCCCTAACCCTCAAGGGGTGTACAATCTAAGGTCCCTAACTCACATTCATACATACACATACTAGGGACAATTTAGACAGGAGACAATTCACCTACCAGCATGTCTTTGGAGTGTGGGAGGAAACCGGAGACCCGGAGGAAACCCACGCAGGCACAGGGAGAACATGCAAACTCCAGGCAGGTGGTGCCGTGGTTGCAATTTGAACCAACGACCCGAGTACTGCCAGGCAGAAGTGCTAACCATTTCACCAGGTGAAAACAAAGAAGAAAGCCTAAAAAAAAAAAAACTAATGCCTAAAAAAAGCTTGTCCTCAAAATTGTATGTTAGTGCAAATAAAAAAAGTATCAGTACTCAGTTGCGTGCAATCTAAGGTCCCTAACTAACATTCATACATACACATACTGGAGACAATTTACACAGGAACCAATTAATCTACCAGCATGTCTTTGGAGGAAACCGGAGTACCCGGAGGAAACCCACGCAGCCACATGGAGAACATGAAAACTCCAGGCAGGTAGTTCTGTGGTTGGAATTTGAACCAATGACCCTAGCGCTGCTAAGCGGAAGTGCTAACCACTTAGCCAGTATGTTGCTTCTGGGGCATTACTCGCTCACTTGCTGGGCAAGCTGTCACCCATGGTCCCGGATCTTGGAGAGACGAGAGGACCTGGGGACCACCACAGGTGCTGGTGGGGGCACACACTTTAAGAGCCCCAAGTGTTCTGATGCCAACCAGATTGGAAAGTTCTCCACCAGCTCCTCAATCCTGTACAGCAGTGGCCGTGAGCTTGATTATCAACTTTTCTACCATGCCGTTTATAAACGTACCTCGGTAGACAGGTGGCTCAATGGCAGCAGCAATCACCTTTTGAGGCATTTGGCTTTCTAGCACGAAATGCGTAGGGTTGACCATTTGTGCTGTAGCCCAGAGTGCGGTGATTTATGTTCGTACTGCTGATCAGATGGACCGGCATCTGTTGACCTGCATCTTAGCTTGCAGTGAGTCGCTCGCCTGGAGTGATGTACCGTATTTTCCGGCGTATAAGGCGACTTTTTGACCCTTGAAAATCTTCTCAAAAGTCGGGGGTCGTCTTATACGCCAGTATACGTCAGGGCGGCACTTTTTAGGGGGGCGGCGCCGTGCTGCCGCCGCCCCCCCCCTACCGACGGAAGGGACACTAAGTACAGGGGTGGGCAGAGGGCTGCTGTCTCTTACCTGGCTCCCACGACGATCCATTCAGGAAGCGCTGCTGATTCAGTCACTCCGGCCACTCTCTCACTCTTGCCGCTGTGCTCCGCCTCCTCACCGGTGATTGGCCGCCAGAACTGTAGCTCAGGAAAGGCACACAGGCGGCCAATCACGAGCCGAGTGGACCCGCGAAAATCGAGTGAGGGAGCAGTGAGGGAGAAGCCGGTAAGTGTGCAGTGCAGAGGTGCTGCTGCAACCACATATGCTGGCTGCAGCAGCACCATACTGGAACAGGGGTCACAAGTGTCATTGGTGTCATTGTGTGAGGAATAGTGCCCCATCATTGGTGTCAGTGGGGGGGAATAGTGCCCCATCATTGGTGTCAGTGGGGGGGAATAGTGTCCCATCATTGGTATCAGTGGGAGGAATAGTGTCCCATCATTGGTATCAGTGGGGGGGAATAGTGTCCCATCATTGGTATCAGTGGAAGGAATAGTGTCCCATCATTGGTATCAGTGGGAGGAATAGTGCCCCATCATTGGTATCAGTGGGAGGGATTGTGCTCCATCATTGGTATCAGTGGCAGGAATAGTGTCCCATCATTGGTGTCAGTGGGAGGAATAGTGCCCCATCATTGGTGTCAGTGGGAGGAATAGTGTCCCATCATTGGTATCAGTGGGAGGAATAGTGTCCCATCATTAATATCAGTGGGAGGAATAGTGCCCCATCATTGGTGTCAGTGGGAGTAATAGTGTCCCATCATTGATGTCAGTGGGAGGAATAGTGCCCCATCATTGGTGTCAGTGGGAGGAATAGTGCCCCATCATTGGTGTCAGTGGGAGGAATAGTGCCCCATCATTGGTGTCAGTGGGGGGGAATAGTGTCCCATCATTGGTATCAGTGGAAGGAATAGTGTCCCATCATTAGTGTCAGTGGGAGGAATAGTGCCCCATCATTGGTGTCAGTGGGAGGAATAGTGCCCCATCATTGGTGTCAGTGGGAGGAATAGTGCCCCATCATTGGTATCAGTGGGATGAATAGTGCCCCATCATTGGTGTCAGGGGGAGGAATAGTGCCCCATCATTGGTGTCAGAGTGAGGAATCGTGCCCCATCATTGGTGTCAGAGCGAGGAATCGTGCCCCATCATTGGTGTCAGAGCGAGGAATCGTGCCCCATCATTGGTGTCAGAGCGAGGAATCGTGCCCCATCATTGAAATACCATACCATATTGAAATCAAATCTGATGTTTTTTAATTTTTATTTGGTGTGCGTTGGAAGAGGGGTAGTCTTATATGGCGAGTATAGCCCAAACCCTATATTTTAACAGGAAAAGTAGGGGGTCGTCTTATACGCCCAGTCGTCTTATACGCCGGAAAATACGGTACATATATTTTTGTAAAAAAAGAAGAAAATAGCATACTTTAACCATGTGGGATTGCATGTACTCCTTTCTCCTTTTGGAAAGAATATCTGGTGTACATTTTTTAGAGAGCTTTGCCTGAAGACCCCTTCTTGTTCCTGTTACTACAGTGAAGCCAGTAGATGCTTTGTCAGCACTTCTGCTATTGTGTAATCAGATATACTGAGAGAATGCCATCCCATTATTGTCTCATCTTATCCTTTTACTGTATCCAGTGTACTTGCAGCCTCTGGTGATAGAACAGCTTCAAGGAAATTTTATATGGGGGCCATTGAGCTATGGCAGAATTCACATGATACAGTATATGTTCCGGTATTAGCATCCCAATATTATCTAACATTCCTTTTTTTTAAAAAAAAAAACAAAACTTTTTTCCTGAAGGTACAGAAGTGCATTTAAGGGCAAAATGTACATTAAATGTCATCTGTATTTTTTTTTAAACGTAGGAAGGAGGAGGAAGTTAGGGAAGACATATTCTATTTTTATTCTTCTAGATAAGCAAGAAATAAAATTAGGCACGTGGTGACGCACTTCCGGTCTGGACGCCATATTGAGACACCCATGCAACTACATCTGACAAGCAACTAAACCAAAGTATATCCTAGAGCCCTAGTGTCTAACCTGAGGCCCTTTGGCATTTTTTATGCAGCTTTCTGAACCCCTGCAGAATCTGTCTTTTCCTATTTGCCATGTTATAGCAGTGATTTTTAGCAGTCTCACGTAATATGTCTCCAGTCTCTGACTGTTTCCTAAAGCATATCCCCGGTCTCCAACAACTTCTACAGCATGTTCACAGTCTCATATCATCTCTTGTATCATGTCCATAGTCTCTGACAATTTCTTGCACCATGTCCACAGTCTCTGACCATCTCTTGCACCATGTCTACAGCCTCCAACCATCTCTTTGATCACATCCGTAGTCTCTGACTAACTCTTGTATCATGTCCACAGTCTCTGACCATTTCTAGCACCATGTCTGCAGTCTCTGACCATCTCTTCGATCATGTCCATAGTCTCTGATCATTTCTTGTATTACGTCCGTAGTCTCTAACCATCTCTTGTATCATGTCGATAGTCTCTGACCATCTCTTGTATCATGTCCACAGTTCCTGACCATCTCATGTATCATATCCACAGTCTCTGACCATCTCTTGTATCATGTCCACAGTTCCTGACCATCTCATGTATCATATCCACAGTCTCTGACCATCTCTTGTATCATGTCCACAGTTCCTGACCATCTCATGTATCATATCCACAGTCTCTGACCATCTCTTGTATCATGTCCACAGCCTCTGACCATTTCTTGCACCATGTCTACAGTCTCTGACCATCTCATGTATCATATCCATAGTCTCTGACCATCTCTTGTATCATGTCCACAGTCTCTGACCGTATCTTAAAAGGACGCAAGGGGTTTCAAAAAAAATCAATGCTGTAAGAAAGATGTATTAAAATATGAGTGCATATTGCAGAAGTTTGTTACCATATTCCTCCTTTAATAAATGGTATTACACTATGGAAGTGTTTACTTGTGTTTCATGATGGAATAATTGGCCACTTATTGCATACCTGCCTGCAGAGGAGATCTACTGTCATTGAGCCTTTACTTGAGGGGAGACCATTGCGGGGAGAGTGATGAGATTTTGGAGGAGTTCCATACATGGAGGATCCATTGTAGAGATCCTAAAGGTGTTTTGGCCTTGTGTGGGTCTAGACAAGGAGGTGAGCGGGCATTGCAGCCATTTTTGGATACCTTCCTGGCACCTGATAATTACCTATTATTCACCGTCACTAAGGGTTTTGTATCTTACGGAATTATGGTGTTATTCCCCACACTGGACTTTTTATTCGTAATTTGTGTTTAGTATACGCATCTTAGTGTTATGCGATTTTTTGCATTTTGATGCACGATATGTTTATTTGTATGTGGTCATTTGTTGTTTATTATCACGTATGCACCGTTTAGGTACGTTTTGTTAGTTTTTGTGTGTCACATTGTTTGTTATTTATGCCATCAGTACATCTTTTTGGCTTTTTTTTAGCACTTTGTATTTGCAGTCCTATTCTGGACTCCTTGTCATACGGTTTGTTTTACATCACCTTTAGATCCAATTAGGATCTTTTTGGGCATTATTATTATTATTATTATTATTATACAGTATTTATAAAGCGCCAATAGTTCGCTCAGCACTGTACATTACAATGGGGGACAGAACATGTGACAGAACAATAACAATACAATGCAAAACATGAGGGGATCGAGGGCCCTGCTCTTTGGAGCTTACAATCTAGGAGGGAGGGGATGGTGGCACATGAGGAGATAGCTGTGGGGGATGGAGTGGTAGGAAGAGTGGAGGAGTTCGGCAAGTTAGCAGGGGGTGGGGTAGGCTTCCCTGAAGAGGTGGGTTTTCAGGGTGCGCCTAAAGGAGAGGAGAGTAGGTGATAATCTGATGGGTTGGGGTAGGGAGTTCTAGAGGATGGGTGACACCCTGGAGAAGTCCTGGAGGCGGGCATGGGAGGAGGAGACCAGGGATCTAGAGAGAAGGAGGTCTTGTGAGGAGCGGAGTGTGCGTGTTGGGTGGTACTTGGATATTAGGTCAGTGATGTAGTTTGGGGCAGTATGGTGGACAGCTTTGTACGTCAGTGTTAGGATTTTGAATTTGATCCGTTGCGCAATCGGAAGCCAGTGGAGGGATTGGCAGAGGGGGGTGGCGGAGATGGAGCGGTTGGAAAGGTGAATGAGTCTGGCAGCCGTATTCAGGATCTATTGTTTCATTGGGCCCATTTGGACCCTTTTTTGGCACTTTTATTTATTCGTTTGTGTGAGTGTTGTTGGCACTTGTCATCAGTAACACTTTGCATGATTTGTTTATTTATATTTTTTATTTTTCATATATTGCTACATTTTTGTATTCACGTTTGTGGGTTTCACATTGTACTAGCGCCACATCATTATTTGTATTAAGAAATAAAATTCTACTTTTGCAGCAATACTCTCCTTTGTTCTGGAGCTTTCCTTGCCGTAATTCCTTTCTTACACTAGGGGGGAGATTTACTAAAACTGGAAAGTGCAAAATCTGGTTCAACTCTGCATAGAAACCGATCAGCTTCCAGATTTTATTGTCAAAGCTTAATTGAACAAGGTGAAGCTAGAAGCTGATTGGCTACCTTGCAGGAACCCCTGCTAAAACTTACTATATCTACAACTCATGATACATGATTCTGATGGTCATTGGGAAGAATGCTCCTTACACTTGTGATCATTGGAAAGAGTTACCTCCTGATAGCTATAAAAGGTCATTGGTGTCAGTGGGAACTTATCTGAGAGGCAGTAAATGCTCATTGCTCAAGGAACCCCTAGTGACCTTTGGAGGGACCCTAGGGCTCCATAGAACCTTGGTCTACACCAACCACTGGCCTTCCTGCTAGACCTGCTTCCCCTACTAGGACCCTTGCGTAGAACATAAACTTTTTTTTTTTTTTGTGAAACTTGCAATAAAAAAATAATTCATTGTCTATATTCGGTGTTAATTATGTAGCTTTCAAATGCTTAACGTGCTTATAAAATGATTAAGTGAAGATGTTGGATTGTTGGCGCTGCATTTGGCATTTCCCTCCAGGAAAGCTGTGAAGTAATGCAGAATGGTACCATTGATGAGAAAGGGGAAGCTACACTTGTCAATCACGGCTCACCCTGCACTTGTAGCCCGATCACCGTGCCTGTGGAAGCATGTCTCCATACACAGTTCTAGACAGAAATATTAATTCAACATGTGTCTGGGGCGTTCACTTTAATTGGACCCCTCAGGGATCATTTTATTCCCAAGTACATGGGAGTTTCCCTGATTGACAGCTGCTAAGTCTGCAAGGAATTTGATAAATAATTTTGGCTCAGTCATTGTGCTGTGAGGTGACCTGTATCTTCTACCTCAGAGGGGAAAAATGTAAAGGATAGGGTTCACCCAAAAACAATCATTTGTGTTCGTTGTAATGATACCTCAATAGATGCCCTCAAAACGGTTGTGGATGCATGGTTTACCTCTCCTTCTTAGGTGATAACCACCATCACCCACCACCACAAACCACCACTGTCACCCCACTACTGGCTCACCTCCTCAGGTCTTGTAGCCGGGTGCATTAGTGGTAGAGGACACCTGCAGTGCAGGAATTCGCTCACAGATGTGATATTGCCGAGTGCTCAAATACAGGCTCATCTTATTGCCTGAGCAAAAAGTCTGCTTGGTTTTTGTAGCCTTAAATATCCTGTCCGTTGGATCTTGGCGGTTATTTTGGTTAAGACCTCGTTTTGCCTTCCGGTTTCTGTAGTTCTCTGCCTTGACTTGCATACCTGCATCATAAATTTGCTCAAATCTAGCCTGGCATGACATTTTGCCTGTATTTTGGCTGCATCCAGAACACCGCTCTCCCAGCCTAACCAAGGTGCAATGTTAGGTAGTCTCAGCCAGCGTTGCTCTGCTAACCATGCCCCACTGACATGTTTTGCACCATCCACCGGGGCTTAGTCATGGAGGGAGAGGAGTGTCCGCTTGCTTTGAGCAGTGCTATAAGCTTTTCAGATCTCAGTGTATTTTGGCTCTGTATGTTCACCTCCTACCCTGACCATCTTTTTTGTAGACTACTCTTTTAGGACAGTGGTGGTCAACTTTCTTGATATGGAGGGCCTCAAGCGCTGCCCTTGAGATCACTGAAGAACCACACATAAAATTCAGTGAGTATTCTGTGTCGGAGACAACTGACACAGCAGGATATAGTCAAAGACACGATATAAAAGCTGGTCATAGATTGTGGACATAATACCGATGGTCAGAGACGGCAGACATGGTGCAAGAAATGGTCAGAGACTGCAAATACGATCCAAGAGATGGCCAGAGACTGCAGGCATGAGACATGGTGCAAGAAATAGTCATATACTATAGACATGATGCATGAGATGGTCAGAGACTGTTGACATGGTGCAAGAGATGGTCAGAAGCTGTGGAGATGATATAAGAGATGGTCAGAGACTGAGGATATGATACAAGATATGGTCAGAACCAGTAGGATAATTGGCACTGACAGGGAACTCTCGTGATAAGATAAAACAGGATGAACAAATGTAGCAATAATAGGGCAACAATAAACCATGTAAAAATGTCTAAAATGTAAAAATATCCCATGAAGTCCATTGAGTCCATATTGGAGGCACTAGCAGTGGCAGCTCCCCATAGAGCGAAGCAGTACTCTGTAGGAAATCTAAAAGGACACAGGGGGCACCAACCTAAGTGCAGAGGATTAAAATAATTTATTAATATACAATAGTTTATAACTACTCACAAAGGTAGGAGAATGATAAGCTAGTATGTCAGTCCTCGGCTTGGCCAATGGGGGGCTGACGGTGTCAATCAGAGCCCTGGTCCCTTGGGATGGAAGCTGTCAGCTGTGGGGATGCTGGAGACCAGCGCCATCGCCAGCGTGGAGCGCACGGAAGTCTGGACCGTGAAGGAGACCAATGGGAAGGCGAGGACAAGTCAGGTGACGCGTTTCAAAGGCTTTCATCCCTCTCCATCCCAAGGGATCAGGGCTCTGACTGACACCATCGGCCCCCCCATTGGCCAAGCCGAGGACTGACATACTTATCATTCTCCTACCTTTGTGAGTAGCTATAAGCTATTGTATTTAAATAAATTATTTTAATCCTCTGCACTTAGGTCGCGTCCTTTTAAGATACGGTCAGAGACTGTGGACATGATACAAGAGATGGTCAGAGACTGTAGACATGGTGCAAAAAATGGTCAGAGGCTGTGGACATGAGATGGTTAGAGACTGTGGATATGATGCATGAGATGGTCAGGAACTGTGGACATGATACAAGAGATGGTCAGAGACTATCGACATGATACAAGAGATGGTTAGAGACTACGGACGTGATACAAGAAATGGTCAGAGACTATGGACATGATCGAAGAGATGGTCAGAGACTGCAGACATGGTGCTAGAAATGGTCAGAGACTGTGGACATGATACAAAAGTTGGTCAGAGACTATGGATGTGATCAAAGAGATGGTTGGAGGCTGTAAACATGGTGCAAGAGATGGTCCGAGACTGTGGACATGGTGCAAGAAATTGTCAGAGACTATGGACATGATACAAGAGATGATATGAGACTGTGAACATGCTGTAGAAGTTGTTAGAGACATTGTCAGAGACTATGGACATGATACAAGAGATGATATGAGACTGTGAACATGCTGTAGAAGTTGTCAGATATGCTTTAGGAAACAGTGAGAGACTGGAGACATATTACGTGAGACTGCTAAAAATCACTGCTATAACATGGCAAATAGGAAAAGACAGATTCTGCAGGGGTTCAGAAAGCTGCATAAAAAATGCCAAAGGGCCTCAGGGTAGACACTAGGGCTCTAGGATATACTTTGGTTTAGTTGCTTGTCAGTGTGCCAACTGTGGGGTGAACCTGGCAGGGTCCAGAGATTGGGAGTGTACGGGAGTGATGCTCAGTCTTCATTGCAGGAGTCTTCCTAAAAACTGGGACTGTGCCAGGGATCAACACCTACCAGTGCAATCTCAAAACCTTTGCTCCTGAACTCCCAAAGCCACCTCTCTGCTACAGTATGAAGGGAGGTCATTTTCCCTGTTAGATTTTTGGGAATTTTTATCTAATTTTTTGGAGAATGGAGTAGGGTGAGCACGATTACATAGCAGTCTAGAGCAGAGGCTGGAAATTATTATTATTATTATACAGGATTTATATAGCGCCAACAGTTTGCTCAGACAATACAGGAACGATACAGTTCAATACAAGAGGGATAGGAGGGCCCTGCTCCTCGGAGCTTACAATCTAGGAGGGATGGGCTAGTGGTACAAAAGGTAGAAACTGTGGGGGATGAACTGGTAGGAGGAATAGAAGATTCCATTATTAGCTGAGGGCAGGATAGGCTTCCCTGAAGAGATAGGTTTTCAGAGATCGCCTAAAAGTGAGCAGATTAGGCGATAGTCTGATAGATTGGGGTAGAGAGTTCCAGAGGATGGGGGAAGCTCTGGAGAAGTCCTGGAGACGAGCATGGGAGGAGGAGACAAGGGAGCTAGAGAACAGAAGGTCGTGGGAGGAGCAGAGAGTACGGTTTGGGTGATATTTGGAGACAAGATTGGTGATGTAATTTGGGGCAGAGTTATAAATGGCTTTATAAATGAGTTCCTAGGAGATACAAAGAGCCATTGGGTGACTGAGGCCAATGTTCATAAAAACATGAAATTGCCGTATTGGATGAACTTCTTCGAGAGACTGCTGAGACATGCTACCAGGTATGTGAACTTTTAAAATAGGGCAGAGTGACTCAGTTATTTAATTCGATCTTTTTACTTCAGTCACTCAGCTTGAGCTCTTATTCCATTAAATGCTAAATTTGACTTGCACAGATGTAATCATCAGAATTCAGATTTTCATACAAATGGGAGTAGTGATATTTTTTACTGCACATGTGGCTCATGCACATGGCTGATTCGGGCCAGCACCTCCCAGATCTGCAGATTTCTGGTACAGATATAGGCAGGTGTTTCTGTCATGATCGCGGCGTCACACCCCAGACCTTCTCACCAAACTCGTGACCGAAGGACTAGTCGATCTAAAACCGCGATGTCACGTGCGTAACAATGCCACACCCAGCTGCACCCTGCACAACGATTTTCCAGCTAATTGGACCACAATCGATGTACCGGCAGCCTGAACGATTGTTACTGGGTCAGGTTAAATACGCAATTAACCCTTCACACTGCCACCACCTCCGTTTTGTACAGAGAAAGAGGAAACTCAGCGATATCAGCTATAACACTATAATGGTTGAGGTAATCGTCTGTATAGCACGGTTATACAGAGGGTTAAACAAACACAGTAGCGTTCTCTTTAGAGGCAGGAGTTCGTAAATTGCAATAAAGCACTATAGAAACAGTTCAACACTTTCAGAAGGAAAGATTTATTACTAAAAGGTCAAACGGGTGCAATAAAAATATTTACAGAAAAGATGTAACTAAGATATATATATATATATACAGAGACCAACAGCACAGCAAAGAGATATCAGAGAGGGGTGAAAGGGATAAGGTACTTGCCAAAGTCCTGGGTTAGCAGATCCAAGTTTCAGAGCGAAAGGGCACGGGTCTCCCCAGGTGGTACTGATGTTAAAATGGGAGACGTCTTCAACTTCTTTTCTTAAGCCTGACAGCCTAATTTGTAGTTCCCCAGCAGGGGGGGTCTCTGAAGTCAAGAACCAATACCCCGTTTAGGGCGTGGAGGTCTGGACGTGAACCTAAACTAGAGCCAAAATCTTGTGTAGTTCATATTTTGGCTCCTAACTTTTCCTATGCACAAGTGACATTCCACCCGCGGGTAGATTATTATGCAGACACGTCTGAGGATTGATTAGATATGAATTATGAAATTATACACTGAACGGTTCACAACATCTATTTTTCGGCTTTTCTATGTATTCGAGACAAGGCGAGTGACCTATCAAATTGTTCGTATTCTCTTAGCCAATCTGACGATATGTCTGGTTTTTATGATTTTTAAAAGTGTTAGCTGTTCCCGCCTTCTTTGGAATGTCTTGAATTCCAGGGAAAGCTTGCCTTATCTTATACGAGGTGTTACATTTTACAGGTTCTTCGGACAGCTAGGCCCCAGCTCCCATGGGGACTTTATAGCTCCTAGCCCCCTGCTGGGCCCTGTCCTCCTATGACACTCCTACACACATACATACTGGCCAAATGTCCCTGGGACTCTCAGAGAGGGAGGGGAAGAATGAGGGGGAAATATGTTTGTCAGGATGGTTAACCCCTTTGCCAAGCTGGAGGTTCTTAACAAAATGGAGGACTGCGTCAGTCTCTGGGTATATGCTGTTACAGTTTCCACTCAGCCATGGACATGAAGCCTATACAAATCAATGACAGGCTGATACTGTCCATCGCTGTTTGCATGTAGTTGCACATGGAGCGATTACCTGCAATTAGGGATGAAGGTGTGCCTCTGGATGTGAACTGTCTGCATCCAGGGGCTTCCCTAACTACAGGTAATCACTTCATGTGTGACCACATTTACCACATTTACCCCCCAGGTCACACCTTTCCGACTTTGAAATTGTGCGACTTCCAGTGAAGTCACATGATTTCAAAGCTGGATGTCATTCCAACTTGAGGTGCGACTTGCAAGACATCTGCCTAGATGTCTATGCAAGTTGCGCCTGAAGTAGGGCATGCACTACATTAGAAATCGGTGCAGCTCTGACCAAGTTGGAATTGCACCAATATGACCACTTTAATTGCAGACAATAGGGTGCAACTTGCCATGCGATTTTCAAGTTGATTGGGGTGTTAAATAGCTGCAAACAGCTGTGGACGTTAAGCTTGTGCAAATCAATGACAGGCTGATACAGGGGCGGACTGATCATTTGGGCGCTCGGGCAGTGCCTGAGGGCCCGGGGTCAGTAGGGGGCCCCATGAGATGCCCCTAGTACCTTTCATAGGCTTTTTTGGGTGTGGTTTGAGTGTGGGCGAGGCCCCATGATCCCCTATTGCCCGGGGGCCCCATGAGTTGTCAGTCCACCCCTGGGGTGATACTGTCTGCATCCCTTCTCAGCTGTTCACATGTAGTGATTGGAAACACCCGGCCATACCTGCTGCAGAAATACTCCAATCTGTGTTAATCGTCTGTTAGCCCCGTGTGGGGAGAGTCTGAATCTATTCCAGAAAACTAACAATTTGTGTTTTACCAACACATACTCACCCCTACAGACATTCAAAGTGCTCAAAATTTTCCACATCATTAATGAGTGAAGGGGCATAAAGCAGTACAAAACCCAAAAGCAAACATTTATTATATTGTAGCTTACCAATCATTAGATATGATGGCTGCATTAGTTTTCTTTTTTAAGCTTTCCTTCTATTTTCATTTAGTGATCCAGCCAGAAAGTCTGTTGTTTTGCACAAGTTCTCCAGTAGAATGTATCAGTTTTTATGGATGAGATAAACCATTTAACCATTTAAAATAATCAGCTTTTATTTATTCATGTAAAACCTTTATTCCAGAAGGATGTAACTGTTTGTTGTAACTGATTATAAACTAAGCTGGAGTTTGGCTTCAATTTGTTAGGTGTATTTAACCCCTTCACGCCTCAGGGTAAAACAAATCTAAATGCCTAAGCACAATTTTGCAATGTTGACATGTGATAGTAAAACAGTACATATCATCACAACTACTTTGTACATCCAGGTGGATTATACCGCGCTCCCTGCACAAAGACAGGTACGCAAATATGCGGCCCCCACGGAAAAAAGCCCAGTTCTGTGAGGCCGCATATTTGTGTTACGTCAGCGTCAAGGGATTAAATCTGCTAGTAAATTTAACCCCCCCCGACTGACATTGGTGCTGTCCAAAGGTGCCCCCTGTGCTCATTCATGCAGAGTGGAGGCACTATAACACAGGCGGTGTGTTATTGGCCAAATTTTATTTATTTCAGGTACTTATATAGCGCCGTCAATTTACGCAGCACTTTACATATATATTGTACATTCACATCAGTCCCTAACCCTCAAGGGGCGTACAATCTATGGTCCCTAACTTACATTCATACATACACATACTAGGGACAATTTAGACCGGAGACAATTCACCTTCCAGCATGTCTATGGAGTGTGGGAGGAAACCGGAGTACCCGGAGGAAACCCACGCAGGCACAGGGAGAACATGCAAACTCCAGGCAGGTGGTGCCGTGGTTGGGATTTGGACCAAGGACCCTAGTACTGCCAGGCGGAAGTGCTAACCATTTCACCAGGTGAAAACAAAGAAGAAAGCATAAGAAAAGAAAACTAATGCAGCCACCACATCTAATGATTGGTAAGCTGCAATATATTACATTTTTAATACAGCCTTAAAGGATAAGTTCACCGTTCGGAACATGTTACGTGTTCCACCCATTTTTTTGATGGAACATGTAACATGTTCCCATTCCTGCAGCCTCTCAATAATACTTCCTCCCTGTGACAGTGGGCCGGGGATCTTTTCCAAGCACCCACTGTCACAATTTGAAGAGACCACGGCAGGGGCGGACTGACCATTTGGAAACTTGGGCACTGCCCGAGGGCCCGGGGTCAGTAAGGGGCCCCATGAAATAACCCTGGTACCTTTTTCATAGGCTTTTTTGAGTTTGGGCAAGGACACAGGGGCCCCATGATCCCCTATTGCCCGGGGGCCCCATGAGTTGTCAGTCCGCCCCTGGACCACGGTTGTGTAGGGCTCCACTCACATGGCTGTATCATTCATTCATTCAAAGTTTCCTGTGAATGATTGAACTACAAGTACCGACAGTCTTTGCAGCTGTGTAGCTGGGTACGAGCAGACAGCTTACTCTGACAGTCTGCAGAAGCCTGAGATTGCACCCATGATCTGCTGATCAGTGGTGCAATGCTTTACAGGCTCCTTAAGAAAAATAATAAATGCACATTTTTAACTGCAAAAAATATACAGTACATTTATTTTTTTTTCCTTAGAAAGGTGAAGTTATCCTTTAAAGACCAGCTCCAGCCACAGAGTATGAAAGTTATTGAACACCTCATTTTTTCTTTTTATTGCAAGCAGTACAGAAAAAAAAGGGATTTCCAGACCAAAAATGGCATCATCGGCCCCTGGTACGTCCCTAGCTGAGGCATGCTGACAACACTAACGCCGGCCACAAACTGGTCAAATTCCAAATTAATTTTCTTTCGAAAATTGGAAATTTTGTGCATTTTGTAATCCGATGGCGCCACCATTAATTTATTAAAATTCAACCAACCGAGCCGTTAATTTCACCTCCTGTTGCTACAGAAAAGAATTTTCATGGCCAAGAATGTTATTTTCTTTCCAGGTCACAGCTCTTGCTCTTTTCTTTTTGGATTACATTTCTCGCACGATTCTCCTATCATTGATTAGAAAATTGTTAGGTTTTCAAAAAATTTCCAACATTCCCAATCACTCAAATTCAATGGTCGCTCGAAAATCGGCCGTTGCTGTGGCCCCACTAGTGGTGTGAAATTCTTAGAAAATTCTTTTGGAATTTCACCCGTGTATGGTCGGCTTAAGCCACCACCATAGGATTAGCAATTGTGTTGTCCGCCTGCCATGCATGCTACTGATAGACCTGAAAAAAGTTTTTATTTATCTCAAGTCTATGCAAAATTAAAAATAAAGGTTCGACCAAAGTAGGTTTTTAACAAAAAGTAATTTTCCTAACAGAATAAAGCCAAACCTTTTAACTTTTGTACATTATCCCTCACGGCTGTGAATTTGTATGTACAAGACTCTCTTCTATTGTATCTTCTTATTGCTATATATATATATTTTCTTTCTTCTATAGAATTGTATGAATATGTCACTGGAAATATTTTATGTATCTGTATTATCTGTTATTACCTTGGCTTATGCTCATGTTGTACGGCGCCGCAGGAGACGAAGGCGCTATAAATCAAAGATAATCATCATAAAGAGAACTTTTCACTAAACTTAAAAGTTTGCATCACATTTGTAAGTTTTCTGTGAGTTGGCTGAGTTTCAGAGGCCGATTATCTCCTTTATAAGTGGGGTTATGTAGAGAGCAAATAACAATCTACTTTTGTCAGCTCTGCAGAGAACGCGGAGAGATGTCAATTCGGCGGTGTGAAATTTAATACCCGTCCTGCAGGGTTAAATACATTACATGTACAAGTGAAGACCTGGTGTCTGGCTTCACAATCTCTGTGACATACGCAGATCTGTTTCACGATGCAACCCATTCTGAAGTGTCTTGTCTCCAAATCCAACAAACACTCATAAATCACTTATTTGTGACCGCAGACCGTTCAGAACTGAGACATTGTTTCTAGTGAATTCAAGAGACGACCTGTCTTCTTCAACTTCATGTTTGCCTTGAGGCTATGGAGCAAGATGTAACCTTGGACGGCTACTGAGAAGTGAAAAGGCTTTTTTCAAGTTGTTAAAGGGGCACTCCAGCCAAAAGGGATTTTCGTTTATAGATGGCATCTAGGGTTAAATTATTTCTTTAGTAGCAATATTTACTTATTTTATTTATTTCAGGTACTTGTATAGCGCTGTCAATTTACTCAGCGCCAGGGGCGGACTGACAACTCATGGGGCCCCCGGGCAATAGTGGATCATGGGGCCCCTGTCTCCTTGCCCAAACTGTACTGCTTGCAATAAAAAGAAAAAATGAGGCGTTCAATAACTTTCATACTCTGTGGCTAGAGCTGGTCTTTAACCACTTCCAGTCCGGATACTTTCACCCCCTTCCAGTCCGGACACTTTCACCCCCTTCCAGTCCAGACACTTTCACCCCCTTCCAGTCCAGACACTTTCACCCCCTTCCAGTCCAGACACTTTCACCCCCTTCCAGTCCGGACACTTTCACCCCTTTCCAGTCCGGACACTTTCACCCCCTTCCAGTCCGGACACTTTCACCCCCTTCCAGTCCAGACACTTTCACCCCCTTCCAGTCCAGACACTTTCACCCCCTTCCACTGATTGCTTTTACACACATAAAGGCTGTAAAAGCAATCATGTCTCCTTCTCTCTGGCTGCATTCTTGCAGCCATTGAGAACTACTGTGTGAGCTGTGATTGGTCACAGCTTGTCACATGGTGCAAGGCTGTTGTGAATAGTCTTGTACCGTGTGATCTCTGTGATCATTCACACATTTCACACATAGTAAGCAATGATGTCACAAGTGACATCTTGCTTACTACTCTGCATGTGATCACTGATTGGCCAACGAGTGATCACATGATCAGGACCTCGCACAGAGGTCCCGTCCGACGATCAATGTTCCACTGTGTCCGGAGGACACAGCGGGCACCGGGTGCCTTTTATGAACGGCAATCCACCCCTGGAGTGCCACTGTCCTGCCGTTTATAAACAGCAGGCGGACGGCAAGTGGTTAAAGGATAACTTCACCTTTCTAAGGAAAAAAAAATAAATGTACTGTATATTTTTTGCTGTTAAAAAATGTGCATTTATTTTTTTTTTTAAGGAGCCTGTAAAGCATTGCACCAGTGATCAGCAGATCATGGGTGCAATCTCAGGCTTCTGCAGACTGTGAGAGTAAGTTGTCTGCTCGTACCCAGCTACACAGCTGCAAAGACTGTCAGTACTTGTAGTTCAATCATTCACAGGAAACTTTGAATGAATGAATGAATGATGCAGCCATGTGAGTGGAGCCCTACACAACCGTGGTCCAGGGGCGGACTGACAACTCATGGGGCCCCCGGGCAATAGGGGATCATGGGGCCCCCGTGTCCTTGCCCAAACTCAAAAAAGCCTATGAAAAAGGTACCAGGGGCATCTCATTGGGCCCCCTACTGACCCCGGGCCCTCGGGCAGTGCCCGAGTTTCCAAATGGTCAGTCCACCCCTGCTCAGTGCGTTACATATATATTGTACATTCACATCAGTCCTTAACCCTCAAGGAGTGTACAATCTAAGGTCCCTACTTACATTCATACATAGACATACTGGGGCCAATTTAGACAGGAGCCAATTCTTTGCATGTCTTTGGAGTGTGGAAGTAAACTGGAGTATCCAGAGGAAACCCACACAGACACAGGGAGAACATGCAAACTCCAGGCAGGTGGCACCGTGGTTGGGATTTGAGCCAACGACCCGAGTACTGCCAGGCAGAAGTGCTAACCATTTAGCCACTGTGCTGCCCACACTTCTCTTTGTTTCCAGATCTTCTCCTATGCATCTAGGAGTCTCATTACGTTTGCCACAGGACAGATATTTTGTTTTCTTCATAAAGCACGGGGGTTAAATGAAAAGTAATTCCTCCACTATCGGTGGACCGAAACCGAAAATTCAGGATGCCCTTTGTTGAAAACCGAAAACAAAATGGACAGTTTTTTCAAATATATATGTTTTTTTACATATAGTTACATAGTTAGTCTGGCTGAAAAAAGACAAAAGTCCATCTAGTTCAACCATAAAAAAAAACAGTTATAATCCTATACCCACAGTTGATCCAGAGGAAGGCAAAAAAACCCAGCAAAGCACGATCCAATTTGCACCTGCTGGGAAAAAAATTCCTTCCTGATCTCCAAGAGATCAATCGGATATTCCCTGGATCAACTTTTTACCTATAAATGTTAGTAATCAGTTATATTCTGTGTATCCAAGAAAGAATCCTGGACTTTCCTACAGCAATCCACTGAGCTGGCCACAACCAACTCTTGAGGGCACCTATTCCACATTTTCACAGCTCTTACTGGGAAGAAACCTTTCCGTGTTTGGAGATTACATTTCTTTTCCTCCAGACGTAAAGTGCGCCCCCTTGTCCTCTGTGATGACCTCAGGGTGAATAGCTGTACACCGAGTTCACTATATGAACCACTGATGTATTATATATATAATTGTATTATATTCGACTTTGTAATTAATATCATGAATTTAAATGAATATGAATATAAAAAATACAATCCAGTAATGTAAAATAACTTTTGTTGAAAGTAACACACAAAAATTGGACATGAAATTAAATAAATATAAGACCAAAATTAAAATAAAACAAAAAAAACACGTTTTTCTTCGTTTCTGTTATAAAATTTTGCAAAGACGTAATTGTTCTTCATAAATTTAGGCCAAAATGTATTCTGCTACATTTCTTTGGTGAAAATAACCTAAATCAGTGTATTTTATTTAGTCTGTAGGAAAGTTATAGAGTCCACAAAGTATTGTATATATCTAAAAATCGATAAGTCCTGATGTACTGACGGCCAATCTCATTTCTTGAGGCCAGAACAGTACAAATACCCCCAAAATGACCCCTTTTTGGAAAATAGACAGTCCAAGGTATTTAGTAAGAGGCATGGTGAGTTTTCACATATTGTCTCCAATACAACCTTATCATATAACTGGCGTGGCAGTGATCAGGGACACTGATTGGTGACAGTATGTAAACAAAAATATAATAACACACTTTGAACAGAGCAATAGTGTTCCCATAGTAACACTGTACTACTCTAGGGAAGTGATCAGGATTTTTTATTTTTTTTACACATTATGATTACTTATATCAATGTATTTCATTGATATCTGAAACCATTTGTACTGATTCATTCAGTGTCTTTTGTTGTGATTGGCCAAACCTAATCACATGGTACAAATGGGCTGTGATTGGCCCTGTCTGTACCATGTGATAGCTGTGGTCAATCTGCTATTGGCTGGGTGGAAACGCGTTCATCTCTGTTAACTATAAAATACCCCAGGTTATGGAGCAGAGGAGAAAGAGGAGGTGTTCTGCAGTCTTGTTCTAGGGCAGCTGTCGGCAACCCATCAATCGTGATCAGGTGACTGATAGCTTGCATCCCTGGGTTGCTGACCCCAGAACCTAAAGAGGAGGGGCAGCGGGGGTTGGCATTTAGTGGAACTGATCAGCTGTATCTCCTCTGCAGCAGCTGAAAGCCCGCTTCATCTCCTCTCCCTCCCGCTGACATTGAGCTGCTGCAGGGAGGAAAATACAGCTGATCATTCCACTAAATGCAGCCCCTCTTCTACAGGTTTCTCTTCTATTGCCCGACCCCCCTGTGTGCTCCCTTGCCACAACTGTGCTTACTATGCTTCAGTTAGTGAATGAACTTACTATGCTTCAGTTTGTGAATGATCAGGGAGCCTCAGAGCTCTTCCCGTTCATTCACTGTCCAGTGCAGCCAAGGTTGCAGAGAAAGGGACTGGGAAATCTCTGTCCTCAGTCCCTTTTTCTGTCTCAAACGTGAGACATCAGGGGTCTGTTTAGACCCTTCATAATTCACCAAAGCCCTCCAACAAGGCTCCAAAAAGTTGTAAAAAGTCATAAAAAATAATGTAAACAAAAAAGAAATAACATTGTAAAAAATAATGAAATAATAAAAATTATAAACTACTGACACCGTCCACTGCCCTATTGACACCAACCTCTGCTCTACTTACACCGTCCACTGCCCTATAGACACCAACCTCTGCTCTACTGACACCGTCCACTGTCCTACTGACACTGTCTACTGTCCTTCTGACATCATCCACTGCTTTACTGACTGTCGGCATCCACTGCTGTACTGACACCAACCTCTGCCCTACTGACGTGTCCACTGCCCTTCTGACGTGTCCACTGCCCTTCTAACACTGTCTACTGCTGTACTGACACCATCCACTGCTCTACTGACACCGCCCACTGTCCTAGTAACATCACCCACTGCCCTAGTAACATCACCCACTGCCCTACTGACACCGCCCACTGCCCTACTGATACCACCCACTGCCCTACTGACACCGCCCACTGCCCTATTGACACCGCCCACTGCCCTACTGACACCACCCACTGTCCTATTGACACCACCCACTGCCCTACTGACACCACCCACTGCCCTACTGACTCCAATCTCTGCTGTCCTGACACTGTCTTCTGCTATTCTGACACCATCCACTGCCCTACTGACACTGTTCACTTTTAAGATAGGTTAAGTTTATATTTTTACATTTTACATTTGTTTTATTATATATTTTTTAAAAGTTTTCCTTACTATTTAGTTAGGCCTTGGTAGTTAAAAAACACAACCCTGCTGTCCTTTGATCTTTCATTTTGTTCAGGTAGACCTCCACTTCTCAAAGGCTTCCAGCCCCTGTTCCTGGGTAACAAGGCTGCTCCCCCCTAATGTGACCTGGAGATGCTTAGCTAATGGTAGATGTGGTGTTTAGTGAATTCCATGTCAGACAGAACCGTGATAAGGGCCTGGTAGCCCATTTGTTAATAAACGGCAGAAGACAAAAGCAAAAGTCCAACATAAAGTTTCCACGCAGGGGATCTTCTCCAGCTTCAGCAGAATACAAGCACTGGAAAATGCTGAGCCACCTGGCTCAAAAGCTCACTCAGCTTGAACTGCAGTACCACGCTGGACCTCTTACCTGTCTCTCTGACTGTGTTGTCCAGAATTCCTGAAACCTTGGCTCTAGCCGTTAGTCACAGCTGCTGCACAGCCCACCTCTGGCCTATGGATTGAGGCACTACTGACACCTGGATATGAGTCAACCTGACTCCTGGAACGAGACCTGCTGTCTCCTGGCTTCTGGCTGGGGCCCCCTGACCCTGGATGAGACCTTCTGTCTCCCACACTGGAAGTGGTCTCTAAACTGGCCACAGCGCTGAGCTATCCTCAGACCATCAATATAAAGGCTGTGTGTACATGGGTCTGGGGGCCCCAGTCAAAAGCCAGGAGACAGCATGTCTCGTTCCAGTTTGGCTCCTATCGGGGTGTCACACCCTGCTGATTGACCACAAAACATGCACACTGGGTTGGAGATTTCTTCCCTCCCAAGGCACTTTGAAAACTCCAAACTATGGAGCCCCATCCGGAAATTATTTACCTCTCCACCCCTCTCCTCACCCCCACTATCTCCGCCCGCATCACTCACCTCCTAAACGACATCTCTGACTGGATGTCGCTCCATTTCCTCAAGCTTAACCTCTCCAAAACCGAACTCCTCGTCTTTCCTCCTACCCACCCCCCCCCCCCCAGCCTATCCATCACCAACACCACTATCATTCCTGCCCCGCAAGCCAAAGTCCTTGGCGTCATTCTTGACTCGAACCTCTCCTTCCAACCTCATGTCAAATCACTTACAAACACATGCAGGCTCCACCTCCGCAACATTGCCAAGATACGTGCCTTCCTCACCCCAGACACCACTAAACTTCTTGTACACTCCCTCATCATCTCTCGCCTTGACTACTGCATCTCTCTTCTCATTGGCCTACCCAAGTGCAGGCTCTCCCCGCTCCAGACCATCCTGAACTCAGCGGCCAGACTCATCCACCTCACCAGCCGCTCCACCTCTGCCACCCCCCTCTGCCTCTCCCTCCACTGGCTCCCCATTGCCCAACGCATCAAATTTAAACTTCTAATCCTGACCTACAAAGCCGTTCATAACACTGCCCCTGACTACCTCACCAACCTGATCACCAAGTACCACCCTACCCGTACCCTTCGCTCCTCACAGGACCTCCTTCTATCCTGCTCCCTGGTCTCCTCCTCCCATGCACGACTGCAGGACTTCTCCAGGTCCTCCCCTATCCTCTGGAATTCACTGCCCCAATCCATCTGACTGTCGCCTTCCCTCCCCACTTTCAGGCGCTCCCTCAAAACCCATCTCTTCAGGGAAGCCTACCCCACCCTCACCTAACGGCCATCCTCCCTCATTCCTCCCACCACTTCATCCCCCTCAGCCACCTCATTCCCCTCAGCCACTTCCTATTGTACCACTACCCCCTCCCTCCTAGATTGTAAGCTTGAAAGAGTAGGGCCCTCTTACCCCTCGTACGCTGTCTGTTTTTGTAGTACTGTGCCATGTATTGTCCCCCCTATTGTACAGCGCTGAGCAAACCCTTTGGCGCTATATAAACTCGATGTAATAATAATAATAATAATTTCAGGTACTTGTATAGCGCTGTCAATTTACTCAGCGCTTTACATATATATTGTACATTCACATCAGTCCCTAACCCTCAAGGGGCGTACAATCTAAGGTCCCTAACTCACATTCATATACAAGGGCCAATTTAGACAGGAGCCAATTAACCTACCAGCATGTCTTTGTAGTGTGGGAGGAAACTGGAGTACCCGAAGGAAACCCATGCAGGCACAGGGAGAACATGCAAACTCCAGGCAGGGGGTGCCGTGGCTGGGATTTGAACCAATGACCCGAGTACTGCCAGGCGAAAGTGCTAACCATTTAGCCACTGTGCTGCCCTTCGAATCCGGAGAAATCTGCAAATGCAGTTTTCTCCACTCAAAATTAATGCTCTGTAGTCCTGCAGTCTGCAAAAGTGCAAACTCTGTGCCCTTTGTCACAATGACAGAACCTCACACTGTCACACTAGATACAGTACAGTGAGTGAGATTTGTTGCTTTAGGACAGGATTGTGTTGTACTGGCAGGATTATTAGGTGAAAAAAGCCAGAAAATAGAAAACTAATACAGCCACCATCTCTAAGGACTGGTAAGCTGCAATATATTAGATTTGATTTTGCATTTTGATACAGCAACGTGCTGCGATTCAATTCCTAACTTCAATGCAAATTCACCATCAAAGTACTTCACAGAAAATGTGTTAATGAACTGATTAGGGACAATCAGCAGCAAGATGTTTCCGTATTAATAGACATTTCACCAGAGCGCGTAGGTCACAGTATTGCTATTCTTGGATACCAGAAGGTTTGTGAGTTCATAAAAAGCAATTAAGAGGCTGAATCTCATCACCCTGCCCCATCCTGATAACAGTCCAGACTTTTTCCAGATTTAAATTAGACCTTTATGGAGATCACTACGCATGCAATGAAGAAGCGGAGAATGCTGTTAGGACATGAAGTTCTACCGTGATGGGTTCCCAAACTTGTTTATCTATAGGTAAAATGTATACAGCCATCTGGTGACTTTGGAAAAATGAACATACATAAAAGAGAAGTTTGGGTTTCCTAAAGAAAAAAAAAAATTATACTCACCTAGGTCAGTGGTTCTCAACCTTCCTAATGCCGCGACCCTTTAATACAGTTCCTCATGTTGTGGTGACCCCCAACCATAAAATTATTTATCCAGCAATTATAATTCATGAAGTGTTGTTTTACCTCCAATACTGCTGCTTTCAGCACAGTAGCTGCTTTCAACACAGTAGCTGCTTTCAACACAGTAGCTGCTTTCAACACAGTAGCTGCTTTCTACACAGTAGCTGCTCATTACACATCGGAAATATGTGTTTTCCCAATGGTCTTAGGCGACCCCTGTGAAAGGGTCATTCGACCCCCAAAGGGGTCGCGACCCACAGGTTGAGAACCACTGACCTAGGTGGATGCAGTATTGATCCGATACTGCATCTGTCCCCTGCCGCATCTGCACTAAGAAGAGAGTGATCGAAAACTGCAGATTGCTCAGTTCTCCCCTCCGCTCTGAGCAGAGGGTGGTGACTGTCAGTCACTGGCTTTCTGCTCTGCCCCTCCAGTTTTTACTGAAGCGCTGGGCTGTGCAGGTGGCGTGAGCAGGTAGCTGTCTCCCAGCAGCTAGTCAGTCAAGGTATCTTGTTGGATCCAAACTGTAAAGTCGGGATCGATCCAACGCCTAGACCGGCTGAGTGATGTCAACCGATGAGGGACTTTAGCCCTCTGATTGCCGAAATTGGGTCACAGGACTGCAGAACGATCAGAATATGATATTTAAAGTAAATGAACGATGATAATGAAGTGATTATCCACCTCATATTGGCAGTGAAAGGCACATAGAACTGGCAAGTCAAGAATAAAGGTTTTGGTCACTTGCTGGTCATCTCCGAGATGGTGGCTTCAGCATAGACATAAACATGAAGGCAAATGTCCATGGTCATGCAAAAGCTGGCTGGAGCTTTCCTTAAGGGTAGTTGGAGCATGCCTACACCTTGGCCACCCTTTGAATCCTTAAATATGTTATTGAGTGCACTGCTCCTAAAGTCAACCTGTGCTTTCCTCATGCTGGTGAGTGTTGAAGATAAGAAGCCCCTGCATTTGCAGGCCTGAAGATTCTCTGCCCACTGCTTTGAAGAGTAGATAAAAAGGAGCGCCCGAGTCCAGTAAATTCAACATGGAAGGTGAGTTTGAAGGCGTTTATTAAGGCCTCATGCACACAGAGCATTTTTGCAGCCACTTTATGGGTGTCAGGTGTTTATTTTTGTAAACAGACCTCCATGTTAGTCTATGTGTCTGTGAACACATAAACTTTTCGGAGTTTTGTGTGGAAGAGTGTTTACAAGCAGGGAAAAAAAACAGGGCCAATGCTTCCGGGAGCACCAGCGTTTTGGCAGAAAAAAAATGCTTGACATGTCTCAACGCGCCTAAACACATATTAACGCTAGGCGTGTTTAGTGCTTGAGCGTTAATTAATTTCAATGGCCAGAATAAATTATAATTCTGGCCAATAAATGAATTAACGCCCAAACACTTGACGCTTGTAAACATGCCTATACACTTGTAAAAGCATTAGATATTGTTACAAGCGTCAGGTGTTTTGCAAAAAACGCTGCTGCCAGAAGGACAGCTTCTAGGAGTTTTTTGGGTTTTTTTTAACATCCTGTGTGCATGAGGCCTCAAAATCGCAGCAAGTGTGATAAACCAACGCCTTTCGGGGGAACAGACTCTCACTTCTTCAGAGGTGTTAGATAAACACTAAGGTATACAAAAAATATATAAATATATAGGATGCAAAAAGGCAACTAATAGTATAATTTGGGTTTCATTTAAATAGATTGTATAAAATAAATCTTATAAAAACTGTATGCAAAGAAAAAAAAAAATTAGATAAAAATAGATATAGAGATAGATAGATATAGAGATAGATAGATATAGATATATATATATACATATATAGAGATATATATATAATTAGGTGGTGCAATTGAATCTTAATAAAGCATCATCAATGCAATAAAAAAAACCAGAAGAATAAAATAAATATAGAATGAATAGGCATATTGTAAATTGACATCATAAAGAGTATTGCAATCCCACCTCCTGATCATATATATATTAATATGTGTGTGTGTGTTTATTTTCTTTGCATACAGTTTTTATGAGATTTTTGAACACGATCTATTTAAATAATACTCAGTTGATGCTTTAAGGTTGCCTTTTTCCATTTCTATATACAGTGTTCAGCATAAATAATTGCACCCCTTATAAAAAGTAAGATCTTCATCAATATCTCAATGAACACAAGAACAATTTCCAAAATTTTGACAAAACTTGAGTTTTATAGAACATTTGTTTAGCTCATTACATGAAAGTAAGGTTAATAATATAACTTAGATTACAAAATCTTTAAATTAGTTGATGCAAAAATGAATACACCTCCGAACAAAAACGACACCGTCTAGTATTTTGTATGACCTCCATGATTTGTAAGGACAGCACCAAGTTTTCTAGGCGTGGAATGAACAAGTTGGCGACATATTGCAACATCTATCTTTTTCCATTCTTCAAGAACGACCTCTTTCAGAGCCTGAATGCTGGATCGAGAGTGACGCCCAACTTGTCATTTCACAAGTCCCCGCAGGTATTCGATTAAGTTCAGATCAGGAGACATACTTGGCCACTGAATCACTGTCACCCTGTTCTTCCGAAATGCAACAGTGGCCTTAGATGTGTGTTTGGGATCATTGTCATGTTGGAAAAGTGCACGACGACCAAGGGCACAGACTGATGGTAGCATCTTCTCTTTCAATATAGAGCAGTACATCTGTGAATTCATGATACCATCAATGAAATGCAGCTCTCCAACACCAGCAGCACTCATGCAGCCCCACAGAAGCACACTGCCACCACCATGCTTCACTGTAGGCACCTGTAATTTTTCTTTGTACTCACCTTTGCAACACCATAGAGTTTTGAAGCCATCACTTCCAAAAACATTTATCTTGGTCTCATCACTCCAGAGTACAGAGTCCCAGTAGTCTTTTTCTTTTTCAGAATGGGCCCTGGAAAATTTTAGGTGGGCTTTTTTGTGCATGGGCTTTAGGAGAGGCTTCCTTCATGGACGACATCCATGCATGCCATTCCTCTGCAGTGTACGCCGTATTGTGTCACGGGAAACAATCACCCCAGTTTGGCTTTCTACTTCATTAGCTAACTTCAGTGAACTTACATGGCGATTTTCTTCAACCCTTCTCATCAGAAGACGCTCCTGTCGAGATGTTACCTTCCGTGGACGGCCTGGATGTCTCTGTGAGATGGTTGCAGTTCCATCTTTGTTAAATTTTTGTATCACTTTTGCTACAGTACTCTAACTGATAATTAAAGCTTTGCTGATCTTGTAGTCTTCACCTTTCTTGTGTAAAGAAATTATTTTCTTTCTCAGGCCTTGTGACATTTCTCTTCCATGTGGAGCCTTTGCTTACAGCATGAAATGGGAGGGTTTTTCTTTCTTAATTAACACCCTTTTATAATCTCCTGTCTGTTGGACACCTGTTTAATGAATAATTAGACTCACCTGTATTTTAATTCTTGTTAATAAGAATTGTGTTGTCTAAAATTTAGCTTTGCTCTTAAGACTTGGGTGTATTCATTTTGCAACATGGTCTTGAATGAATTTATTAGGAAAAATACTTTTTTTGTGTGTGCAAATTAACAAATCTTGCTTGCAATCAATGGCCCACATTTGTGGGAGTATTTTGTAGTAGTGTCTCATAGAAAATGTTGATTCTGAAAGTAAAGTAAAGGTTTTCTGACAAATCTGTTGGGGTGTACTCATGTATGCTGAGCTCTGTATTTCCATATTTGTATATTTATATTTTTATATACCTATGCGTTTGTCTAATAATCTTGAAGAATAGGAAGTCTTTGTTCCCCCAAAACGTGTTGGCTTGTCATACTTGTTGCGATTTCTAATAAACAGCTTCCATCTTGAATTTACTGGACACTGGGCGCTCCTTTCTACCTACTCTTCCTAGATCACGTATGTATACGACAGTAAGGCCGTACCTAGAGGTAGCAGCCCAGACTCCAAAAAGGGCCACCCATCACCTGCAGTGCATCCAGAAAGTATTCACAGCGCTTAACTTTTGCCATATTTTGTAATGTTACAGCTTTATTCCAAAATGGATTAAATTCATTTTTTTCCTCAACATTCTACAAACAATACTCCATAATGACAACGTGAAATAAGTTCCTTTTGAAATCTCTGCAATTTATTAAAAATAAAAAAATAAAAAAAACACATGTACATAAGTATTCACAGCCTTTGCTCAATACTTTGTTGAAGCACTTTTAACAGCAATTACAGCCTCAAGTCGTTTTGAGTTTGATGCTACAAGCTTGGCACACCTATTTTTGGCCAATTTCTCCCATTCTTCTTTGCAGTACCTCTCAAGCTCTACCAGATTGGATGGGGAGCATTGGTGCACAGCCATTTTCAGATCTCTCCAGAGATGTTCAATCGGGTTCAAGTCTGGGCTCTGGCTGGGCTGCTCCAGGACATTCACAGAGTTTGCTCGTAGGCACTCCTTTGTTATGTGGGCTGTGTGCTTAGGGTCTTTGTCCTGTTGAAAGATGAACCGTCACCTCAGTCTAAGGTCCAGAGCGCTCTGGAATATGTTTTCATCAAGGATGTCCCTGTACATTGCTGCATTCATTTTTCCATCAATCCTGACTAGTCTCCCAGTTCCTGCCACTGAAAAACATTCCCACAGCATGATGCTGCCACCACCATACTTCACTGTAGGGATGGTAATGGCCAGGTGGTGAGCGGTGCCTGGTTTCCTCCAGACATGACGCTTGGCATTCAGGCCAAAGAGTGCAATCTTTGTTTCATCATACCAGAGAGTTTTGTTTCTCTTGGTCTGAGAGTCCCTCAGGTGCCTTTTGGCAAACTCCAGGTGGGCTGCCATTTGCTTCCTTGTGGCTTCAGTCTGACTACTCTACCATACAGGCCTGATTGGTGGAGTGCTGCAGAGATGGTTGTTGTACTGGAAAGTTCTCCTCTCTCTACAGAGAAATGCTGGAGCTCTTTCAGAGTGACCATCGGGTGCTTGGTTACCTCCCTGGCTAAGGCCCCTCTCACTCGACCACTCATTTTGGCCTGGCGGCCCACTCTAGGAAGATTCCTGGTGGTTCCAAACTTCTTCCATTTACGGATGGTGGAGGCCACTGTGCTCATTGGGACCTTCAATGCTTCAGACATTTTTCTGTATCCTTTCCCCAGATCTGTGCCTTGATACAATCCTGTCTCGGAGGTCTACAGACAATTCCTTGGACTTCATGGCTTGGTTTGTGCTCTGACATGCACTGTTAGCTGTGGGACCTTATATAGACAGGTTTATGCCTTTCCTAATCATGTCCAATCAACTGAATTTCCCACAGGTGGGCTCCAATCAAGTTGTGGAAACATTTCAAGGATGATCAGTGGGAACAGGATGCACCAGAGCTAAATTTTGATTGTCATGGCAAAGGCTGTGAATACTTATGTACATGTGTTCTTTTGTTGCTTTTTATTTTTAATAAATTGCAAAGATTTCAAAACTAACTTCTTTCACGTTGTCAAATATGGGGTATTGTTTGTAGAATGTTGAGGGAAAAAAATGAATTGAATCCATTTTGGAATAAGACTGTAACATAACAAAATGTGGCAAAAGTTAAGCGCTGGGAACATTTTCTGGATGCACTGTACTTTTCAAGTTGGGAACAAATCATTGGAAGTGAAGTCTTCCGTCTTGACTCTTTTTCATCACCCACCCACGACCAGTGAGTGACTGAGCCAGTCCAGCGCGGTCTCAAACCCTAACAAGCTACCTCCCCTCCGCTGTGTAATTGTATGGTGTACCCGAGTGGCCAGTTTTAAAGCATGTGGGATGTAGGGGGTACCAAGAAGTACCATGGTATGTAATTTTGCTTCCCTGGGAAAATTCAGGAACAAACAGAAGGTGACTATAAGACAAACCACAATCTTCTCAAATCTGACCAGTATTAGTTGGATTGAAAGATGGACATATGAACTATACAGCTGCCTTCAGATACCCCTTGCTGATTTATCTGGGGAAAGTATTGATTGGTGATCTTTTCCTGAACAATCACCCTTTTTATCCAGAGATATTAGCGCCTAGATTGTAAGCTCCCAGGATCAGGGCCCTCCTATCCCTCTTGTATTGATCTGTATGGTTGCTGTATTGTCTCCCTTATATTGTAAAGCGCTGAGCAAACTGTTGGCGCTATATAAATCCTGTATTATAATAATAATAATATTACTGGTACGAGGATTGTCTGCCTTGGGTATAAATTTACATGCTGATACTTAAGGCTCTTTTACACGGGCAGACGGAGGACGGTAAAAACAGGTGGTTTAGCTACAGTTTTGCCACCCCTCTATTGCCCAACTAAATTCGGTAGCCAGAGGTGGTACACATTCTGCAAGTACGATGCTTTGCTTCGTGGACGTGGTAATTTTAACTGGGCTTGCAGGTGGCACTGCCTGTCAAACGTGCTAAATAAGTTCAATGGTAGCACGTTACAACTGGAAGCCAAATACTTGACTTGCAGTTAATTCAGGAGGAGGTTGCCTCTTGGACACCTGGCAGCCACTGCTTCACTGCCCTCTGAATAGGGTCCATCGCAGATTGCTTTTCAAAGGGCAGGAGACACTACTGCTCATGTGCAAAGGACCTTAGAACCTTAGATGGTTATGTAACATGTCCATGGACACCTTTTATGCCAAGATTCCAGTCCATTTTTCCCTCAATAGCATATGCTTGCATTACTTCAAACACAGTTCTATAAAACCCTCCAACTGATTCCTGCCTGAGCTCTCAGTGCTGCCCAGATATGTCCCCATCACCTACCTGTGCAGGAAACGAAATGTACGTAATGAAAGATTCTGGGGTTGATTTACTAAAGGCAAATAGACTGTGTACTTTGCAAGTGCAGTTGCTCGAGAGCTTAGTAAGTGAGGTGAAGCTTCACTTTGCAAAGAATACCCAATCACATGCAAGGAGAAGTTAAAAAAAAAGGCATTTTTGCTTACATTTGATTATATGATGGAATTCAACACAGCTTACCCTCATTTACTAAGCTCTGGAGCAACTGCACTTGCAAAGTGCACAGTCTATTTGCCTTTAAATGAAACCCACTGTGCAAGTCGCTCTAGTGCTCCACCGCCCCACTCATTTGCCCATCCAAACTGAAATTTGTCCTGCTGTGCTGATAATGATAATGTAAAAAAAATCAAGCTTGTTTATCCCCTTTGCATAGTTAAAATATATTTTTAGAAACTTTCCATTAAATGCTTTGACTAAGTAAAGGCTGTTGCATTAGCTTTTATTTACGTATTACTTTTTTTATTCTACTCTAAGGTCCATCTGGATTTTCCAGAGCAGAGTGGAACTCAGAACCTAAGTGGGATCCGAGATTTGGCTAAAGAAGCCCAGAAAGCAGACGTCTTAGTTTACGGTCTTTTGATACGCTTCTCTAAGGTAGGTGAACATGGAAAGATAAGAAAATGTCAGTGTTGCGCACAGCCACCAATCATATAACCCTTTTCATCCCTGAGTGCAAGTTCTGTGGGCACTAGCAACCAAATTCAAGACTTCATAAACTGGAGACAGATGTTCGACTCTTTGAAAGGCTTACTGTTTCCATTCTGAATGCCAGAACATGCCTAGCGTGAGGTGCCTTCCCTAAGTGTCATCTGACAGCTCCAGCTCTCTGTAAAAGGTGCGTTATTTGCAAGGTTCACTAACTGGAACAATCACCCAAGTTAGGGAAACCCATTGTCCACCTTTATTACCAGCTGTTAACAGTTTGACAACGCTGACCCAGAGCAGACAGCTGAGTATACAATTTAATATGTCGATTTGAATATTCTATAGAATTTGTATAGCACCACCCATTGGCGCAGAGCTTTGCAAAATAAAGGGAGACAGTACAGTTCCAATACAATTCAAGACAAGAGGGTTAGGAGGACCTTACTTATGAGAGCTTCCATCTAGACCAGTCATTCTCTACCAGGGTTCTGTGAAATCCTAGGGTTCTTCAAGAGGTTACCAGGGGTTCCTTGGGTTCTGACTGATTCACCCACCATTTGAAGGTGCCTGCATAGTTCCAGAGCTGATGCCACTTGGAAAATCCAACAGCATGATACTATCGATCTCTTTTAGCTGTCCGTTAGGGTAGCATTCTTCCTACGCACATCAATGTAAGGGGCATTATTTCCACTGACCACCAATGTAAGGAGCATTCTTCCCACTGACCACCATTGTAAGGAGCACTCTTTCCACTGATCACCAATGCAAGGGGCATTCTTCCCACTGATCACCAATGTAAGGGGCATTCGTCTCACTGTCCAATGTAAGATGCATTCTTCCCACTGACCACCAATGTAAGATGCATTCTTCCCACTGATCACCAATGTAAGGGACATTCTTCCCACTGATCACCAATGTAAGGGACATTCTTCCCACTGATCCCCAATGTAAGGGACATTCTTCCCATTGATCACCAATGTAAGGGGCATTCTTCCCACTGATCACCAATGTAAGGAGCATTCTTCCCACTGATCACCAATGTAAGGAGCATTCTTCTCACTGATCACCAATGTAAGGAACATTCTTCTCACTGATCACCAATGTAAGGGGCATTCTTCTCACTGATCTCCAATGTAAGGGGCATTCTTCTCACTGATCACCAATGTAAGGGCCATTCTTCTCACTGTCCAATGTAAGATGCATTCTTCCCACTGATCACCAATGTAAGGGCCATTCTTCTCACTGTCCAATGTAAGATGCATTCTTCCCACTGACCACCAATGTAAGATGCATTCTTCTCACTGATCACCAATGTAAGGGACATTCTTCCCACTGACCACCAATGTAAGATGCATTCTTCTCACTGATCACCAATGTAAGGGGACATTCTTCCCACTGATCCCCAATGTAAGGGACATTCTTCCCTCTGATCACCAATGTAAGATGCATTCTTCTCACTGATCACCAATGTAAGGGGCATTCTTCCCTCTGATCACCAATGTAAGGAACATTCTTCCCATTGACCACCAATGTAAGGAACATTCTTCTCACTGATCTCCAATGTAAGGAACATTCTTCCCACTGACCACCAATGTAAGATGCATTCTTCCCACTGATCACCAATGTAAGGAACATTCTTCTCACTGACCACCAATGTAAGATGCATTCTTCCCACTGATCACCAATGTAAGGGACATTTTTCCCACTGACCACCAATGTAAGGGACATTCTTCCCACTGACCCCCAATGTTAGGAGCATTCTTCTTACTGACCACCAATGTAAACTGGCCATAGACCGATCGAATCTCCGCTGGTTCAGCAGGGACCAGCTGAGATTCAATCTATCTATGGGTAGGCTGAGTGCATCCAGGATGTCAGAATTTTAGCATGTGATTATTGCCAGCGGCTATAGCCGCATTGAGTAATCACTGTGTTCTCCTGGTGGGGATGGCTCACCGGGCCCCTCTACAGGGAGAACACAATAGCTGCATTGGATGGTTTCCCCTCATCATCACTGACTGTGTTGATGGGGGAATTGAGCGATTTTCTTTCATGCAACTTGTGGTTGCAGGAAAGAAAATTGCATAATCTATGGCTATGCATTTTTCCCATTGGATTGCAATGAATTGGTTTTAGCAGGAGTTCCCTGAAACCTCCAATTTATTTTAGGGGTTCCTCTGGGGTAAAAAAGGATGAGAAAGGCTGATCTAGACAAAGGGGCAAGTGATACAAAAAGGTAATGAGCTGGTGGAGAACATGTTGTAAAAGTACAGTTGTTTAGGCGGAGGTGGGATACGCACGTGACATGCACAGCAATGCATTTTACAGTAGAGCTGAAAGCAGGACGCTGCAAATCGCAGCAAGTTTTATGCGTTTTGAAGCACAGCATTTTTTAAAAAGGGTGCATTGGTATCCCATTCTTAATGAATAGTCTAAGGCAATGCACATTAACGCCTGTGTCATTAACGTTCTGCATTGGAACACTTAAGTATGAATTTGATGTAATGTTTTGCATGCACACTGTGGGGTTGATGTACTAAAGGCAAAGAGACGGTGCACTTTGCAAAGTGCAGTTGCTCCAGAGGTTATTAATGAGCAGAAGCATCATTGACTTCCACCATGCAATCATGTGCAAGCAAAAATGCTGTTTTTTCTTAATTTTCCTTGCATGTGATTGAGTATTCTATGCAAAGTGAAGTTTCACCTCATTTACTAAGCTCTGGAGCAACTGCACCTGCAAAGTGCACGGTCTATTTGCCTTTAGGAAAATCAACCCCTATGAGTTCCTCATAGTGTCAATTAAAAGTTGCAGCAAATCAGATAGAACCACCCCATTTCCTGGCTTGGGGATGTCCAGCATTATCTAACCCAGCCTTTCTCAACCAGGATGCCCAGGCACCCTGGGGGGCCTTGAGGTTTCTTCAGGGGTGCCTTAGCAAAATGTCTACAAATTGCCCAAAAACTATATACAAGCCAGCGGGTGGAACAAGCCTGCCTTTTAGTTACACAAAGCCACGGGTTTTCATTGGGCACCATTATGACCTTCTAGCCGTTGGCACCCTGACAACCAATGACATCATCAGTTGATAAGGAGGATGTCAGCTGCCTGCACAGCATCCTAGTTTGCCCCTCCCCCTCCCCTCTCCATCAGTGCTGGGGTCACATTAGCTCAGTGATGGAGAAAAACTGAGGGAGAAGAGAAACATTGGAATACTAGTCAGTACCAGTGTGCAAAAATGTATTTGCTTTGCAAGAATAAATCCCCTCCAACGTTGGGTGTCCTACATGTGTGGGTGTTGCTGTGTTATATAAAACTATTGGAATAGTTTTTTCACATTTTAGAATAGGGTGCCTTGGGACTGTCCATAAATTTACAGGGTGCCTCGGGACTGTCCAAAATGTTACAGGATGCCTCAGGACTGTCCATAATTTTACAGGGTGCCTTGGGACTGTCCATAATTTTACAGGGTGCCTCGGGACTGTCCAAAATTTTACAGGGTGCCTCGGGACTGTCCATAAATTTACAGGGTGCCTCGGGACTGTCCAAAATTTTACAGAGTGCCTCGGGACTGGCCATAATTTTACAGGGTGCCTCGGGACTGTCCAAAATTTTACAGAGTGCCTCGGGACTGGCCATAATTTTACAGGGTGCCTTGGGACTGTCCAAAATTTTACAGGGTGCCTCGGGACTGTCCATAATTTTAAAGGGTGCCTTGGGACTGTCCAAAATTTTACAGGGTGCCTCGGGACTGTCCAAAATTTTACAGGGTGTCTCGGGGCTGTCCATAATTTTACAGGGTGCCTCGGGACTGTCCAAAATTTTACAGGGTGCCTCGGGACTGTCCATAATTTTACAGGGTGCCTCAGGACTGTCCATAATTTTACAGGGTGCCTCGGGGCTGTCCATAATTTTACAGGGTGCCTCGGGACTGTCCATAATTTTACAAGGTGCCTCGGCACTGTCCAAAATTTTACAGGGTGCCTCGGGACTGTCCATAATTTTACAGGGTGCCTCGGGACTGTCCATAATTTTACAGGGTGGCTTGGGACTGTCCATAATTTTACAGGGTGCCTTGGGACTGTCCAAAATTTTATAGGGTGCCTTGAGACTGTCCAAAATTTTACAGGGTGCCTTGGGACTGTCCAAAATTTTACAGGGTTCCTTGGGACTGTCCAAAATTTTACAGGGTGCCTTGGGACTGTCCATAATTTTACAGGGTGCCTCGGGACTGTCCAAAATTTTACAGGGTGCCTCGGGACTGTCCATAAATTTACAGGGTGCCACGGGACTGTCCAAAATTTTACAGAGTGCCTCGGGACTGGCCATAATTTTACAGGGTGCCTTGGGACTGTCCAAAATTTTACAGGGTGCCTCGGGACTGGCCATAATTTTACAGGGTGCCTTGGGACTGTCCAAAATTTTACAGGGTGCCTCGGGACTGTCCAAAATTTTACAGTGTGACTCGGGGCTGTCCATAATTTTACAGGGTGCCTCGGGACTGTCCAAAATTTTACAGGGTGCCTCGGGACTGTCCATAATTTTACAGGGTGCCTCGGGACTGTCCATAATTTTACAGGGTGCCTCGGGGCTGTCCATAATTTTACAGGGTGCCTCGGGACTGTCCATAATTTTACAAGGTGCCTCGGGACTGTCCAAAATTTTACAGGGTGCCTCGGGACTGTCCAAAATTTTACAGGGTGCCTCGGGACTGTCCATAATTTTACAGGGTGGCTTGGGACTGTCCATAATTTTACAGGGTGCCTTGGGACTGTCCAAAATTTTATAGGGTGCCTTGAGACTGTCCAAAATTTTACAGGGTGCCTCGGGACTGTCCAAAATTTTACAGGGTGCCTCGGGACTGTCCAAAATTTTACAGGGTGCCTCGGGACTGTCCATAATTTTACAGGGTGCCTTGGGACTGTCCAAAATTTTACAGGGTGCCTCGGGACTGTCCAATATTTTACAGGGTGCCTTGGGACTGTCCAATATTTTACAGGGTGCCTTGGGACTGTCCATAATTTTACAGGGTGCCTTGGGACTGTCCAAAATTTTACAGAGTGCCTTCACTAAAAAAAGGTTGAGAAACACTGATCTAACTCTTTCCTCCCAAGCCTTACTTTAACTGGCTCACTGTTTTGATTTTTTGCATTTCATTTCTTTCAATCTTGAAGGCTGAACATCACATCTGAGTGTTACCTAGGATGTTCTGCATGTAAATGTATTCTGCCTAAGAACGCCCACTCCTCCAGACTGACACCTGCCTATCAAGACATTTTCATATTTTCTCAGGGCTTTTGAGAGGAACACTTAAAACGGGATGCTGTGATGTTTCCCAACAGCCAAGATCTGCTTGTATTACATAGAGAAGCACAGAGAATCGGTGATTATTTCACTGTGTCTGAAATAATGTATGCCATGAAAATGGAATGGTTTTACATATTTAATAATGTAGATATGATGTTGATAAAGGAGGAAGCAGGCACCAGGGAAGGGCAAAGTGTAGGAAGATTGAACTTCAGCGTCCGAGTCCAGATTTGGCTCTTGTGACTAGCGGAAAGGCATGCTCCGTATCCGCAGTGTAGAAGACACATTGTTGTTGAACGCATGGCCTGCAAACAGCACAACAGATCTTATCTGGAGCAAGTGTTAAGTATTTATTAATGAACCTTAAATCCTTGAAAAACTTTTTGTGGCTGATCCAGGCCTTTGTTATGTCTCCATAAGCTGTTTTTCATCCAGGACTGGAAATATCTCATCCGGCATGCCGAAATGTAAACCTGTCACCGAGCAATCTTACATGACACCATAAACCGTTTTACAGCAACACTTCGGCTTGAGGAAGAGAATTAAGTTTATAGGTTGGGCTCTCCTGTTTGGTAACGCTGACACCCTGACACCCTGACACCCTGTCATTTTCCTCTTCATTTTTCTTAGAGCTTAACAGAAGGTTTATGGTCACAGCACACTTTATTATTTATTTATTTCAGGTACTTATATAGCGCCGTCAATTTACGCAGCACTTTACATATATATTGTACATTCACATCAGTCCCTAACCCTCAAGGGGTGTACAATCTAAGGTCCCTAACTCACATTCATACATACACATACTAGGGCCAATTTAGACAGGAATCAATTCACCCCTTCCTGTCCGGACACTTTCCCCCCCTTCTTGTCCAGGGCAATTTTCAGCTTTCAGCGCTATCCCATTTTGAATGACAATTGCGCGGTCATGCAATACTGTACCCATGTGAATTTTTTACCGTTTTTTTGAGACAGATAAAGCTTTATTTTGGCGGTATTTATTCACCGCTGGGATTTTTATTTTTTTTGCTATGTAAATGAAAATGTCCACAAATTTTGAAAAAAAGTGTTTTTCTTATAAAATTTTGCAAATAAATAATCTTTCATCATAAATCTTGGCCAAAATGTATTCCATTATATTTTTAGTAAATTTTTAGTAATAAATAAGCCAAATTAGTTTATAACCAAAAATTATAATTTTTTTTTAAATTTTTTACATTTTATTTTTTTTTTATATTTATGTTTTTTTTTTTACATACTGTCACCCTAGCAGTACAGTGTCACCATGGTGACACTGTACTACTTGTGGGGGGTGATGAAGATTTTTTTTTTTTTTTTACAGTGATTGCTTTTACACCCATATAGGATGTAAAAGCAATCATTTCTCTTTCTCTCTGTCTGCATTCTTGCAGCCATTGAGAAATACTGAGTGAGCTGTGATTGGTCACACCTTGTCACATGGTACAAGGCTGTTGTGAATAGCCTTGTACCATGTGACCTCTGTGATCATTCACAGATTTCACACGTAGTAAGCAATGATGTCACAAGTGACATCTTACTTACTACTTTGCATGTGATCACTGATTGGCCAATCAGTGATCACATGATCGGGACCTCGTACAGAGGTCCTGTCCGACGATCGGTGTTTCACTGTGTCCAGAGGACACAGCGGGCACCGGATCGCGGTGCTGCGCGCTCCCAGGGAGTGCGCACAGCTAGAAAAGGCGGGTGCCGTTTATGAACGGCAACCCGCCCCTGGAGTGCCACTGCCCTGCCGTTTATAAACAGCAGGCGGACGGGAAGTGGTTAACCTACCAGCATGTCTTTGGAGTGTAGAAGGAAACCGGAGTACACGGAGGAAACCCACGCAGGCACAGGAAGAACATGCAAACTCCAGGCAGGTGTTGTTGTGGCTGCGATTCGAACCAAGGACCCTAGTACTGCCAGGTGGACGTGCTAACCATTTACCCACTGTGCTGCCCATAAATTTTATACCATCAGCATTGTGATAACAATAGAGAAACCATAGTTATTATTAAAGTGGTTCTAAACACTCAAGGTTTATTACCTTCATAAATTCTATGCATGAAGGTAAAAAACCTTCTGTGTGTAGATCCCCCCAGCCCCCCTAACACTTACCTGAGCCCCATGCCGATCTAGCGATGACCACTAGAGCCTCGGTTCTCCAGGGACTCTCACTCCTGAGTGGCTGTGGCAACAGTGGGAGCTTTCAATCACAGCCAGTGTGCCAATCAGGAAAGGGAGGGGACGGGTCCAAAGCACGGCTCTGTGTGTGAATAGATACGCAGAGCTGTGGCTCGGGAATGCCTGCTTGGGTGCCCCCATAGCAAGCTGTTTGCTGTGGGGGCACCCGACAGGAAGGAGATGCAGGAGGGCCAGCAGGAGACATAAGAGGAGAATCGGGGCTGCTCTGCACAAAACCATTACACAGAGCAGATAAGTATAACATATTTCTTATTTATTTATCTATTTATTTTAAACAAAGTTTTTTTTTATTTTTTATCACTTTAACAATCCAATATAAGCTTATTTGAAAAATTTCCTTCATGTTGTGAGTTCTGGCTGTCTGCTGGCCTTCTTTCTAAACTTCCTGGATTTCTTGCATGCTTTGCAGCTTCTCCTCCATATCAAAGGACTACATATCCCATGGTACCATGCTGCCTGCAAGCAGTGATTCCCGTGTTGACCCCGCCTCCTGAAACTCCTCCTCTCAATACCTCTGTAGTTCAGAAGGTGGGCTCTGTGAAATGTTTGACACAGCAGTTCTACTCACAGCACATAGTGACCACATGCTACAGAATTCAAGGATGTAAATGTGTGGGGATCTTCACAAAGTAAGTTTACAAACTTCAAGATGGTTCCGATTTAAAGGAATAGACTAGCTATAACTGGAATACAACTGAAATGAGCAAATGATTATGCAAAGTGTTCAGTGATTGGATGAGGTGGGGCGGGGACGTCGTGCTCTCCACCTCTTTTAATCACAGAACACCTTGCATTCACTCAGAAAATGCAAAGCATTCTCTGCATAGCGCCTCTGCCGATTGGCTTACCTCCTGTGTTCAGACTGGCCACTCAGCACAAGATCCGGAAGCAAGTGGAGATCACTGGATTCTAGGTTCTGGCGCATCGAAAATAATCTGCGCCAGTCTGGTCACATGATCCCATAGCTCTGGCTCCTCTGTGTCAGGGAGTGCTTGACAACGGCTGGGAACTCCGGGAGCCATGACGTCACCTGTAGGCTCCCATGTACCAGCCTTTGTCAGCGCTCCCTCCTCTCCCCTGCAGCTGCCACTTGCAGACACAGGGAGGTCAGAGCTGCAGGATACCATGACCAGACTGGACTAAAAAAAGGTAAGTATACAGGTGTTTTGTAGGCAGACTTGGTAACAGGAGGGGGAGGTAAAGTTTTTAAGTATAGCTAGTGTTAGGCTTTAATTCCACTTTATTCTCATGAGAGACCCCCAAACAAAATTGTCTTTTTATCGGTGTTCTTTGGTTTCTGTAAAAGCCTTTCTAGAAAATACTTGTTGATCCTGCCAGGTAGTAGTTCTTCCTTAGTCCAGTTGACAAAGTTCTGTTCACCTTTGTGAACGCCCTGGGGTTTATTTACTAAAACTGGTTCACTCAGAATCTCATGCACTTTTGCATAGAAACCAATCAGCTTCCAGGTTTTATTGCTAAAGCTTAATTGAACAAGTTGAGGTTAGAAGCTGATTGGCTACCATGCATAGGTGCATAAGATTCGGAGTCAACCAGCTTTAGTAAATAAACCCCCCTGTGTCCTCGCCTTCCTCACACCCACATCACAGGCAGGTATGCGTCCCAGGGCAGGTCCAGTTTGGTGATTGACAGCGGCTCTACGGAGCTTCACTGTTTTCATAGGTTGAAAAAAAGCAACAGCATTCTTCACAAGATAACCCAATATGTACCAAAGAAAAGCATAGGTGCAGCAAAATTATTACTGTTATTGCCGACAAATAAATATGGTCTCCAAACTGTGGCCCAGGGGCCATATGTTGCCCTTTTCTTGTCATTATCTGGCCCTTGGGGCACTACTTTTCCCTCTGACACCAATGATGAGGCAGCATTTCTTGTACCGACGAGACACTATTCCTCCCACTGACACCAGTGATGGGACACTATTCCTCCCACTGACACCAGTGATGGGACACTATTCCTCCCACTGACACCAGTGATGGGACACTATTCCTCCCACTGACACCAGTGATGGGACACTGTTCCTCCCACTGACACCAGTGATGGGACACTATTCCTCCCACTGACACCAGTGATGGGACACTATTCCCCCCACTGATACCAATGATGGGACACTATTCCTCCCACTGATACCAATGATGGGACACTATTCCTCCCACTGATGCCAATGATGGGGCACTATTCCTCCCACTGACACCAATGATGGGGCACTATTCCTCCCACTGATACCAATGATGGGACACTATTCCTCCAACTGACACCAGTGATGGGACACTATTCCTCCCACTGACACCAGTGATGGGACACTATTCCTCCCACTGACACCAGTGATGGGACACTATTCCTCCCACTGACACCAGTGATGGGACACTATTCCTCCCACTGATACCAATGATGGGGCACTATTCCTCCCACTGACACCAGTGATGGGACACTATTCCTCCCACTGACACCATTGATGGGACACTATTCCTCCCACTGAAACCAGTTATGGGACACTATTCCTCCCACTGACACCAGTGATGGGACACTATTCCTCCCACTGACACCAGTGATGGGACACTATTCCTCCCACTGACACCAGTGATGGGACACTATTCCTCCCACTGACACCAGTGATGGGACACTATTCCTCCCACTGATACCAATGATGGGGCACTATTCCTCCCACTGACACCAGTGATGGGACACTATTCCTCCCACTGACACCAGTGATGGGACACTATTCCTCCCACTGACACCAGTGATGGGACAATATTCCTCCCACTGACACCAGTGATGGGACACTATTCCTCCCACTGACACCAGTGATGGGACACTATTCCTTCCACTGACACCAGTGATGGGACACTATTCCTCCCAGTGACACCAGTGATGGGACACTATTCCTCCCACTGACACCAGTGATGGGACACTATTCCTCCCACTGATACCAATGATGGGGCACTATTCCTCCCACTGATACCAATGATGGGGCACTATTCCTCCCACTGATACCAATGATGGGACACTATTCCTCCCACTGATACCAATGATGGGGCACTATTCCTCCCACTGACACCAGTGATGGGACACTATTCCTCCCACTGACACCAGTGATGGGACACTATTCCTCCCACTGACACCAGTGATGGGACACTATTCCTCCCACTGACACCAGTGATGGGACACTATTCCTCCCACTGACACCAGTGATGGGACAATATTCCTCCCACTGACACCAGTGATGGGACACTATTCCTCCCACTGATACAAATGATGGGGCACTATTCCTCCCACTGATACCAATGATGGGACACTATTCCTCCCACTGACACCAGTGATGGGACACTATTCCTCCCACTGACACCAGTGATGGGACACTATTCCTCCCACTGAAACCAGTGATGGGACACTATTCCTCCCACTGATACCAATGATGGGGCACTATTCCTCCCACTGATACCAATGATGGGGCACTATTCCTCCCACTGATACCAATGATGGGACACTATTCCTCCCACTGATACCAATGATGGGGCACTATTCCTCCCACTGACACCAGTGATGGGACACTATTCCTTCCACTGACACCAGTGATGCAGCACTATTCCTCCCACTAACACCAACAATGGGGTACTATTACTCCCATTGACACCAGTGATGGGTCACCATTCCCCCCACTAGCAGCAGTTACGGGGCACCATTCCTCCCACTGACACCAGTGGTAGGGCACTATTCCTCTCACTGACACCAATGATGGGGCACTATTCCTGACACTGACACCAATGGTTGGGCACTATTCCTCCCACTGATAACAAAGATAGGGTACTCTTGCTCCCACTGACACCAATGGTGAAGCATAATTCTACCCACTGACACCAACAGGGGGGGGGGGGGAGACATTATTCCTTCCACTGCTACTATTGATGTGGCACTACTGCTCCCCTGACACCAATGATGGGATACTATTCTTCACACTGACACCAGCAATGGGGCACTATTTGTCCCACTAACACCAGCGATGGAGTACTATTCTGACACCAATATTAGGACACTATTCCTTTTCCTACTGATCACAACAATTTTCTTACTCCCACTGAAAGCCAATCCGGAGACATTGTTTAACCCCACTGACACCAGGCCATTTTCTATTCCTACTGGTTATGGTCCGGACCTTCTAAAATCTGAAGGTTAGTAACCTGGCCCTTTGTTTAGAAAGTTTGGAGACCCCTGATATATTTGTAAATAGCGATGTCAATGGAACAAGTGATGTGCTTCAGAGAATGAAATCAGTCACATGACCTGGATAAATAACTTCATAAAACAAGGAGTGCAGCGCTACATGAAATATTGGACCACATAAACCTTTGTCACAAAGATATACGCAATAGAAATGAGTCCACTATGGTATCATAATCTGAATTCCTCAGTCCACAACGAGATTTCTGACACTGTAGGTATAATCCGGTTTTCTGTTGTGGCGATATGAATAGATTGCCTACTCACCAGAAACACAATGTTAATGCGCATATCTGGATCACATGCATCCTGGGGTCCCGGATGAAGACAGCCTGATGGTAGGATCCTCTGGTGGTCCCTCAATGGTGTGTGAGAAGGATACCGATCTGGTCTCAAAGTGCTTACTCCTCAGGTCTACAGCAATGCCTGAAATACTGGGGCTGAGGTGTGGAGGCTCCTCTGCTGCCACTTCCACAAACGTCTCCGATCTCTCATATCGCCACAACAGAAAACCGGATTATACCTACAGTGTCAGAAATCTCATTGTGGACTGAGGAATTCAGATTATGATACCATAGTGGACTCGTTTCTATTGCTTATATCTTTGTGACAAAGGTTTATTTGGTCCAATATTTCATGTAGCGCTGCACTCCTTGTGTTATGATTCTATCAGAAAGGTTTTGTGGTTCCTTTTAGTGCATTGGTCGCTTTTCAGATTGCGCTCACTAACTGACATATATGGATAAATAACTTATTAGACATATTTCTGCTACTATGATCGCTGCGATTTAGGCACAAATCGTTTACTGATAGTCTTCCCAACTTGTTCACCTAGGGCAGTGGTTCTCAACCTGTGGGTCGCGACCCCTTTGGGGGTCGAACGACCCTTTCACAGGGGTCCCTTAAGACCATCAGAAAACACATATTTCCGATGTGTAAAAAGCAGCTACTGTGTAGAAAGCAGCTACTGTGTAGAAAGCAGCTGCTGTGTTGAAAGCAGCTGCTGTGTTGAAAGCAGCTGCTGTGTTGAAAGCAGCTACTGTGTTGAAAGCAGCTACTGTGTTGAAAGCAGCTGCTGTGTAGAAAGCAGCTGCTGTGTAGAAAGCAGCTGCTGTGTTGAAAGCAGCTGCTGTGTTGAAAGCAGCTGCTGTGTTGAAAGCAGCTGCTGCGTTGAAAGCAGCTACTATGTAGAAAGCAGCTACTGTGTAGAAAGCAGCTACTCTGTTAAAAGCAGCTACTGTGTTGAAAGCAGCAGTATTGGAGGTAAAACGACACTTCATGAATTATAATTACTGGGTAAATAATTTTATGGTTGGGGGTCACCACAACATGAGGAACTGTATTAAAGGGTCACGGCATTAGGAAGGTTGAGAACCACTGGCCTAGAGGGACGTGAGAAGGTTTTATATACACTCTAGCTTTAAAACAAAAAAATTCATTACATATCTGCCTTAAGCAAGTACCTGTAATTTCTACAGTTCCAATGTTGTTTTGGAATCTGTAAGAACATATTTTTCCAGTGACATATCAGCATCGCGTCTCTTGTCTCCGTGCCGGTAATGATGTTTTGGATGTTATGGATATTAGATGAGATTTGTGAAATGTGCACCAGCAATCTGTCACTTTCTGTTGAGGACCTGTCAGCTTGATGTATGAGGGTCTTCACATCTTCATCCCCGATGTTTTCCTGTAAATTACTTCCTTTGCTCTAAGAGAAAGGAAGGGAATGTAGACAGAGATCAGATAAGCTGCTGAACAGCTCCTGGTTCCTTTATGTCTGTGATAGGCAGCCAGCCTGCTAGCTGAATGTCTATATGCAATGTGGAACTTGTATCTGCACTAATCTAGGCCGATAATTGTTTCCAGTGATGTACAGTCATTGTTCATGGTCTTAAAGGAGTCTAGACCTAACTATATGGCCAAAAGCTTGAAGGCACCTGACCATCATAACTATATCAGCATTTATATAGAATCCCCTTAGTGGCTAGAACAGCCTCCACTCTTCCACATTTTTAGGGCTCATGTACACTGCAGCTGATAAACTCACATTTAGGAGCTGTTCAGCGTTTTTTTTCAGCAGCCCCTGAACTCTCCCTAATGTTTCCTATGTGTACATGTACACATCTTCGTTTACAGTTGTTTACAGGCATTTGCGTTTACAGTCGTTTTTTGGAACACAGAAAACATGCGTTCAGCAGTTGATTTTATCAGCGTTTCAAAAGCTAAACGCGGCAAATCGCGTTTATAAGCGTTTTAAATTTTTTTTTACTTTTTCAGTTCCCGATGCTGTCCAGAGCCTTTTTTCATCATGAAAAATACAAAGCGTTTTCAAGGTACTCAAATGGACAAAACACTGAACACAAGATGTTCCTACCAAGCTTGTCACACATTGTAATGACCAATTCACACCTCAGACCTCTCCCACCCTTGGAAACAAATGATATGTTAATGACCATTCACACCTCAGACCTCTCCCACCCTTGGAAACAAAAGATATGTTAATGACCATTCACACCTCAGACCTCTCCCACCCTTGGAAACAAAAGATATGTTAATGATCATTAACATATGACCACTAAGGTGGCCTTAATGACTCCCTCCACCAGTCACCTTCCCACTCTTGGAAACAAAAGATATGTTAATGACCATTCACATTTCAAATTCCTCATGAAGATCCCCTGCCAGGTGGCCTTAATGACTCCCTCCACCAGACACCTTTCCCATCTTTGGAAACAAAAGGTATGTTAATGAGCGTTCACATTTCAAATTCCTCATGAAGATCCCCTGCCAGGTGGCCTTAATTACTCCCGCCACCAGACACCTTCCCACCCTTGGAAACAAAAGAAATGTTAATGAGCAACTCACACCTAAGCTAATCTCAACACATACTGCTGCCTCTGCTTCTACTCTCTGTATTTCTCTGAAACAGTCTAAAAAAGTTAATAATTTACCGCTTTTCAGTGCATTCTGGGCATTTGGGAGGTTCTCCTGTGCTTATCTTAAAAAACGCTACTGAATGCAAACTCACATAAACTCACAAAACGAATTATGCAAACGTGGCTAAACAGACGTTTTTTAGCCTACGTTTTCCAGCAGTCAGTTTCCATCGTTCAGAAGTGTTCCGTGTACATGGGGCCTTAAGGTCAAGTACTGATGTTCAATGGGAAGACCTGGCCCTAATTCATCCTGAAGGTGTTCTGTAGAGTCGAGGTCAGGGCTATGTGCAGGACACTCTAGTTCCTCCTCACCAAACTGGTCAAACCATTTCTTTATGGGCCTGGCTTTGTGCACAGCAGCCTAGTCTTGCTGGAGCAGAATAGGCTTCTCCAAGCCTTTGCCCACATGGTTGCATAGTTTTCTAAAATGTCTGTGTATGCTGTAGAAATAACTGTACCCATCAATGGGATTACCTGAACCCAGGGGCGGACTAACAACTCATGGGGCCCCCGGGCAATAGGGGATCATGGGGCCCCTGTGTCCTTGCCCAAACTCAAAAAAGCCTATGAAAAAGGTGCCAGGGGCATCTCATGGGGCCCCCTACTGACCCCGGGCCCTCAGGCAGTGCCCGAGTTTCCAAATGGTCAGTCCGCCCCTGCCTGAACCCAATAACAGTTTTATAGTTGTCACCAGAACAGGAGGTGACATACATTATCTCCCAATGTGGACAGCTTTTCCAGTGACAACTGTGTGAGCAGGTCTGTTAGAAATCTTTTCTTGCATCTGACTTCATTTATTTGAGGACTTCTATGGACTTTTATTTTGACACATGTATGATTTTCTAATTAGCGCTGCATTTTCTATTTTTATATTTGCAGCATCGCCTTTTTATGTGCAAGCTGCTTTTATTTTATTATATTGCATTTCAATTTGTGAGTGTTATAATATCTGAGCGCAAGTATTGTGCTATATGTTAGAAATCATGGCCTACCTGACAGGTCCCCGTCCCCCCCCAAAAAAAAAAAAAACTCTAATAATATTGTTGCTAAAATGCTTCAGACACAATGCTGCGCTTCGCAGCCATGCCAGAAATTATACCCCCATTGATCAAGACCCATTCAAATAAAACACGCTGCTCTTTCAGCTCCCCACAACCATGTTACCATGTGGGGGGGTTAAAGCGCTTGTCAAATGCTCTCTAAAGAGCGATCCAAATGCTGACTGCTCTCCAGAGAGCAAAGCACATTTGAACAGGTCCTTAATTTTTTTTTTTAATTTTTTATTTTTTTGTAGACTATTATTATTATTATTATTATTATTATTATGTTTACATTTTTTAACTGCCCTGTTAGGGAGCTCTGGTGAAATGTCAGAGTTCTAAACAGACCCCTAATTTCTCACAGTTCAGACAGAGAAAAGGACTGGGGACATAGATTATCGGCCCCTTTCTCTGCAGCCTCAATGAATGGGAATTGCTCTGAGGTCCCTTTTCCTTCACAAGCAGAAGCATAGTAAACACAGTTTACTATGCTTCAGTGATGAATGGGCACAGGAGCGATCGGTACTGATCACTCACTGAGTTATTTCAGGAAAGAAAGGGGCCGGTAAATAGGATATATTTAAGAGCCCTGCGCTTTCCATCCTGAAACAATCTCCCTGTGTGCCTGGAGAGGAGACAAGGGAGGATTGCAGTACTGCAGGAAGAGTGGGCGGTACAAAGGGGGCCCGGACAGCAGGTGGAAGAGGGCGCAGATCCAAGAACCAAATCCCCTGCAGTGCAGTAGTTGGGAGAAAGAGCAGAAGCCAGCAGTGCTTCAGGGGGATCCACTAAAGTCAGCAATAAGGCAGTACAGTTGTCTTTCTGTTCAGCAGGTGCCTGGCCCCGTGTTGAACTGATGGGGCCCGGTACTGGAGAACCGGCTGTACTGGCTTATTAGCAGCCCTGTGTGTGAGGGACAGCTTTTTTTTTCTCTTGTGTTCTTGAGTCAGGAAATCGAAATATTTTCATTTGAGACACAGATAAGAAACCAACAAATAGACTGACTATTCTCCATTCTATCCAAAACTAGAACAAAAGTTTGCCTGGAGTTCGGCCCAAAGGATATGTGCGCTTTGATTCGTTCCAGAGATTTTTTTTTAGCAGTTCTTTTATTTCAGCTTTTACTTACAATGCCAAAGGGTGATTTTTAAAAATAGGCCAAACTTTTTTTTTGTTTTAAATATATTTGGGAATGGTTGTTGAAAGCTTTCCAATCTATTCTTGTTCCATTCACAACTTTAATATTTTGGATTTCCCATCATCTGTGACAATACTCATGAGGACGGGTAAAGGATGAGTCTTCCCAACAAGGGGACACAGACAGCGAGAAAAACCTGACAGAGATTCTGACTCTTTCCGTCTCTATCCAAAACATTAATAAAGTTTTGGTTTTGGATACAATTTAAAGTGTTACTAAACCCCGGACCCTGCATTCACTATATCTGCTCTCTCCGGACAATGCATTCACTATATCTGGTCTCCCCGAACCCAGCATTCACTATGTCTGGTCTCCCCGGACCCTGCTTTCACTATATCTGGTCTCCCCGGACCCTGCATTCACTATATCTGATCTCCCTGGACCCTGCATTCACTATATCTGGTCTCCCCGGACCCTGCATTCACTATATCTGGTCTCCCCGGACCCTGCATTCACTATATCTGGCCTCCCCGGACCCTGCATTCGCTATATCTGGTCTCCCCGGACCCTGCTTTCACTATATCTGGTCTCCCCGGACCCTGCATTCACTATATCTGGTCTCCCCGGACCCTGCATTCACTATATCTGGTCTCCCCGGACCCTGCATTCACTATATCTGGCCTCCCCGGACCCTGCATTCGCTATATCTGGTCTCCCCGGACCCTGCATTCACTATATCTGATCTCCCTGGACCCTGCATTCACTATATCTGATCTCCCTGGACCCTGCATTCACTATATCTGGTCTCCCCGGACCCTGCATTCACTATATTTGGTCTTCTCAGACCCTGCATTCACTATATCTGGTCTCCCCGGACCCTGCATTCGCTATATCTGGTCTCCCCGGACCCTGCATTCACTATATCCGGTCTCCCACAGTACACACAACATGGAAGTGCAATTATTTTGGTAAATATAAACTGCTAAATACCTTTTCTTATCAGCAGTATATAGCAGTCTTGTAACTTCTGTCAGTGTCCAGCAGAGCACTCGTTAAAGCTTGTAGGAGGAGTTTTTATTCTGCTCTAGGAGGATGCAGAGCCCCTGAGCTCTGTCTGGAGAGTGCTGATTGGCCCTGTGCTGATCACATTCACTCTCCAAAGAAAAAAAAAAGACCTATCTAGCAATACTCACTAAACTGAGCATGTGCAGAGTGTCTCCACACCATATGTCTTATCAGGACATAATAGGGGGACACTGGAAGAAGGGGAGGATCAGAGAAGTCAGGATCAAACAGAGATTTTACACAATGCAGAGAATTAACCCCTTAGGTTCCACAGTGAGTATAACTAGCATGCTTTACTGCATATACAGGCTAATTTTACTACACCTAGTGCATTACCAATGATTTATTACCTTGGGTTAGCATAGCTCTGAGGAAGAAGGTACGCCTCCGAAATGGGTCAGCTTGTCAGTCCATCTGGGTTGCATGGACATGCGATTCCCTTTGCTGTGGCATCTTGTGGTTTTTATACGATTTTACTTTCCACTTCTGTGAGTATCCATTTGGCATCTATGTTTTGTGAACAATAAATCATTGGTAATGCACTAGGCGTTTGCGCCCTCCCGTTTGTTCTTTTTGTAGCCTTTTCACACAATGGGGAGGATTAACCCCTTAGGTTCCACAGTGAGTATAACAAGCATGCTTTACTGCAGGGGTGTCAAACTGGCAGCCCTCCAGCTGTTGCCAAACTACAAGTCCCATGAGGCATTGCAAGATTGACAGTTACAAGCCTGACTCCCAAAGACAGAAGTATGATGGGACTTGTAGTTTCGCAAAAGCTGGAGGGCCACCAGATTGACACCCCTGCTTTACTGCATATACAGACTTGTTACTGTTGTGGGTTTAGTAACACTCTAAGGCCTCGGGCACACTGGATGTTTTTTCTGCTGCTCGGAGGACGCCCAGTGGGAGGGGCTAAATGCGTCATATGGGAGCCGTGGTGACATATTATCTGATCAGTGGAACACACGTGTGTCATTTCCAGTCCTGCATTTTATGCTTGGTACCGTTTTAATGAATGTGACTGCAATCTACTTTGGTTTTACTAATAAATGGAATGACACTATATGGCCCCCTTCCTTTACATTCTATGAGTATTCATACCGTGTGACTGCTGAATTGGATTATCTCGTGATGTGAAGATCATACCTATGTTTAGGAGGACTACAAGCTCCAGCAGCACCGGAATCTTCTAACTAAGCGCAATAGACTCTTAATTAGTTTTAAGAGTTCATTGCTCCGTCCTCGGGCCCCTTCTCTTCTCCATCTACACCTCCTCCCTTGGCCAACTCATACACTCTCACGGCTTCAACTACCACCTCTATGCCGACGATACACAAATCTATCTCTCAACCCCCCACCTCACCCCCTCGGTCTCCGCCCGAATCACACACCTACTGAGCGACATATCAGACTGGATGTCGCTCCAGCCCGGACACCATCCCCCATTGGCTTCTCCATCATGTCCAACAACGCCACCATCAAACCCGCCCCACAGGCCAGAGTACTTGGTGTCATTCTGGACTCCAACCTATCCTTCCAGCCCCAAGTCCAATCTTTAACAAACTCATGCAGACTCCACCTCCGCAACATCGCCAAAATCCGCACGTTCCTAACCCCAGAAACCACTAAACAGCTCATCCACTCCCTCATCATATCACGACTCGACTACTGCAACTCCCTCCTCACTGGCCTGCCTCGCCGCTGGCTATCCCCGCTTAAGTCGATCCTGAATACGGCTGCCAGACTCATTCACCTTTCCAACCGCTCCATCTCCGCCACCCCCCTCTGCCAATCCCTCCACTGGCTTCCGATTGCGCAACGGATCAAATTCAAAATCCTAACACTGACGTACAAAGCTGTCCACCACAGTGCCCCGAACTACATCACTGACCTAATATCCAAGTACCACCCAACACACACACTCCGCTCCTCACAAGACCTCCTTCTCTCTAGTTCCCTGGTCTCCTCCTCCCATGCCCGCCTCCAGGACTTCTCCAGGGCGTCACCCATCCTCTGGAACTCCCTTCCCCAACCCATCAGATTATTACCTACTCTCCTCTCCTTTAGGCGCACCCTCAAAACCCACCTCTTCAGGGAAGCCTACCCCACCCCCTGCTAACTTGCCGACCTCCTCCACTCTTCCTACCACTCCATCCCCCACAGCTATCTCCTCCTGTGCCACCATCCCCTCCCTCCTAGATTGTAAGCTCCAAAGAGCAGGGCCCTCGATCCCCTCATGTTTTGCATTGTATTGTATTGTTCTGTCCCCTTTGTAATGTACAGCGCTGAGCGAACTATTGGCGCTTTATAAATACTGTATAATAATAATAATAATTATAACTGGTGCTAGTGGGGGGAATAGTGACCCATCACCGGTATCAGTGGGAGAAATAGTACCTCATTGTTGGTGTCAGTGGAAGGAATAGTGTCCCATCAATAGTGTCAGTGGGAGGAATAGTGTTTAGTCAGTGCAAGAAATGCTGCCTCATCATTGGTGTCAGAGGGAAAAGTAGTGCCCCAAGGGCCAGATAATGGCAAGGAAAGGGCAACATATGGCCCCTGGGCCTTAAGTCTTTAGAACCACTTTAATAATAACTACGGTTTCTCTATTGTTATGACAATGCTGATGTTATTGAATTTATGGGCAGCACAGTGGCTAAATGATTAGCACTTCCGCCTGGCAGTACTCGGGTCGTTGGTTTGAATCCCAACCATGGCACCACCTGCCTGGAGTTTGCATGTTCTCCCTGTGCCTGCATGGGTTTCCTCCGGGTGCTCCGGTTTCTTCCCACACTCCAAAGACATGCTGGTAGGTTAATTTGATGATTGATTTTGGCAGTATCACACTATTGTGTCCCTTATATGTTTGCATTTATATGAAACATGCTTGATGGGGATATATGGAGTCTCAAGGATCCTGATGATATTATGAAGGCAGTTTTAACTGGGTAAAGATCCATAGGAGGAATGTCTCCCACCTATCTTTTGGAAAGATATAAAAGCGTCTGTTTTTTGGAATATTGGTAAGGGTATGCATTTCTTACTGCACTTAGAAGTGTCACAGTGCCGGTTTGAATAGAGCACTGAAGAGTGATTCACATTCACAGTGGTATTTCATTGTTTGGAATTCACAGTTTTTTTCACTTTATTCACGTTTTCACTGATTATTAATGTGATTGGGTATCCACTTGAATGAAGTCATTATAATTTATTTGATTCAAAAAGATAATGCACTATATGTAAATATTTTCTTTTTTTTTGAGGAATATTATCGGAGAAAGTTTCTGAAGGATTTTTGAACACGATATCATTTGAAAAGAACTTGATTTAAAATTTTTTGGACTTATAGGGTTTGGACTGCACATATTTTTATTGAGGACTTATTGTATAGCATCTTCTGTTTATTAATTTTTGTACATCGTTTGGGGTAAAGGTGTTTGATGGTGCTGTGGGGAATTGTGTTTATATAGTTTGTTTATTTAGAGAGTGTTTTTCAATTTAATTATAAATAAATCCCATTTTTAAGGCAATGCACCAGGCCTGGGCGCCCTCTTTTTGTTTCTTATATACAGTTACCTGTAGGTACAGTAAATATCTTCTAAACTTGCGCTGTTTAGGAGAACTTCACACTGGATGCAACCAGCGACGTCACCGGCGCATGCACTCTGAAGAGACAGCATACCCGTGCCATAAGTCGTTGCTCCCGTGCGTATGTGGAGGAGTGAGGTCATCGCAGCTCAGCCATTCAAAGGAGCTTAGCCAGGGAATCCGGAAAGAAGAATGGGGGGAGATGAGAGCTCCTACAGCGGTGACAGCTCATCGCTGGAGGGCTTCGCTCTAAGGTAAGCATTTCATAATGTGCTAGTATGCAATACATACTATTTATTTATTTCAGGTACTTATATAGCACTGTCAATTTACGCAGCGCTTTACATATATATATTGCACATTCAAGGGGTGTACAATCTAAGGTCCCTAACTTACATTCATACATACACATACTAGGGACAATTTAGACAGGATCCAATTAACCTACCAGCATGTCTTTGGATTGTGGGAGGAAACCCACGCAAGCACAGGGAGAACATGCAAACTCCATGCAGGAGGCGCCATGGTCGGGAATCGAACCCATGACCCATTTACTGCAAGGCAGACGTGCTAACCACTAAGCCACTGTGCTGCCCAGTATTATTATTATTATTTAGGATGTATATAGAGCCAACAGTTTGCTCAGCGCTTTACAATATAACGGGAGACAATACAGCAACAATACAGTTCAATAGAAGAGGGATAGGAGGGCCTGATCCTTGGAGCTTACAATCTAGGCGATACTAGTACATTATACCATTGCTTGCAGTGAATTTTTTTTTTTTTGGTAATGGCCACGGTTTACTACTGCTTTAAAGTCTGCTTTTTCTGTTGCTGCATATTTGCATTACATGCTCAGCAGCTTACTAGTCCTTAGATGTGGTGGCTGCAGTCATTTTTTTTTTTTCAGACTTTTTTTATGCTTTTTACTTGGTATTTCAGCCAGTAATGCACTCTCAGTAATGGAGGAGCAGTGTTTGCACGTTAGGGGTGTTGGGATTACAGAACTAAGCCACTGTGCTGCCCACTATTATTATTATTATTATTATACAGGATTTATATAGCGCCAACAGTTTGCTCAGCACTTTACAATTACCAGACCTAAAGTGAGTAAGTAAGAGAAGTTCATTGTTAGGGTTTATATATAGGGCGGCACAGTGGCTTAGTGGTTGGCACTTCCACCTGGCAGTACTAGAGTCGTTGGCTCATATCCCAACCACGGCACCACCTGCCTGGAGTTTGCATGTTCTCCCTGTGCCTGCGTGGGTTTCCTCCGGGTGCTCTGGTTTTCTCCTACACTCCAAAGACATGCTGGTAGGTGAATTGGCTCCTGTCTAAATTGTCCCTAGTATGTGTATGTATGAATGTGAGTTAGGGACCTTAGATTGTACGCCCCTTGAGGGTTAGGGACTGATGTGAATGTACAATATATATGTAAAGTGCTGCGTAAATTGATAGCTCTATAAGTACCTGAAATAAATAAATATACACTTTACTTATCATACACCAGGCCTTGGCCTTTTCTGAGGAGGGAAGTCGTCAGCACGCTTTTTTGATGCATCATCTGTGCAGGTCTTTGGCCGCCACATCCATGTTTGTATGATTATAAAGTCAGTTCTCCTCAGACCTCACAGAGCTTGCTGTGTTCAAATTCTTGGCATGTAGTCGTAGCTTGTAATATTTATTTTCACCACCGTGATTCCTCTAATTAGTATTTACTGTAATTATTTTCTTTCCTCGCATTCCATCGCTTGTCAGCTCACCGTTGTTCATTATGTGGAGGACTTATAATGAATGTGTCTATTATCGGCTTCCTAGGTGAGTTGCTTAGGTTGCAACAAAGTTTTAAAATCAATTTAAATAGAAAAGTAGCTTATGCAATACATTTTCTTCGCCGTGTGTGGCCTTGGCACGAGGCGAGGGTATTTTTTTGGCTGTGATTGAGCCTTTAGCTTTCGTTTACTTTATTTCAAGTTGGATTCGGTTCTTGAATAGCAGAAGGTGATAGATTTAAAGGATAACTGCACTTTCAATAAACTTGCAGGAACTGAAAAAAGTGAAGCTGCCTTTGTACTGCTTTATGATAGTGATTTACCTTTTTCTGCCGTAGAAGCTGGTTTGTAAGAGGCCAGCCTGGATGAGTCTGGTCGTATTGCTTATGTGGCCTGGTCGATTTATGTCTTCTGCATTCTAAAGCTGGGTTTTACTCTAAAGAAGGGTAAAGCAGAAGAGAGTTTCAAGCTAAACGCCGATCAGAAATCTAAAAGCACTTTTGTAAATGTCATGTCTTACTTCCATCAATAGGAAGTGTTGTTATCAGATGGTGCTGAAACCACTGCAAAATATGTTCCTTAGTTTCTGCTTTCCACGACTCTTTGATTTCATGTTTGTAAGTGTTAGGGATCCGGGTATGACTAGAAATGTGTGGACTGACACAGGGAAGTAGCAGGCTTTAGGAACACAGGCGTAGTCAGGGCTGGAGAGGTGGAATGGTCAGGCAGGCCGTTAGGTACTGTCAGGCACCGCCCGGCGGGATCTCTAGTACCCACAGAACGGGATTCCCCAGGGCGCGGAGTCTAAGCCCCAGTCTGCCTTTTCACCAGAGCCCCTGATGGTGGGGATGGACTTGGCGCAGGACTGAGACCAGGTCGCTGCCCCTGAGTGCACCCAACTGTGGTAGAGGGGTCCGCCGAGGGTATGTACCGTGGGAAAGCCTGACGTGAAGAGGCTGGCAGACCTGGTAACAGGGACAGATCCGTGCGGGATGGATGGATGGATCGTCTGGGTAGCGTCAGGCGTAGTCAGGCAGGCCAGGTCAGCAACGTGCGGGCAGCGAGGTACTGGAGGAGCAGGCAGAGAATAGTCAGGGTCACAAGCCGGGTTCAGTAACTCACGGGCAGCACGGTACAGAGGATCAGGCAGAAGGATGGTCAGGCAAGCCAGGGATCAAGCAGGAGAAGTCAGCAGAGGTCAGGATCAGGCAGGGTTGGCAACAAATCAGATAGTCAGCAGAACAGGAACACAGGATACCAGGTACAGGGAAACATGGGAAACAATACACCAAGGCCCTGATCACAGGCCTGGTCCTACTTAAATACACCTCCTGCAATCAGCTTCAGCTGATGGCTGACTGCAGGAGTGAGCTTCTGGTTGCTGAGAGCACCCGCTGGTCAGCCCTGGTACTGCAGCCCACACGGCAGGTGAGTTCCACCACCAATGCTGAGTCGATTCCTGACAGTAAGATTGTCGCTATGCCCTCCTCCTCCTTGGGTCACCGGTCTTGTAGATGCCCCTGTATAGTTATTTTATATAAGCAGGGATGTAATTACGTTACAGCTCGATGCAGTGGGTGGACCTTGGCTGCTGAGACTCCTGATCTGGAACACCCATCCTTGCCGGATCTGTGCTTCTCAGACTCATGGTCCTGCCCATCCCTGGTGTTCCTGCTCTGCCATGCCCATTCATGGTGGACTTGAGCTGCTCAGACACCTAGTCTCTCCAGCCCAACCTTGGCAGACCTGGGCTACTCCGACTCCTATTCTGTCCTTCCCACCCTTATCGGACCTAGGCTGCTCAGACTCCTGGTCTGTACTACCTATTGGTGGACCTGCTCTGTCCCTCACACCCTTGACAGACCTAGACTGCTCAATCTCCTAGTCTGTTCTACCCATCGTTGGTGGACCTGAGCTGCTCAGATTCCCAGTCTGTTCTGCTCATTCTTCACAGACCTATACTGCTCAGAGTCCTGCTCCGTCCCTCCCACCCTTGGCAGATCTATACTGCTCAGACTCCTAGTCTGTACTACCCATTGTTGGTGGACCTGGGCTGCTCATATTCACAGTCTTTCCTGCTCACTTTTGGCAGGCTTAAGCTGCACCTACTCCTAGTCTGTCCCTCCCTCCCTTGGCAGACCTAGGCTGCTCAGACTCCTGGTCTGTCCTGCCCATTCTTGGCAGACCTGGGATGCTCAAACTGCTAGTCTGCCCTGTACATGCTTGGCGGACCTAGGCTGCTCAGCCTTCTTGCCTGTGCTGCCCATCCTTGGCGGACCTATGTTACTTAGACTCCCAGTCTGTTCTGCCTGTCCTTGGTGAACCTGAGATGCTGAGAGTCCCAATTTGTCCTGCTCAACTTTGACAGACCTGAGCTGCTCAGAATCCAATCTGTCCTACCCATTCTTAGCAAACCTGGCTGCTCAAACTGCTGGTCTGTCCTGCCTGTCCTAGGCAAACCTAGGATGCTCAATCTCTCCCACCCATCCTTGGTGGACATAGGCTGCTTGGACTTCTGCCCTGGGAATACCTAGGCTATTTAGATTCTCACCCCCCCCCCCCCCCCACATCCTAGCCTGCAATAGGTGATTGCTAAGTCAGGGGGCTCCCAGTACATACACACCTGCCATACTCCTGAGCACACCATCAGTGCCCACAGTCCCAGCGACCACATCGCTATTTTCCCTGTACGTCATGGGAGGGGACCATTAGTTTCCTTGGGTGCAACCGAACAGGCAATGGTTGTGATGTTGGGCGCCTGAGTTATCCCCCTCCCAGCTGTGGGGAATGTGTTTGTAATGCACTCCAACTCCATATTTTGTTTTGCTGAAGTTTAAATACATTTTCAGAGCTTCCCGGAGTTTAGCTTTAAAGCAGATTTAGCATTCGATAGGGCGCTTCATGTGAATTGCATTCATGTTACGTAATGTGTAATTGTAACACTTTCAGGTATTTATTACCTCTCACAGAGTTTACATTACTCCCCCTGACAATGCCTTCCTCTGCTTTTCTCTCAAGAAGGACAGCGCCACCTTTGTTCAGGCATCAGAATCAGCATCTTCTTCCTGGACTCAAAGATGACACAATACTGGAAATCCCAGTGCCTGTGCAGTGCTTCGATGTGCTCACAAATGTCTGGCACAGATCAGCCCCTACTGCGGCCTCTCATCCTTGTAACTTGCTACAAAGTTGCAGTGTTGCAGTCTGATCAATAGGGGAGAGGATACTGAGGAAATGCTGCCTCCTGCCTGCAGCAGACAGATGACATCATCTCAGCCTAGGCAATGGCATGGACTGTAGCCAAAGATCAAAAGCATTTTCATTTATGAAGCATCGTAGGCTAGCTATGACATTTAAACAGAATAAATCTGAAAAGAAAATAGTAAATACTTATTCCTTCAATGCCAGTGCCACCATTGAGAAAGGCTGCCCAAAGCAAGCAGGGATTCTTTGGATCAACCATGAAGATAAATTGTAATGAAGATAAATTGTCACATGAAGACCCTTTCTAATCTGGTACTTTGGGAGAGTTGATTTTTTGGTCCCCCACTGTGCTTGGTGGTTCCTTCTTCCAATCCTTGCATCAACAAAGGGTGCAGTAAAGATGAAAGGGCCATGAATAGCCCCGGGAGGAGGCGAATATTGCAGTGAAAGCTGCTTTGTTTCCATCAGTTGTGGACTTGGACAATCCAGTTGGGTTTAAATAATCAGGTTTGGGAACTTCTGGTCCAGCAGTGACAGATTGGATTGCAGTTGCATCAGAGTTCCCCTGAGCTTAGTAAATCTGGTGAAGCTTTGCTGATTTCTATCATCCAATCACGTAGAAGCAAGAATGTCATTTTTTTTATTTTCCTTGCACCTTATTGGGTATCCTTTACAAAAGGGAAGCTTTACCACATTCACTAAGCTCTGCCAAAGTGCACAGTCTACTTGCCTTTAGTAAATCAAACCCATTCTCTAACATATAAAAACAGATTTAAAACAAGAGTTTATAACATATAGACATGAAAAAACATTGTCATAACTTTGGTCCTAAACCATTATACAAGTTCCCCTTTAAAGCCACTGAGGTAGAGACCTAATGCCCCTTGGAGGTCTGTAAATAAACAAGATTTCCCATTTTATACACGGCTGACCTCTTTTTATAACTCCTTTGCTGTTTTGCCTTTTGATAAATGCTCCCTTTTAACCTGTTTGCCAATTGTGGCTTTTGTTTAATGTTCGCACAAGGGCGGGTGATTTCATTTGTATAAACATGTAGCGGCAAACTGTGTGTTTTCTTGGCAGGGCCGGAACCGCCGATGTAATGTACATATCTCTATTTATACAACAGATTTATTATATAAAAACTCAGAAGTTTCCTGTATTGAGGCGTTTGTGTACAGTGTCTGCGATTGTTTCTGGCACTTCCTGTCAACTTTCGGCTCTTTTGCTTGTGCATAACTAAGGAAAAAGCAGCAGCACCGGGTTCAAGACAACCCTTATATCCCAGCTGTAACCGGGGGAAGGAGAACTGCCAGAAGAGGGGCCATTCACTTCAAGGTCATTACTCCAACGCCTGAACCTTATTCCAAGTTTGGGAACAGGGCTGTTTGCACTTCAGCATTGACAAGGGGGCTCTCTTTCCACCTAGAAGAGGTTTAGCATACACAAAGGCTTTCTTTTCCACAGGAGCTAGCTCTACTCAAATCTAGATTACAGAATATAACTAGCTATTTTTTTTTTCTTAATTTAAATATTTAATCATTTTCCATACAAAATAAATTTTCCATCATTATTCTCTTATAACATATATAATCATCAAAGTATATCCCTTTCTATCTTTATTTCCATTCCCCCCTCCCCCCACCCGCCTATCCCCATCTGCCCTTGAGAAACCCCTCCCCCACCCTTATCTAAAACCCAACCACTCTGCGTTTCTCCATTGCCTCTTATCCTGTATAAGGGTTATTTACTCATATCCTACTCTATTCCTTCATATATTTCACCTTGGACGCAAAAGATTCCCACTTTCCCCACCTCATATAATATAATCCCAACTTGTCTTCTTGCATATAATACAGTTTCTCCAGCTTACTTATCTGAGTCACTCTCTCCACCCAATCCTCTTCTTTTGGCACCTCCGAACTATGCCAAAACTTAGGTATCAGACCCTTTGCCGCATTCAGACAATGCCAAATACCCGAGTCCTTATATTTGTTCACCGTTAACTCTGTACTATGCAACAGACACACCTCTGGATCCAATCCTATCTTTATCCCCGAGATTATCCCAATTGAGTACATTACTGTCTTCCAAAAACCTTGTATCTTTGGGCATTCCCACCATATGTGATATAATGTACAGTTGTGGCCAAAATTATTCAACCCCCACTGAAATTGAGTGTTTTGGCCAGTTTGACATTGCTTTTGATCATTCAGTCATCTTGCTTACATTTACATTAAAGAGGCACTTGTAGGTCAGACAAATATAACATAACAGTTATAATGAAATAACCACAAATGTCTTTTCTGTGCTCACAGCATTATCAGTTTTATTCAACCCCCAAGTGACATTCAATCTTAGTACTTAGTACAGCATCCTTTTACAGTTATAACAGCTTTTAAACGTGAAGCATAGCTTGACACAAGTGTCTTGCAGCGATCTACGGGTATCTTCGCCCATTCTTCATGGGCAAAGGCCTCCAGTTCAGTCACATTCTTAGGCTTGCGCACTGCAACTGCTTTCTTTAAGTCCCACCAGAGGTTCTCAATCGGATTTAAGTCTGGTGACTGCGATGGCCACTCCAAAATGTTCCAGCCTTTCCTCTGCAACCATGCTCTAGTGGACTTGGAGGTATGCTTGGGATCATTGTCCTGTTGAAAGGTCCAACGTCTCCCAAGCCTCAGGTGTGTGACGGACTGCATCACGTTTCCATCCAATATCTCCTGGTACTGAAGAGAATTCATGGTACCTTGCACACGCTGAAGCTTCCCTGTACCTGCAGAAGCAAAACAGCCCCAAAGCATGATTGACCCTCCACCATGCTTCACAGTAGGCAAGGTGTTCTTTTCATCATAGGCCTTGTTCTTCCTCCTCCAAACATAGCGTTGATCCATGGGCCCAAACAGTTCTAATTTTGTTTCATCAGTCCACAGAACACTATCCCACAACTTTTGTGGTTTGTCCACATGGCTTTTGGCATACTGCAGTCGACTCTTCTTATTCTTTGGAGACAGCAAGGGGGTACGCCTGGGAGTTCTGGCACGGAGGCCTTCATTACGCAGTGTGCGTCTTATTGTCTGGGCTGAAACTTCTGTACCCACATCTGACAAATCTTTTCTCAGTTCCTCAGCAGTCACACGGGGACTTCTCTCCACTCTACGCTTCAGGTAGCGCACAGCAGTCGAAGTCAGCATCTTCTTTCTGCCACGACCAGGTAGCGTTTCAACAGTGCCCTTTGCCTTGAATTTGCGAATGATGCTTCCTAAGGTGTCTCTTGGTATGTTTAACATCTTTGCAATCTTCTTATAGCCATTGCCCTTCCTGTGAAGAGAAATCACCTCTTCTCTTGTCTTCCTGGACCATTCTCTTGCCTTCACCATGTTTGTAACCACACCAGTAAATGTCTAGAAGGAGCTGAGTATCACAGTCATTTTAAAGCTGCCTAATTGGTGCTTATTATGCTTGATTGCTGCTCGGTGACATCCACAGGTGTTTTCAATACCTGATGGAAAGCACCTGTATGAACCTCTGTTCTTCAGAGTGGTAGTCTTTAAGGGGTTGAATAATTGTGGCAATGAAGAAACCACATAAGAACCATTTACTACTGTATTACATAAACAATTGATGTCATTTTAGTTGCATTTGGGTAGTTACAACGTCCTTGTAGGATTTGATTCTGAATACAATTCCAAATGTACACTATAGTCCCTAAACCCCTTTACAGCATTGGGGGTTGAATAATTTTGGACACAACTGTACCTTTTCCTCCACACCCCCTCCAACACCATGGTGTATTCTCCCCACACATCTTATATTCAACATTCGGTGCAATATGCCATCTTGTCAAACACTTATAGTTTACCTCCACCTCTCATACTTACATTCTCATGTGTTAATCTATAAATTTCCCTCTGTTTTTCCTCGTCTATCTCTATTCCCAGTTCTCTTTCCCATTTTCCTATATATATTGGTTTTGTGTGTGTGTCTAACTCAGTGAGAATCTTATAAACTTTTGCCGTGCCCCGTTTCCCATCTCCACGCGATTCCAACAACCTCTCAAACTAATTCCAATCTTTCTCAGTCTCATCGGCTTCGGAAGACTCCCAACAAAGTGTTTCAATTGATGATATTTCCACTCGTCTATTTTAATAAAAAGCTCCCTTTTGTCCTTTTTCAGGTCCTTAAGTGTTTTCAATTTCTGCCCTTCCATAATATCTCTCAATAACTAGCTATTAATGTTTAAAAGAGAAAACACCATAGATGGTTGATCCAAGAATCCCTGATTGCTTTGGGCAGCCTTTCTCAATCAGGGTGTCATAAACTCTAGGGTTTACAAACGCAAAACAGGGCGCACTCTCTTCGTGCATTACCGTGGTGAAACATGAGTTTATCTGAAAGCATAAAAATGCATACTCACAAACCAAAGGGGGATAAAAACAGAGATAAAGAGTCCGTGATGATGGTCCAAAGTGACGGTAGACCCTTGGTGAGGTAGGCTAACACGTTTCGGGAGACGCACTTCAGAACTCTGAAGAAGGGAGTGCATCTCTCGAAACGTGTCAGCCTAACTCACCAAGGGTCTACCGTCACTTTGGACCGTCATCACGGACTCTTTATCTCTGTTTTTATCCCCCTTTGGTTTGTGAGTATGCATTTTTATGCTTTCAAATAAACTCGTGTTTTACCACGGTAATGCACGAAGAGAGTGTGCCCTGTTTTGCATTTGTTCACCATTAGCAAGATTTCCCAATCTTCTAAGGGCTGCACCTCAACGAATGACAGTTACAGTAATCCCAGTCAGCATGAAGATTTGAGCACTGGTTTCGTTTGTTCATTTGAAACTCTAGGGTTTCTCCAGAGATTTCTAGGGATTCTTGAGCCATGAGCAGTTTCTAGATAATGAAAAAAACTCCTGCGCTCAATGGAACACCTATTAATAAGCAGCACACACTCGCCTCAACCACAAGGAAAAAACATAAAAATACAAAAAATAGTGCAGCGCTAACAACCTATGCTAAAATACAAATGAGATAAATGGAAATATCACATATAGAATGCACAATAAATATTCAGTGTTAGGTGCTCATATAATGAATACTATGTGCAGCAGTCCATAAATGCCAATGATGGTGAAAAATCACAGCAAAACTCTGTGAGGTGATCACAGTGCCACTCAGTGTGCGGTCAATCCACAGATGGCCAAGATGGCCCCTCACCTCCTTGATGCGACCACTGGGCCAGACAGCTATGTAGGTGACCTTATACACCCAATAAGGTATCATCAAAGGATGGAACGTATGGATAGATCCCTCCAATATCTTCTCCTATCTCCTAGGTACTCAATTCCACAAAACCGTTTAAGATACCATTAAAAACAAAGAAGATCCTCCATAGTGTAATCCAGTTTTAATAATAACATGAATATAAATAAAATGCCCACTCACATGTAAAATGACAAAGATCAGCTTTTTCCCATATCATGGGTGTGTTTCCATGGTTCTCATGCTAAGAAATGCATGCAGCTCCACTTGCTCCACAATCCCTCCAGAAATGGCGCCGACGCCGGAAATGACGTCACTGCGCCACCGGAAATGATGTCAGTGCGTACCCTAACGCGTTTACGTCACGATCCACGTGACTTCCTCAGAGTGAGCAGTTTCTGCCTCTCCAATTATTAATTATTGACACCAATGGAGACATTCTTCCCTTTGACCACCATTCTAAGTAGGTCTTACTCCACTGACCACCTACCAAAACATCTGTATAAAAAAACCTTCTCCACTGACCACCTACCAAAACATCTGTATAAAAAAACCTTCTCCACTGACCACCTACCAAAACATCTGTATAAAAAGACTTTCTCATGTTTATTTCGTTGTCTGTTTTGGTATGACAAAAAAAAAGTGGAGGAAAAAAAAGGCCAAATCTGACATATTACACGCAAAACCCCCAAAATGGACTGGACAAAATTATTGGCTCCCTCAATTTAATATTTGGTAGCACACCCCTTTGCAAAAACAACTGAAGTCAATCGCTTCCTGGAACCATCAATGAGTTTCTTACACCTCTCTGCTGGAATTTTGGACCGCTCTTCTTTCACCAACTGCTCCAGGTCTCTCATGTTGGAAGGGTTCCTTTTCCCAACTACTGTTCTGAGATCTCTCCACAGGAGCTCTATGGGATTGAGATCTGGTCTCATTGCTGGCCAGTTCAGTACTCTCTAGCATTTTGTCTGAAAAGATTTCTGGGTGCTATTTGATGTGTGTTTTGGGTCATTGTCCTGCTTTAAGACCCATTACCTCTGATGGAGACCCAACTTTCTGACACTGGGCCCTACAGTGCACCCCAGAATTCTTTGTTCGTCTTCAGATTTCATAATGCCATGCACACGGTCAAGACATCCAGTGCCTGAAGCAGAAAAGCAACCCCAAAACATCAGTGAACCTCCAACACCCACTGTAGGGACTGTATTCTTTTTTTTTTAAAGGCCTCTGCTTTTTTTTTCTGAAAACAGTAGAATAATGAAATTTACCAAAAAGCTGTAATTTTGTTTCGTCTGTCCACAGCACAATTCTCAAAAGGTTTTTGGCTTCTTCAGGTAAGTTTTGGCAAAGGCCAATCTGTCTTTTTTATGTGGGATCCTCTTGGGTCTCCTGCCATAGCATCCCTACTCATTTAGATGACGATGTATAGTGCAAGCTGACACAGTTGTACCCTGTGCCTGAAGGTCAGCTTGAATTTGTCTGGAAGTTGATTGAGGTTCTTTATCCACCATTCTAACAATCCTTCCTTGCAATCTTTGATCAAGTTTTTCTCTTTTGTTCATGTCCAAGGAGATTAGCTACTGTGCCACGGGCTGTAAACCTCTTGACAATGTTGTGCACAGTGGACACAGAAACACAGATCTGGTAAATGATACAGGTGAGTTTATTTACAAATTACAGGAGCATCACGCACATGGAATGCAGTTATTTCTCACAATTTTGAGAAGGTGCCAATAATTTTGTCCAGTCCGTTTTTGGGGTTTGCGTGGAATGTGTCAAGTTTGGCTTTTTGTTTCTTTTATTTGGTGTCATACCAATACAAACAAAAGAAAAAAACATGAGAATGCCAAAACATTTGTAATTGCAACAATTTTCTGGGCAAAGTGGTGCATTATCTGACAGAAATACAGGGGTGCCAATATTTTTGGACATGACTGTATATATGAACGGACCTCTTTACTGGCCACCTATAAACCTATATAAGAAAGCCCTGCTCCACTGACCACCTACCGATACATCTGTATAAAAAGATATTCTCCACTGACTACCCATTCACCTATAAAGGAAGGACCTTCTCCACTGACTACCTAGAAAAGAAGATCATTTCTACTGACCACATATATTCCTATATAAGAAGACCTTCTCCACTGATAATCCATACTGTACACCTGTAAAGGGAGGACTTTCTCCATTCATCACCTAAAAATAGAAGAAATTTCTCTCCTGGCTACATATACACCTATAAAAGAAGGACCTTCTCCATGGACCACCTATGCACCTACAATGTAGGTGACCACACCCGCTGACCACATATACACCTATATAAGAAGACCTTTCCCACTGACCACCCATACACCTATATAAGAAGGCCCTCCTCCAGTGACCACCTACCAATACATCTATTAAAAAAGACCTTCTCCACTGACCACCTATACACCTATAAAAGAAGGACCTTCTCCACTGACTACCTATATAAGAAGACCTTTCCCACTGACTACCTATACACCTATAAAAGGACATTCTCCACTGACTACCTATATAAGAAGACCTTTCCCACTGACCACCTATACACCTATAAAAGAAGGACCTTCTCCAGTGACTACCTACCGTATTTGCCGGCGTATAAGACGACTTTTTACCACTTGAAAATCTTCTCAAAAGTCGGGGGTCGTCTTATACGCCGGTATACGGCATACTGACACTTTTTAGGGGGGCGGCGCGGTGCCGCCGCCGCCCCCCCCCTTCCAACAGAAGGGACACTAAGTACAGGGGTGGGCAGGGGCTGTTTCTTACCTGGCTCCGGTCCCACGACGATCCGGTCCAGGAAGTGCGGCTGCTCCTTCAGTTCGGCCACTGGATGTTCGCGCGGCTGCTCGGCTCCGCCTCCTCACCGGTGATTGGCCACCAGAACTGTAGCTCAGGAAAGGCACACAGGCGGTCAATCACCGGCGAGGGGGCGTAGCCGAGCGGCCCCGCGAAAATCGAGTGCAGGACCAGCAGGTAAGTGGTCAGTGTAGAGGTGCTGCTGCAACCACATATGCTGGCTGCAGCAGCACCATACGAGAACAGGGTCAGCAAGTGTCAGTGGGAGGAATAGTGCCCCATCATTGGTGTCACTGATACCAATGATGGAGCACTATTCCTCCCACTGATACCAATGATGGGGCACTATTCCTCCCACTGACACCAACGATGGGGCACTATTCCTCCCCCCCACTGACACCAACGATGGGGCACTATTCCCCCGCCCCACTGACACCAATGATGGGGCACTATTCCACCCCCCACTGACACCAATGATGGGGCACTATTTCACCCCCACTGACACCAATGATGGGGCACTATTCCACCCCCCACTGACACCAATGATGGGGCACTATTCCACCCCCCACTGACACCAATGATGGGGCACTATTCCACCCCCCACTGACACCAATGATGGGACACCATTCCTCCCACTGACACCAATGTTGGGACACTATTCCTCCCACTGACACCAATGTTGGAACACTATTCCTCCCACTGACACCAATGATGGTACACTATTCCTCCCACTGACACCAATGATGGGGCACTATTCCCCCCACTGATACTAATGATGGGGCACTATTCCTGCCACTGATACCAATGATGGGGCAATATTCCTCCCACTGATACCAATGATGGGGCACTATTCCCCCCACTGATACTAATGATGGGGCACTATTCCTGCCACTGATACCAATGATGGGGCACTATTCCCCCCACTGATACTAATGATGGGGCACTATCCCTGCCACTAATGCCAATGATGGGGCACTATTCCTGCCACTGATACCAATGATGGGGCACTATTCCTGCCACTGATACCAATGATGGGGCACTATTCCTCCCACTGACACCAATGATGGGGCACTATTCCTGCCACTAATACCAATGATGGGGCACTATTCCCCCCACTGATACTAATGATGGGGCACTATTCCTCCCACTGATACCAATGATGGGGCACTATTCCCCCCACTGATACTAATGATGGGGCACTATTCCTCCCACTGATACCAATGATGGGGCACTATTCCCCCCACTGATACTAATGATGGGGCACTATTCCTCCCACTGATACCAATGATGGGGCACTATTCCTGCCACTGATACCAATGATGGGGCACTATTCCCCCCACTGATACTAATGATGGGGCACTATTCCTGCCACTAATGCCAATGATGGGGCACTATTCCTCCCACTGACACCAATGATGGGGCACTATTCCCCCCACTGATACTAATGATGGGGCACTATTCCTGCCACTGATACCAATGATGGGGCACTATTCCCCCCACTGATACCAATGATGGGGCACTATTCCCCCCACTGATACCAATGATGGGGCACTATTCCTGCCACTGATACCAATGATTGGGCACTATTCCTCCCACTGATACCAATGATGGGGCACTATTCCTCCCACTGATACCAATGATGGGGCACTATTCCTCCCACTGGTGTGCATTGGAAGAAGGGTAGTCTTATACGGCGAGTATAGCCCAAACACTACATTTTAGCAGGAAAAGTGGGGGGTCGTCTTATACGCCGGCAAATACGGTATATAAGAAGACCTTTCCCACTGACCACCTATACACCTATAAAAGAAGGACCTTCTCCACTGACAATCCATACTGTACACCTGTAAAGGGAGGACTTTCTCCATTGATCACCTAAAAAAATAGACCTTTCTCTCCTGACTATATATACACCTATAAAAAAAGGACCTTCTCCATGGACCACCTATGCGCCTACAATGTAGGTGACCACACCCACTGACCACATATACACCTATATAGGAAGACCTTTCCCACTGACCACCCATACACCTATATAAGAAGGCCCTCCTCCACTGACCACCTACCAATACATCTATTTAAAAAGACCTTCTCCACTGACCACCTATACACCTATAAAAGAAGGACCTTCTCCACTGACTACCTATATAAGAAGACCTTTCCCACTGACCACCCATACACCTATAAAAGAAGGACTTTCTCCACTGACTACCTATATAAGAAGACCTTTCCCACTGACTACCTATACACCTATAAAAGGACCTTCTCCACTGACTACCTATATAAGAAGACCTTTCCCACTAACCACCTATACACCTATAAAAGAAGGACCTTCTTCACTGACTAAATTATAAGAAGACCTTTCCCACTGACCACCTATACACCTATAAAAGAAGGACCTTCTCCACTGACTACCTATATAAGAAGACCTTTCCCACTGACCACCTATACACCTATAAAAGAAGGACCTTCTCCACTGACTACCTATATAAGAAGACCTTTCCCACTGACCACCCATACACCTATAAAAGAAAGACATTCTCCACTGACTACCTATATAAGAAGACCTTTCCCACTGACCACCCATACACCTATAAAAGAAGGACCTTCTCCACTGACTACCTGTAAAGGAAGACCTTTCCCACTGACCACCCATACACCTATAAATGAAGGACTTTCTCCACTGATCACCTAAAAAGGACTTTCTCTCCTGATTACATATACACCTATAAAAGAAGGACCTTCTCCATGGACCACCTATATACCTACAGTGTAGCAGATGGAACTTCTCAACTGACCACCAATGTAAGGGAACATTTTATTCACCACCAATCATATATGTCCCTTCTCCTCTGACCACTAGTGTTAGGGGGTCCCTGAAACTGTCTCTGGGCCCACCTGTCTGTGGTTCGGCAAAGCGGTGACTTCCCTCAGTAACAGTGAAAGGTCCTAGATTTGAGAATCCACATATTTACAATCCAAAAGAGCACCAAACAAACATCCAAGAGTCTAAAAGGATAAAGTCTGATAAAACTGATTCAGAGCAAAAAACAATCCAACATGTTTCAGGGGTCGAACACCCCTTCATCAGGACTTCAAAGCCGTACAAATCCAAAGATCTTCAATATAAAAGTAAAAGGTCATAATTATAAAAATAAATATACAAGTAAAAAAGTATGAATTTAAAAGTCCAAACATATATATTCATTTACATATGATATCTAATTCCAGTAAATAGCTGACTCTTGGACAATAACGTCTTAAGCTGGTCATAGATGAATAGAATTTCAAACAAAAATTCTTAGGAAAAGTCTCAGGAAAATTAGTAGGAAAAATTCTCAGAACACTCGTTTGACGTTCTAAAGGTTTTGTTTGCTTTTAACATTTGATTTTGGAATGAATAGACTTTACTGAATGAAAATCACATACACTGTTAGAAATTTGTTCATTTGAGAAAACATTTTCATCCTGTGCCTTCAAATTTTCTTGTCAATGTGGTCAAAAACTAACACCGATTTGACCCACTAACGATTTGAAAAACAAACAGACTTTCTTAGAACCTTCTTTTTCCCAAAATTTGCATTTGGAATTCTACCCATCTGTGGCCAAGTTTACATACAGACACCTGGTGTTACAATACATCCTTGACAAACAGTGATAACAGTTTTCCCTTGTGACATTTTCATTTTGCACAGGAAATTTAGAGGATTGCAATAGCAGCTTGGTTAGTGTTTTTCTAAGGTGGCCATAGATATATTGAAGCTAATCTGCGGAACTGGCTGAAATTCAATCCAACTATGAGTAGGCTGGTTGTACTGAAGTGGATTCATCGATCGACTTCAGTACAACCAGCCTGTTGGATTTTTTTGCATGTGATTACCGCCGACGGCTATAGCTGCTAGCAATATTCATTGTGTTCTGCAGGCTGGAAAGACTCCCTGTTGACAGAATACAATAGCGCTGCAGGAGGGATTCCCCCATCAACACTATGTTGATGGGAAATGAAGAGATTTTCTTTCTTGCAACCCATGGCTTCGAAAAAATGGAATCATCTATGGCTTGCCATGTAGTATATAGTGTTCCTACTTGTATTACGTGCCATGAATAGAATGATCATCTGGGAACACTACCTAAATATTTCCAGAACCCCTGTGTCAAGGGCTGAACCCTGCTGCCACCTAGAGTATAGTGATTTCATACTGTGACATTGGAAAAAAACACTTTTTATCTACAATAAAAATGTTCTGTACAGACAAGAGGTAGACGATATTTTATTTTCCCTTTGTTGGTCTTGTTTGGTTAACCACACAGTTTGGATAAGCGTGGATTGATAAGGAGGCAGGAAACCCAGGAGAGATGATAAGCTTTCTGAGCACTCACAGTTTATTATTTATTATATTTATTTCAGGTACTTATATAGTGCCGTCAGTTTACACAGCACTTTACATATATATTGTACATTCACATCAGTTCCTAACCCTCAAGGGGTGTACAATCTAAGGTCCCTAACTCACATTCATACATACACATACTAGGGACAAGTTTGGCAGGATCCAATTAACCTACCAGTTAAAGGTGCACTCCAGTCAAAGCTGAAAATTGACCTGCGAGATGCAGATTGTGGGCACAATTTTGAACCATCTATGGGCAGGCTGGTTTCACCCAAGTAGATCCACCGATCGACTTTGGTACAACCAGCGTGCCGGATTTTTTAGTATGCGATTATTGCCAGCGGCTATAGCTGCCAGCAGTGATCACTGTGTTCTCCCAGCAGGGAAAGCGCCCCGCGAATCTGCCCCCTCCCCAGGAGAACACAATAGATCCACGGGAGGGATTCACCTGTCAACATTGACTGTGTTGATGGGGGAATCGAGTGATTTTCTTTCCTGCAGTTGGTAGACTATGGCCTGCCTGAGTCCAAAGCTGTAGAACACTAGGTTGCCTGCTGGATTTAATGATATGGAAGGACTTATTGCTGGTCACTCCTTATCCTGCTGATGGCTATATTTTCTGAAATAATGGGGAACTGGAGAGGGTGCTATCATTCTAAGCATGGTATTTCATAAACCCTTCTTGGTCAGCTAGACACACCCCTCCCCCTTCCCTTGAACAGACAAATTTTGGGCGAGCATGGTGTTTTTTGCTATGTAGATGGAAAAGGTTGGAGAAGGAGGAGAACTTTGAGGCAGTGCTGCTTATCATAGGGAGTAGGAATAGTGATTGAGACTTGTTATATTGTTGAAGTGGACAATCTTTGGGCAGCATAGTCCACAGTCTTACCATTGTTGTTGAAAACCACCAAATCACATGATTGCCATCTCATGTCTATTAAAGGATCAGTCCACCCAAAATTTCAGTCTTTAGTAAATGCTGGAGAATCAAACCCCCAGACAGTCTCTTCTGTCTCCTATGGACTTTGTTAGTGTGAGCCCAGCTCTGCACACCTGCTGGACAGATTATGAGGGGATCCCACCATCCCTGTGCTGAGTTCCCACCTCTGAACATCTCCTGTGCCTATTATGAGGGCTCCCACCTGGTCCTCCGCTCCTCCTACAGATGGTGCTCCCCCATGGACTGACCGTCAGCGGCATCATGTCGAATGGCAGGGCTGTGGACCCTGCAGTGGTCTTGATCATGGGTGCTCAATGTGTTGCCGCCCTCCAGCTGTTGTGGAACTACAAGTCCCATAAGGCATTGCAAGGCTTACAGTTACAAGCATGATTCTGAAAGGCAAAGGCATGATGGGAATTGTAGTGCCGCAACAGCTGGAGGGCCACTGGTTGAGCACCCATGGTCTTGATGATGTTGGGACATCAGATAATAGAATTAAAGACGCTGCGGGGACTGGTCTACCGGCAGAGAATCAAGTAAGTAGATCTTCTTTTCTATGTCCCCTAGACCTTAACCACTTCCCGTCCGACACATGTACATAAACGCAGGAGCGGGTTGCCGTTCATAAATGGCGCTCGCATTTTCAGCCTATGCGTGCTACCTGGGAGCTCGCGGCACCGTGACCCGGTCACAGTGGAACACCGATCGCTGTATAGGACCTCTGTGTGAGGTCCCGATCATGTGATCACTGATTGGCCACTGACATCATTGCTTACTACTAGTGAATCACAGAGGTCACATTTTACAGGGCTATTCACAACAGCCTTGTACCATATGACAAGCTGTGACCAATCACAGCTCACACAGTATTTCTCAATGGCTGCAAGAATGCAGCCAGAGAGAAGGAGAAATGATTGATTTTACAGCCTTTATGGGTGTAAAAGCAATCAGTGTACAAAAAGAAAAAAAAATCTTCATCACCCCCCATAAGTAGTACAGTGTCACTATGGTGACACTGTACTGCTGGGGTGCCAGTATGTTACAAAAAAACTCCCAAAAAACATAAATAATAATATAAACAAATAAAATAAAAATGAGAAAATGTTTTTGAAAAGTTATAATTTTTGGTTATAAACTAATTTGGGTTATTTTTTTTACTAAAAAGATAGCTGAATACATTTTGGCCAAGTTTTATGAAGAAAGATTATTTATTTACAAACCTTTTATAAGAAAAACTATTTTTTTCAAAATGCTTTGACTTTTTCATTTATATAGCAAACAAAATAAAAATCCCAGTGGTGAATAAATACCACCAAAATAAAGTTTTATCTGTCTCAAAAAAATGCTAAAAAATTCATATGGGTACAGTGTTGCATGACCGCGCAATTGTCATTCAAAGTGTGATAGCACTGACAGCTGAAAATTGGCCTGGACAGGAAGGGGGTAAAAGTGTCCGGACTGGAAGTGGGTAATGAGCAATTAGACCTTAACAGCCCCACTGCAAGGAATCATTTTTCAGTTTCCATCGTATTGCCATCTGTGGAAACACAGGTGGGTTGATTTACTAAAGGAAAACAGATTGTGCACTTTGCAAGTGTAGTTGCTACAGGTCTTGGTAAATGAGTAAAAGCTCTGCTGACTTCCATCATCCAATCATGTGCAAGCATTAATGCTGTTTTTTTATTTCCCTCACATGTTATTGGTTGTTGTTTTCAAGGTGAAGCTTCACCTCATTTACTAAGCTCTGGAGCAACTGCACTTTGCAGAGTACACAGTCTGTTTGCCATTTACTAAACCAACCCCAGCTTTATTCCTGGCTTTGCCTTCCTGTCCCAGTGACAACTACTCTACCCATATCTTGTGTCAGTGACAGGAAGTGAGAGGAAATCTCCCCAACAGGGTCAAAGACATAAGATTAGGTGATATGTAATCTAACCTGACACTACGGGGGAATTTACTAAAACTGGAGAGTGCAAAATCTGGTGCAGCTCTGCATAGAAACCAATCAGCTTCCAGGTTTTTGTTGTGAACGCTTCATTGAACAAGCTGAAGTTAGAATCTGATTGGCTCCCATGCACAGCTGCACCAGATTCTGAGTGCTCCAGTGTTAGTAAATCTCCCCCTACGGGGGAATTTACTAAAACTGGAGAGTGCAAAATCTGGTGCAGCTCTGCATAGAAACCAATCAGCTTCCAGGTTTTATTGTGAACGCTTCATTGAACAAGCTGAAGTTAGAAGCTGATTGGCTCCCATGTACAGCTGCACCAGATTCCGAGTGCTCCAGTGTTAGTAAATCTCCCCCTATGGATAAACACACAGACACATTCCAGATGACTATGGTGTGATGCAAATCCCTGTCCATCCGAGCACCGCGTTCCATCTCATTATGTAGACAAGCCTCTTGACACACTCTTCAGAATCTGAATTAGGGCTAATTGCATGTTTGCTTTTGTCTGTTCCTGGTAGAGCCAAGGCATCCAGTTTTCCATTTTCCTTTCCATTGTATATGTGACTTACGTCATTTTAATCTATGAAATCTGTAAACATTACCCGACAGCATGAATGATTTAAAACCCTCCACGTATAATGATGTTGGAATATTCTCGTTATGATGGGTGTCACGTTGGTTTAAGAGTTACTCCAGGCCTTTAGGAAGAGACTAAATCCATTGTTATCCACCATGTTTGGTTTCCCGGGCCTTTCTCCAACTTTACACAAGGAGTTGAACAACGCCTCTTAGATTGTAAGCTCCCAGGATCAGGGCCCTCCTAACCCTCTTGTATTGAACTGTATTGTTGCTGTATTGTCTCCAGTTATATTGTAAAGTGCTGAGCAAACTGTTGGCGGTATATAAATCCTGTATAATAATAATAATAATAATAATATATAAATCCTGTATAATAATAATATATAAATCCTGTATAATAATATATATAAATCTTGTATAATAATAATAATAATATATAAATCCTGTATAATAATAATAATATATATAAATCCTGTATAATAATAATAATATATAAATCCTGTATAATAATAATAATATATAAATCTTGTATAATAATAATAATAATAATAATATATAAATCTTGTATTATAATAATAATAATAATAATAATATATAAATCTTGTATAATATTAATAATAATAATATATAAATCCTGTATAATAATAATAATAATGATAACACAGAATAACGTGACAAGAGGCTGCAGTTCCATGTAAAAGCCTGCTGAAAATGGCAGTTATAGAATATGTATCCCACTAGCAGGATGTTTACATGTGAACGAGCCTTTAACCTCTTCCGTACCAAAATGTAAACATTGCTGCGCTGAGAGCACGCTCCCAGCACAGTTACCAGTGGGCACCGGAAAGCACCCAATCTCTGCTTGCGACCAGGAGTTTTCCGATCATGTGACTGCTGTGACAGCCAATTACAGCGGTCACATGACCGAAATGTCTGCCTCCCAGCATCTAAAAAAGTCTTAAAGCGGAGCTCTACCCAAAAGGGGAAGTTCCGCTTTAAGGACTGCTCCCCCGCTCCCTATTAAGGATTGGCACCTTTGGGGGGAGGGGGCAGGTACCCGAATTTGACAGGTACCCGCTCCCACTTCCAGTCCGATCAACGGACGGTGTCCTCCCTCCCTCCCTGTAGTCTTTTGGGACATGTGACAGGTCACAGAAAACTACAGGACCATTCGTGAAGTGCAGCACTACGCACGCATGCGCAGTGGGTACCCGACTGTGAAGCCGCAAGCTATCACAGCTGTGCGCCCACACTGAAGATGCCGGCCTCCAGGAATACAGGACGGCCGGTGAAACGGGCTGCGGGGGACGCACCATGGGACTGAGGGATAGGTAAGTGTGTGTTTTTTAAAAGTCAGCAGCTACAGGTTTTGTAGATGCTGACTTTTATTTTTTGACAGGGTGAGTGGAACTCCGCTTTAAAGAGCCGGCAGGTGCAGGCTGGAAGAGGTTAAAGCAGGCTTTGCTGCGCTTTGATGCAGCTATAGTGTTTTGCACAGGTGTTCAAGTTGCATCAAGTTACACTCTTCAACCACCCTGAGTTTTTACTTTTTTGGGGTTTTTTTTTTAAGCGAAATAGAAAATGATACTTTTAGCCACTTCAAGTCCGGACACTTTCACCCCCTTCCTGTCCAGACCAATTTTCAGCTTTCAGCGCTGTCGCACTTTGACAATTGCGCGGTCATGCAACACTGTACCCAAATTAATTTTTTTGCATTTTTTTGCGACAGATAAAACTTTATTTTGGTGGTATTTATTCACCACTGGGATTTTTATTTTTTTGCTATCTAAATGAAAAATTCCAAACATTTTGAAAAAAAAAATGTGCTGCAAATAAATAATCTTTATTCATAAATCTTGGCCAAAATGTATTCAGTTATCTTTTTAAAAAACAAAACCAAAAAAAAATCCAAATTAGTTTATAACCACAAATTATAAATTTTTCAAAAAATTTTTTATTTTATTTTTTTATATTATTATTTATGTTTTTTTTTACATACTGTCACTTTAGCAGTACAGTGTCACCTTAGTGACACTGTTCTACTTTTGGGGGTTGATGAAGGTTTTTTTTTCTTTTTTTACACTGATTGCTTTTACACCCATAAAGGCTGTAAAAGCAATCATTTCTCCTTCTCTCTGGCTTCATTCCTGCAGCCATTGAGAAATACTGTGAGAGCTGTGATTGGTCACAGCTTGTCACATGGTACAAGGCTGTTGTGAGTAGTCTTGTACCATCTGACCTTTGTGATCATTCACAAGTAGTAAGCAATGATGTCAGGAAGTGACATCTTGTTTACTACTGTTGATGTGATCACTGATTGGCTAATCACTGATCACATGAATCGGGACCTCATACAGAGGTCCCATACAGCGATCGGTGTTCCGCACTGATCGCGGTGCTGCGTGTTGTACAGGCAATGTTGCACAGGCAATGGATACGGGGGGAAGTTTAGAAAAGTCCACCTGCATCGGCAGCACTCCCGTCCGGCTGTTTATCGACATAGGCTGGACGGGAAGAAGTTAAAGTGGTTGTAAACCTCAGACATGAAATATGAACAAAGCATATCCCTCTATAGTGTGTACTTGTCTCAATCCAGAGCACTAAGTGTCATTTCTGTCTGCTGCCTCCTTCCTCTGCTATTAGCTTTCCTGACACCAAGAGAAAAAAGATGACAGGGGAGGGAGCTCCAGCACACAGCCTGTTACTGAAAGCCTCAGCTCTGTTCTTATGTGCTGTGTGGAGGTGGGTATGTCCCTTCCCTCCAATCAGTTCTCAGCTGTCCTCATGTATATACAGTTGCAAGAAAAAGTATGTGAACCCCTTGGGATTACGTGGAGTTTTGCATGAATTGGACATAAAATGTGCTCTGAATGTCATCTAAGTCACAACAATAGAAGAACACAGTCTGCTGAACATAATACTACACAAACATTAGATGTTGCCATGGTTTAATTGCACATAACATGTAAACATTCACAGTGCAGGGAGGAAAAAGTATGTGAACCTTTGGACTTAATAACTGGTTGACAGTCCTTTGGCAGCAATAACCTCAACCAAACGTTTCCTGTAGTTGAAGATCAGACCTGCACTACGATCTGGAGTCATTTTGGACCACTCCTCTTCACAAAACTGTTTCAGTGTAGCAATATTCTTGGGATGTCTGGTGTGAATCGCTCTCTTAAGGTCATGCCACAGCATTTCAATCAGGTTGAGGTCAGGACTCTAAATGGGCCACTCCAGAAGGCGTATTCTGTGCTGTTGCAGCCATTGTTTTGTTGAATTACTTGTATGCTTTGGGTCATTGTCCTGTTGCATCACCCATGCTCTGCGGAGCTTCAGTTGGCGGACAGATGGTCGTACGTTTTCCTGCAAAATGTCTTGATAAACTCTGGAATTCATTTTCCCATCAATGACAACAATCCATCGAGGCCCTGAGGCAGCAAAGCAGCCCCAAACCATGATGCTCCCTCCGCCATGTTTTACAGTGGGGATGAGGTTTTGATGTTGGTGTGCTGTGCCTTTTTTTCTCCACACATAGTGTTGTGTGTTCTTCCCAAACAACTCAATCTTGGTTTCATCTGTCCACAGTATATTTTGCCAGTAGTGCTGTGGAACATCCAGGTGCTCTTTTGCAAACTTCAAACGTGCTGCAATATTCTTTTTGGACAGCAATGGCTTCCTCCGTGGTGTCCTCCCATGTACTCCATTCTTGTTTAATATTTTCCTTATTGTAGATGTGTCAACAAAAATGTTAGCATGTGCCAGAGATTTCTGTAGGTCTTTAGCTGACACTCTGGGATTCTTCTTTACCTCATGCAGCATTCTGCGCTGTGCTCTTGCAGTCATTTTTACAGGACGACCACGCCTAGGGAGAGTAGCAACAGTGCTAAACTTTCTCCATTTGTAGACAGTCTGTCTTACCGTGGACACATGAACATCAAGGCTTTTGGAGATACTTTTGTAACCCTTTCCAGCTTCATGCAAGTCAACAATTCTTGCTCGTAGGTCTTCTGAGAGCTCTTTTCTGCGAGGCATGGTTCACATCAGACAGTGCTTCTTGAAACCAGTAAACCCAAAACAGGTGTGTGTTTTTTAAGGGCAGGACAGCTGTCAGCAACACATCCAATATCATCACACTGATTGGAGTCAAGGTTGGCTCACTCCTGGCTCCAATTAGCTCTGGGAGAAGTCATTAAGCTAGGGCCTCACATACTTTTTCCTCCCTGCACTGTGAATGTTTACCTCTTATGTGCAATTAAACCATGGCAACATCTAATGTTTGTGTAGTATTATGTTCAGCAGACTGTGTTCTTCTATTGTTGTGACTTAGATGACGTTCAGAGCACATTTTATGCCCAATTCATGCAAAACTCCACGTAATCCCAAGGGGTTCACATACTTTTTCTTGCAATTGTAAGAGGTAAAAGTGAGCGCATTGGTTATATAGCTGCTGGCATTAAAGGTGAAACCTCTTACCCTCTAAACAATCATAAATACAAAATGCAACGCTGAGAAAAAACCAAGATAAATCTAGCGTGGGCTCTTAATAGTCATTATTATGCATATAGTGAACCGTCATGTAATGATGCATGTGAACGTGATAATAAATAAATAAATATAAACATAAAGTGACTATAAGTGTATAATGAATATTTACATAAAATCAGCAAGATAAAAAAGTCCAAAATTCCAAGTGATCCGTGCTGGTGATATCCGTGATGGAAACCAATAATGTGCACTCACCAGAATTGCAAATTTATTGTGCATATGTATATATTATCCCATTGTGGTCATCAGGGTACAGGCAAGAATGGTGGAATCATCTGGCACACCGTCAGCATACAAGGCAACTCCAATCTCACTCACAGGACCCTCTCAGCATCCAGGGACAGCTCCAGGTAAACCTCAGCCCACCGGATAAACTCCTCAAAGAAGTAACGATCTCTCCACCTTGGAGGCTCGTTGATACCAAGCCAAAGACAATGAGGTACTCATAGTGTAGTATTTTTATTGAATTGAAGAAAATCACATTTTCAGATTAAAATTTGTCCCTTAGGGAGGAGCCTGCCATAGTGACGTCACGCCGCAGATGGCTGCATGGAAGGCCAGCAGCCATTTTAACTTTTCCCTAATGTGAGTGCTGCTTACAAATTTTACTTTGCAAATGTGATCCAATTAGGTCCACCTGAAAAACTGACAGGCATACCTGATCAAGGTTGGTCTCCCCTCTGACAACGTGCGTTGCACGAAAAGCTTTAGGAGGAGCCAACACGCCATGGCGTCACGCCGCCGGAGCGTTGTGAAGGTCCGGCAGCCATCTTTGTTTTTGGTCAGTGCTGCGTTAACTCTGAATTACTGTCACATATATTTATTTTAAACCTATTTCCATGGAATAAACACTACCTTTTTAAAAAATTCTACACTATGGGCACCTTTTGTTTGGCTCCTTTATGGAGCTATTGAATTACAGAGCCTGGCCCATATCAAGCACCCAGAGGAGGGAATCCCTGTAACACAGACCCCATCCATCCTTAAAGGGGACCTCTGGATGAGCTGACCACTTACCCAGCCCAAGAGTTTCTGCTGTGCTGTTTAACACCCTGAAGGAGGTTTACCACACGCCCGGCATATCCCGTTCCCTAAAGTGGAACCTGTTGGATATATTTATATGCGCATATTCAATGCGCATCTGGTGAGTGCACATTTTTACTATACCTTCAAAGCACAAGCACATGGTTATTACCGCGGTTGGGACCCTTTATCACCACTATCAATATATGAACTTTTATGGACTGTTTATTTACTTTATTTAATTTATTTTTATCCATTTTTTATTTTATTTGTCATCTTTACATTTTATTGGTTTAGCCTTTATTTGCATTTTAAGCACTGCACTCCTTGTTTACATTTTTGCAGAGGTTTTTTCTGGTTACCTTAGTGCTATAGCTGCTGCATCGGGAGCACTCACTGTGTTTTACCTTATATGTGTGAACAAGCCCTAAATGTAATGTCTTTGTGAACATAGCCTTCCTCTTCTGTCCTCCGCACAATGGGGTTGATTTAATAAACCTGGAGAATTCGGTGCACCTGTGAGTGCAAAGCAGCTCAATACTGCACCCACAGGGGGCGTGTCCATGACGCCCTGGGCTCCCAGGAAGTGGGGTGAATGACACTAGACATAAAACTTAAAAAAAGAGCTCATGCTGGATCTTGGAGAGATGAGTCCGCAGGGGACAGCTCTACAAATGAGGCGAGTTTTTGTTTGGAAAAGTCCTGAACGTTCTTTTTTTTTTTGGTATCTGGCTTTAAATATCATTGTAGATATTACAATGCACTAACTCCAGTACAACAATCACTGACTTACTCGTGTTTATCGGTGTAAGACTAATGCAGGGTTTGTGTCAGATATGCCAAATATGCAGGTAGGAAAACCGCGTGTAATCCCGAGAAAATCACAGCGATGATCTGTGCCACGCGGGTGGTCTGTTCGAAACTGTACTGTGATGACTCTGTATTGAATAGAGAGGACACATCCCTTCCATATTCCTTCAAATCTCGTGTTTATTAGAAAACAGTCGAATATATTTAATCCATATTTCCACTTTACATCGCATTTTTAATCCTGTTTTAAGAACCTTTATTGTGAAGCTTCCTGTCTGTACAGCACAGAGAGGACAGGTATTTATAACACGCCAGAAAGCCACGTGTCAACGTCTGTGAATGGAATAGTGAGTGTGGGAGCGAAGGGTACACTCGCTCTTCCTTTTTAGCCTTTCTTTTTTTTTTGGTCTAAATCTGGCCATACATGTCAAAATCTGATTTTACAATTTCTGTGCAATCTTATAAACAAGTCCTTCATCTAGGAAAGACAGTGCTACTAATTACTATATATCAATATTCCCTAGATTGTAAGCTCCCAGGATCAGGCCCTCCTATCCCTCTTGTATACAGTATACATTATATAGCGCCAAAAGGTTTGCTCAGCGCTTTACAAAATAGTGGGGGACAGTACATGAGACAATACAGTAACAAAACAGCACACGAGGGGTTCGAGGGCCCTACTCTTTTGAGTTTACAATCTAGGAGGGAGGGGATAGTGGTACAGGAGGATGTGGCTGTGGGGGATGGAGTGGTAGGAGGAGTGGAGGAGATTGACTGTTAAGTGAGGGTGGGGTAGGTAGGATGGGTTTACAGGGTTTGCCTAAAGGTGAGGAGGGTAGGTGAAAGTCTGATGGATTGGGGTAGTGAGTTCCAGAGGATGGGGGAAGTCCTGGAGAAGTCCTGCAGTCGGGCGTTGGAGGTGGAGACCAGGGAGCTAGAAAGTAGGAGGTCTTGTGAGGAGCGAAGATTACGGGTAGGGTGGTATTTGGGTATCAGGTCGGTGAGGTAGTTCGGGGCAGCGTTATGAATGGCTTTGTATGTCTGTGTTAGTAGTTTGAATTTAATGCGTTGGGCAATCGGAAGCCAGTGGAGGGAATGACAGAGGGGGGGTGGCAGAAGCGGAGCGGTTGGTAAGGTGGATGAGTCTGGCTGCTGAGTTCAGGATAGACTGAAGCGGGGATAGTCTGCGATGAGGTAGGCCGGTGAGAAGGGAGTTGCAGTAGTCGAATCGTGAGATAATAAGGGAGTGAACGAGTTGTTTAGTGGTGTCTGGGGTTAGGAACGAACGTATTTTGGAGATGTTGCGGAGGTGGAGCCTGCATGAGTCTGCACTGTATTGAACTGCATTGTTGCTGTATTGTCTCCCTTTATACTGTAAGGCGCTGAGCAAACTGTTGGCGCCATAAATCCTGTATAATAATAATAAAAATCAATGTTGAAAGGGTGGAGCCCTCATGCACATGGGACGTTTTTACAGCGGCTGTTTTTGGCTTTTGACTTTTTTTCCTACAGCCGGTAAACCCTCCAGCATGTTATCCTATGTGTCCATACACACAGAGACTGGAATCAACGTTTTATGACAGGGAAAAAAAAAACAGGACTAGTGGGTTTCTAGAGGAGTTTTTTATCTGTAAAAAACGCTCTAACGCTGAAAAACGCGGCAAAACACCGCAAACCGACATTTTTGGACTTTTTTTGACCAGTTTTATGAGCTTGGTTTTAGAAAGACTGAGTTTGAGGAAGTGAAGTGACATCCACGCTGATATGTCACTTAGTAGGTTAGTAATACGAGAGGAGACTGAAGGGGCGAGGTGAGGAGTAGAAAGATAGATTTGTATATCATCAGCATAGAGATGGTACAGTTGTGTTCAAAATAATAGCAGTGAGATATCACTAACTGGATCAATCACTGTTTTTGGTAGAAATGATATTTCTACATGGCAAATAATTTCCTAGCAGGTGTAGTAGAGTAATAGAAATCCAACAGACCCAACAGTCATGACATGCATGCTGCTGATTCTGTGTCATTGAATCACTAATTGAAAGGGGCATGTTCAAAATAATAGCAGTGTGGAGTTCTATTAGTGAGGTCATTCATTCTTTGAAAAACAGGTGGCAATTATTGCCCTTATTTAAGGAAGGAGGGCAGCAAATGTTGCACATGCTGGTTACAGTGCATTTCTCTCTGAAATTCTGAGGAAAATGGGTCGTTCCAGACATTGTTCAGAAGAACAGCGTACCTTGATTAAAAAGTTGATTGGAGAGGGGAAAACATATAAAGAAGTGCAGAAAATGATCGGCTGCTCAGCTAAAATGATCGCAAATGCTTTAAAATGGCAACCAAAACCTGAAAGACGTGGAAGAAAGTGAAAAACTACCATTGGAATGGATAGAAGAATAGCCAAAATGGCGCGGACTCAGCCAACAATCAGCTCCAGGAAGATGAAAGAAGGTATAAAGTTCCCTGTGAGGACTGTTACAATTAGAAGACGCCTATGTGAAGCCAAGCTATCTGCAAGAAGCCCCCGCAAAGTCCCACTGTTGAAAAAAAGACATGTACTGAAGAGGTTACAATTTGCCAAAGAGCACATTGACTGGCCTAAAGAGAAATGGCGCAACATTTTGTGGACTGATGAAAGTAAGATTGTTCTTTTTGGGTCTAGTGGGCGGAGACAGTTTGTCAGACGACCCCCAAACACTGAATTCAAGCCACAGTACACTGTAAAGACAGTGAAGCATGGTGGTGCAAGCATCATGATATGGGGGTGTTTCTCATACTACAGTGTTGGGCCTATTAATCGCATACCAGGGATCATGGATCAGTTTGAATACATCAGAATACTTGAAGAGGTCATGCTGCCTTATGCTGAAGAGGAAATGCCCTTGAAATGGGTGTTCCAACAAGATAACGACCCCAAACACACCAGTAAACGTGCAACATCTTGGTTCCAGACCAACAAGACTGACATTATGGAGTGGCCAGCCCAATCCCTGGATCTTAATCCAATAGAAAACTTGTGGGGTGACATCAAAAATGCAGTTTCTGAGGCAAAACCAAGAAATAGAGAACTGTGGAATGTAGTCCAATCATCCTGGGCTGGAATACCTGATCACAGGGGCCAGAAGTTGGGTGACTCCATGCAACACAGATGTACAGCAGTTCTCAGAAACAGTGCGACTACAACCAAATATTCATGAACTCATTCAAAGGAAAGCAAAATCTTCAAACATTTTTCAGTTTATATAGTGAATGTTTGAGTTTGTAAAGAAGAATACAAACACTGCTATTTTTTTGAACCGTCTAATATTCACTTTTCTTCAAAATTTTTAAAGGAACAACACAAATTTGATCTATTTTTCTTCATGTTTTGATTTGGAATAGAATGTGTCGTGTTCCCAATGCATTTGTGTGGATGGAGATAAAAGCTATTAGAAGGATTTTCAGCTTTATTCACTTTTTTCAACACAGTGCTATTATTTCGAACACAACTGTATGTAAAGCCATGGGAGTTTATCAAGTGACCAAGGGAGCAGGTGTAGATGGAGAAGAGAAGGGGTCAAAGGACAGAACCTTGAGGGACCCCTACAGAGAGAGGGAGTAAAGAGGAGGAGGCAGCGTTATAGGTAACGCTGAAGGAGCGCTGCGATAGGTAGGAGGGGAACCAGGAGAGAGCAGAGTCTCTGAGGACAAGAGTGGGTTTTTTTCAGGAGGAGGGGATGGTCAATCGTATCAAAAGCCACAGAGAGGTCAAGTAGTAAGAGTACGGAGTAGTGGCCATTGGTTTTAGCAGTTAGTAGATCATTAGTGTGTTTTAGTAGGGCAGTTTCAGTGGAGTGTAGTGAGCAAAAGCCAGACTGTAAAGGGTCAAGAAGGTTGTTGTCGGTGAGGTAGGAGCTCAGGCGATTGTAGACTAAGCGTTCCAGGAGTTTAGAGGTAAATGGGAGCAGGGAGATGGGTCTTAAGTTGTTCAGGTTGGTGGGATCCAGGGAGGGCTTTTTATGTATGGGAGTGATGTGTGCATGCTTTAGAGGGGAGGGGAAGGCGCCATTAGAGAGGGAGAGATTGAAGATGTGAGTGAGGGAGAATAGGATAGAAGAAGAGGGTGACCGTAGTAGTTGTGAGGGGACAGGATCCAGGGGGCAGGTGGTGAGACGGGCTTCTGAGAAAACTTTAGTGATCTCTTCAATACTAGCAGGGTCAAAAGAGGAAAGTGTTGAAGGAGGTTTAGTATAAGGTATGCTAAGTGGATAGATGTCTGTGCAGTGGTTATGCCCCTACGAATTGCATCAGTCTTGTTTTTGATGATTTGCAGTATCGTAAGCAGTGAGTGAATTACTGGGTGGAGGTGGAAGTGGAGAAAGTAGAGAGTTAAAAGTAGAGAAGAGATGACGAGGACTGGATGACAAGCTATTGATGAGAGTGACAAAGTGGGCTTGTTTGGCAGCATGGAGGGAGGAATTGTATGTTAACCTCCTCGGCGGTATGATTCTTTCCGATTTTTTGTGCTGAAAGCGGTACCATTTTTTTGCATGGAAATATGTAGTTTTTTATTGTAGGCTGTAATTTTTAGGAATAACTCACTGAAATCTGTCCGAACAAGAGTCTAGTAAACATTCCGGGTATGATAAAATTTGAAACACAAAATCATAAATTATAATTTAATAAATAATCATAAAAAATAATAATAAATTTAATTCAATAATATAATCAAACCAAAAACACAGAAATTTGAAATAGAGGCAAATTCGCACATCGCTGAGCAAAGTCGCAAAATCGTTTTCAGTGTCTGGTGACGAATTTCCCCCACGAATCATTATCACTCAATTCTGCAAGTGGTTCTGATTTACTATCGCTGTTCTAAAACCGCTTTTGACGTAAAGGGACGCTTTTTGGACGCCATGGACTTTTCTAAGTTTCCAGGCAGAAAAAACAGTCAAAATGCAGACAGGGCGCCGGACAAAGCAGTAGGGACAAAATGTATGTGAAATGCATTGAAACAGCAATGACATCAAAAATGACATTTTTTTAAACATTTCAAATTTCCCGCTGGTTCCGGCACCCGTACGTCCCGACATCACAGGGACCGGAACACGGAAGCCGGATGCCGGCATCGGCCGGAGGAGATGGCCGGGGACGCTGCAGGGGACATATCGCCGGAGCGAAGGACAAGGTAAGTGTTGCAGGGACCCTCAGAGCAACGCCGCATGGTAAGCCCGAGTGTAGCTCGGGGTTACCGATCTTGGTATAGAAATTTTACCCCGAGCTACACTCGGGAACACCGCTAAGGAGGTTAAGAAAGCAGATTTATATAGTGTGAAGGCTTGCTGAGATTTGGTTTTAGGTAAGTATAACTTCTTTTTTACTTTAGTAAAATAAAAAAAATATCTTTACAGCTGTTTTAGAATTTGGTCAAATATACTGCAGCATATAACAATAATGCAACTATATAAAATAAAAGTAGGATACCAGCATGTTCAACTGTATAGTAAGGATGAGGCCACATGGGACTGGGACTGCTATCCAAGCAAAGTCATTTTTGATGGAGATTATAGAACTAAAATAGGAGTTTTCCTTTAATTCAAACCAGACTCACCAGTTCCCAAAAAAAAGTGTTCAGTGTCCTAATATAATACGACCTTGTGTCTCTTCAGAAAAGTCGGAGTGATTGCTGAATTGAGATCTATTCATTCCCCAAGGTCAAGGACGTCAGAATCTTTAATTATGTCTCAGTCTGCAAGCTTATCACCCGCTCCGCAGGGTTTAACCTTGACACATTCCACATTTTATATTTCAGCACAGCTATTTATGAAATTGACCCTGACTGTGATTTATGATCTACGGGGATGAGCGATTTTTCACCCAAGTTGACCTTTTCTATTTCTTTTCTTTTGTAGATTTTTTTTAAAAAGTATTAACTGTTGTTTTTAAAGGGCCAGCAGGCACATGTATCTGCTTGGTTTGTGCGAATGATAGTTTTTATTTCATTTACGTCTACTTGCTTACATGAAGTCAATTTCATGTTTGTGGCATTGTGGGTAGAAAACAAGTACATTATTGATTGCAGAAGGATGCAGTTCTTCGGTTTGCATGCAAGTAAAATCTCTCTTTTAAATGTAAATCTAAAATGTTTTTTTTTAAGTATGTTTGGTGACCTGCTTTGTTCTGTACAGTTTTCGTAGCCTCCCTAGCGGCCTGATTATGTCCATATTTCTGTGCTCAAAGCGGTACTTTTTTTGCATGGAAATATGTATTTTTTTTTATTGTAGGCCTGTAATTTTTAGGAATAACTCACTGAAATCTGTCCGAACAAGAGTCTAGTAAACATCCCGGGTAGGATAAAATTTCAAACACGAAATCATAATTTATAATTTAATAAATAATCATAAAAAATAATGATATAATAATAAATTTAATTCAATAATATAATCAAACCAAAAACACTGAAATTTGAAATATAGCGCCAAGTTCGCACATCGCTGAGCAAAGTCGCAGAATCGTTTTCAGTGTCTGATGAGGAATTTCCCCCACGAATCATTATCACTCAATTCTGCAAGTGGTTCTGATTTACTATCGCTGTTCTCTAGCCGGTCTAAAACCGATTTTGATCTAAAGGGACGCTTTTTGGACGCCATGGACGTTTCTCAGTTTCCAGGCAGAAAGAACAGTAAAAATGCAGGCAGGGTGCCGGACAAAGCACTCGGGACAAAATGTATGTGAAATGGTTTGATACAGGAATGTTTTACTATGTGATTTTAGTGTATTTAGTGAATGTCACTTTTAACCACCTCCCGTCCGGACATTGTATATAAACGGCCGGACGGTGGCACTGCAGGGTCGGGTGGCCGTTTATAAATGGCCTCCCGGCACCCTGCTTGTGTGCGCTCCCTGGGAGCGTGCAGCACCACGATCCGGGGCCCGCTGTGTCCTCCGGACATAGTGAAACACCGATCGTCGGCTGGGACCTCTGTACGAGGTCCCGATCATGTGATCACTGATTGGCCAATCAGTGATCACATGCAAAGTAGTAAGCAAGATGTCACTTGTGACATCATTGCTTACTATGTGTGAAATCTGTGAATGATCACAGAGGTCACATGGTACAAGGCTATTCACAACAGCCTTGTACCATGTGACAAGCTGTGACCAATCAAAGCTCACTCAGTAGTTCTCAATGGCTGCAAGAATGCAGCCAGAGAGGAAAAATGATTGCTTTTACATCCTATATAAGTGTAAAAGCAATCAGGTTAAAAAAAAAAAGAAAAAAAAATTCTTCGTCACCCCCCACAAGTAGTACAGTGTCAGTATGATGACATTGTACTGCTAGGGTGACAGTATGTAAAAGAAAACAAAAAAAAACCTAAATAATAATAATATAACAAAAAAAATAAAAATGTAAAAAAAATGTTTACAAATTATAATTTTTGGTTATAAACTAATTTGGCTTATTTTTTTTTTTTTTTTAAAAAGATAACGGAATACATTTTGGCCAAGATTTATGATGAAATATTATTTATTTGCAAAATTTTATAAGAAAAACACTTTTTTTCAAAATTTTTGGATTTTTATTTACATATCAAAAAAAATTAAAATCCCAGCGGTGAAAAAATACCAGCAAAATAAAGCTTTATCTGTCTCAAAAAAATGGTAAAAAATTCATATGGGTACAGTGTTGCATGACTGCGCAATTGTCATTCAAAGTGTGATAGCACTGAAAGCTGAAAATTGGCCTGGACAGGAAGGGGGTAAAAGTGTCCAGACAAGAAGTGGTTAAAATTTTCAAATTTCCCGCCGTTCCGCCCCGTACGTCTCGACGTCGCAGGGAATGGAACCCGGAAGACGGATGCCGGCATCAGCCGGAGGACATTGCCGGGGACGCTGCAGGTGGGACCTCGCGGGAGCGCAGGACAAGGTAAGTGAAGAAGAGATCCCGGAGCAACACTGCAGTGTATTCCTGAGTGTAGCTCGGAGTTACCGCTTGTGGTGCTGAAACTTTACCCCGAGCTACACTCGGGAATACCGCCAGGGGGGGGTTAAAGTAGAATATCAGCCTAAACCTAACTAGTCTTAAAACTGTCCTCTCCCCCCTCCTAATACCCATGTTGACTCACCTGTGTAAAAAAGCCCACTCCAGCCCATCATGTGATCTCCTCTGTCAGCCAGCAACGGCTACATGGGAGAGGAGGGAGCATCGACATGGGAGCCTATGGGTGGAGTCACCGCTCCCAGGCAATCCCAGTTGCTGTTGATCACCTTCTCCCCTGCAGCTGTTGCTGGCTGACACCGGAGATCACATGACAGGGCTGGAGTGGGCTGAAAATAGGTAAGTATATACATTGTTTTATTACACAGGTTAGTCAGTTTAGGTGTTACAAAGTGGGAGGGGACAATTTTATAATTGTTAGATTGAGGCTGTAATTCTACTTTAAGAAAAATAATTTTTTGTGAATCTGTTGCAAACTTTCTTACCCGGAGAAACTGCCAGTAACAGCCCTTCCTGTTGCAGTCTGACAGTGCTAACCCACTCCCTCTCAAGTAGTGTCTGTGATACATAGTTAACTATATTTATTTATTTATTTATTTCAGGTACTTATATACAGTGGGGATGAAAAGTTTGGGCACCCCAGCTAAAAATTTGTATTAATGTGCATAAAGAAGCCAAGGATAGATGGAAAAATCTCCAAAAGGCATCAAATTACAGATTAGACATTCTTATAATATGTCAACAAAAGTTAGATTTTATTTCCATCATTTACACTTTCAAAATAACAGAAAACAAAAAAATGGCGTCTGCAAAAGTTTGGGCACCCTGCAGAGTTAATATCTTGTACTGCCCCCTTTGGCAAGTATCACAGCTTGTAAACGCTTTTTGTAGCCAGCCAAGAGTCTTTCAATTCTTGTTTGAGGTATCTTTGCCCATTCTTCCTTACAAAAGTCTTCCAGTTCTTTGAGATTTCTGGGCTGTCTGTCACGCACTGCTCTTTTAAGGTCTATCCATAGATTTTCAATTATGTTGAGGTTAGGAGATTGTGAAGGCCATGGCAAAACCTTCAGTTTACGCCTCTTGATGTAATCCCCTGTGGATTTCGAGGTGTGTTTAGGATCATTATCCATTTGTAGAAGCCATCCTCTCTTTAACTTCAGCTTTTTCACAGATGGCATCAAGTTACCATCCAAAATTTGCTGAAATTTTATTGAATCCATTTTTCCTTCTACTCGTGAGATGTTCCCTGTGCCACTGGCTGCAACACAACCCCAAAGCATGATTGATCCAACCCCATGCTTAACAGTTGGACAGAGGTTCTTTTCATTAAATTCTGTGCCCCTTCTTCTCCAAACGTACCTTTGCTCATTCCGGCCAAAAAGTTCCATTTTAACCTCATCGGTCCACAGAACTTGTTTCCAAAATGCATCAGGCTTGTCTATATGTTCATTTGCAAAGTTCAAACGATGATTTTTGTGGTGAGGACATAGAAGAGGTTTTCTTCTGATGACTCTTCCATGAAGACCATATTTGTACAAGTATCTCTTTATAGTGGAATAGTGTACCACAACTCCAGTGTCTGCCAGATCTTTCTGGAGGGATCGTGCAGTCAAACGTGGGTTTTGAATTGTTTTTCTCACAATCCTGCGAGCTGTTCTGTCTGATATTTTTCTTGGTCTTCCAGATCTTGCTTTAACTTCCACTGTTCCTGATGACTGCCATTTCTTAATTACATTCCGAACAGAGGATATTGACATCTGAAAACGCTTTGCTATCTTCTTATAGCCTTCTCCAGCTTTGTGAGCGTCAACTATTTTCAGTTTCAGTTTTCTAGACAACTGCTTAGAAGAACCCATGGTGCTGATTGTTGGGGCAAGGTCAGATGAGTCTGGGCATTTAAACCTTTGAGATTGACATAACCTGGTCTTCCCAGACGATGATTGAGAACAATCCATGACACTGGCAGGTCTCAGCTTGGCAAAGGGGGCAGTGCATGCTATAAATTCTGCAGGGTGCCCAAACTTTTGCAGACGCCATTTTTTTGTTTTCTGTTATTTTGAAAGTGTAAATGATGGAAATAAAATCTAACTTTTGTTGACATATTATAAGAATGTCTAATCTGTAATTTGATGCCTTTTAGAGATTTTTCCATCTTTGCTTGGCTTCTTTATGCACATTAATACAAATTTTTAGCTGAGGTGCCCAAACTTTCGATCCCCACTGTATAGCGCCTTCAATTTATGCAGTGCTTTACATATATATTGTACATTCACATCAGTCCCTAACCCTCAAGCGGCGTACAATCTAAGGTCCCTATCTCACATTCATACATACACATACTAGGGACAATTTAGACAGAAACTATAAGTTTTCACTACTATAGTACCTAGTACACTGTTTTATTCAAGGCGCAGAGCTATATTTGTTTTATTTTATAGTGTTACATAGTTACATGGTTGGTAAGGTTGAATAAATACATCAGTCCACCAAGTTTACCTGTGTAGGTATGTGTGTTTATGTAAATACCATTTCCTATATCCCTGTAGATTACATTCACTAAGATGCCCATGAGTTTTTTTGAAATTATCGACACTCCCCTCAGACAACACAAAGTGTGGAAGGGAGTTCTACATCCTTACTGCTCTGACAGTAAAGAAAGCCTTAGGCTACTTTCACACTGTGGAGTTTTTGAAGTGTTTTTGTGTTTAAAAAGCGCAAGAAAAATGCTTCCTTATGTATGTGAATGTATATTTTCACACTGAGGCGTTGTGCTTGCGGTGCGGTGTGAAAACTCCTGCTTGCAGCATCTTTGGGGCACGTTTGGTGAGTTAAAAAAACGGCCCAAAAACTCCTCCTCGCATTGAAATCAACTGAAAACACCTGAAAAGCGCCTCAAAAACGCCTCTGAGAAGTGTTTTTGGTGCAGTTTAATTTAATTTACGCGTCCATTTAAAAATCACTCAGAAAGTGCAGCAAAAAAGTGGTAAAAACGCCTATGCGTTTTTGCAGCAGATCAGTGTGAAAGTAGCCTTACGCAGTTTAAAGTAAAACCACTTCTCGTCCACGTTCTCGTGTTGTCATCCTGCCATGTGCACTCCAGTTGTCAAGCGGGCTGCTTATCTGGTAGACCTGATAGTCAGCCCAATGGCCAACTAAAGGAGCTTACAGGGCAGGCTTACAGTGCTTCTGCTAGTTGCGAGGCAGCAGCTTAGCATTGTCAGCCTGACATATGTCTTTTTATTCAAGGGGAGGGCTGTTCATGACCTCAGACACAGATGAGAAGCACATTCCAGACTTTTACTGGCTACTATTGCAGGGGACATGCTGGGTAGGCAGGCTGTGGTTGGAAGGAGGTATGTGCAAAAGGAAACCTGTGGTTGGCAGGATGGAGGGTGTCCTGAAGGGCAGGCTGTGATTGGCGGGGAGCATATTGGTAAAGGTGGGATATGTGTAGAGAAAACAGACTACTGAGATACAGGAACACTATGCATAAGCACGGCGTCCTCTCGTTTTACCAAACACTGATTCAAACTGACCATGCCAGCATGGATCTCCTTCCTTACTTGGCGTGATAAGATTGCTGAAACATGGCTGGCAGGATCACCAGATACTTCTGTGCTAAAGAAGAAATAAAAATACAACAGACTACGGTTTCACACACCAACATAGCATGAAAGACATACAGTACATCTTCAAAAATAAATTCAAGTAGGTAATATACCAGTTTGGCTGCAAACATGGAAATACACTATAAAGCTTCCATTGCATTATTTGGTCATGCCATGGAGCCACCTACTGTGGCCATAGAAACTTACAAGACCTTTTGCAGTGTGGTCTAGGCCTATTGCCCGCAACTGGGCTCCATTCTTATCAATGTTTTGGTCCTCTATCACCTGGAGTTTTTCCACTGCCTTGCGATACTGCGTGGGTGATCTCCTTCAACAGATATCCAAGGTTAGTCTCCTCTCCGTTTAGATGTGGAAAATCTTGTGGTTCACGGACTGATCTGTGCAGTTGAAAGAAATTCTTGGAGTGAATGACCTTTGCGAGGGAATGCCTCTTCTTTGTTAATCTGAACTTCTTCATCAAGGAGGTCACTGTAGGCTTTTGCCCAGTAAAAAGAAAGAACAGGTCCCTGTAGGTAAATTTCCCTTTTCCATATTTCAGAAGAGTTTATTTTGTTCCTTCCAGGCCTCCTCCTCTAAGTCCAAGTCCAACACTCCATTTTGCTGCAAGCCCTGATTTCCAGGCCACCAGTCAAGACCACTTCCAAACCCTCCTCCCAGTGGCTGGAGACACTTCCTCCTCCCCGCTTCATGCCCTCAACAGTGGCAGGATCTTCAGTTCCTTCTCCTTATTCCCATGCAGTAGTGGTTTTATGGTTTTTACTCTGACCTCTTTATATTGTTCATCTTACTTTACATTGTTCTTCTTACTTTTGACCTGAGGTGCCTAAACATTTTTCTTAAGACCCGGAAGTTCCTCATGGAATCAACCAAATCAGTTGTACCATCTCTTTAGCAGGGGCACTGTTGTTCTTCTGTGGACATTTAGAACTCCTACCTACACGGTCCCATCTTTCCCTCGCACCAGAGATTTCTGCATTTTGTGGTAGACAAGCTTCCAGCTTGTTGCTACTGGCCTATCCACAGCTGCAAGGGTCATCACCAAGGTACTAGCTCCTGTTTTGGTCCTTGTTTATTCCCAGAGTGTCAACATTGTAAAATGTTTGGACAACCTTCTGCTAAAGGACTGTTCTGTTCAGACTCTCTCTGTGAATGGGCAATGGACAATTTCCCAATGGATCCCACTCTCCGTCTGCAGGATTTGGGTCTGGTTCTGAACACAACTCGAGCTCAGGTCTTTTTCCTCCAGAAAAGATTGTCTCTTCCATCCTGAAAAGATTGTCTCTTCACTCTCACCATCCAGTCCAAGCGTTACCCTTCAATTTGCTTTACGTATAAACATCCAATGTGAAGGTGGCAGTGCTGCCCACATTTTCAAACAGGAAAATAGCGCTGTCACTCCATCACAGAAGGTTAGAAAATATGCATGTAGCCAACAGGATCAACAAGTATGTTTTGGGCCTTGCTTGGGTGTTTGGGCAAAACAAATAGTGCAGTAAAGCATTGACTGTGCTGCAAAATGTGACATATATATATATATATATATATTTGGTTTTCTTTTACTGTAGTTCTACTTTAGTGTAATCTTTGTACTTACTATGTATACATTTTAGTCTCCTGTCTAAACCATGTTAGCTAAACATGTACTTGATTATGTAGCAGTGTGCAAAGGGTTAACTGATGTTGGAAAACTGGCAAGTCAATAAGCAACAGATGTGTACTCATTTTACTTGACTATTTATCATGGGGTAACAGGAGGGCTGTCAGTAAGGAATACGGAGCATTTACAGGGACAGATAAATAAACTGACTGCAGCAGAAGGCATAGTAAACATTGGAAGAGGGAAAATCCCTCGGAGGCACGTCAAGGTGTATATGAATATGAGCTTCTAAATGGCAGCAAGCAGTGGAAATGGACAGAGCACAGAAAGATCACTTTCCTAATTCTCAGCCAGCGGGGAGAAACTGTCCACCGAGTGTCAGCTTCTAGTTTAGCAGTGTTTCCTCAAACGGATTATATGACAGATTGGCGCCATGCCTCACAGAAGGCTACTCCATTTTGTCCTGCAGCCTTGCAGCGCTGGTGCGGTTCTCAGCAGGAAGCATGTATATTGCTACAATTGTTCTGTGAAGGTTCTCATTTATCATTGGTCATGGTAGAGCTGGTAGTAGTTAGTCACATTCAACTGAACATGTTCTGCAATGTCGAAGATGTTTCATAGCTTCTCCAAGCCACTTCTTTGGAACTGACGAAGTGGCTTGGAGAAGCTATGATCAATATTACAGAACAAGTCCAGTTGAATGTGACAAAGGTAAGCCATTGATCAATTGACTTTCTTTCCTTCCACCGCAAGTGCTCCGCATTAAACTTTCATGCAGATTGTCATAGCCAATTTGTGCACAAATACCAGGGTCAATTTACCTACTAGTTTGTCTTTAGAGCAGCCATTCTCAACCAGGGTTCTGTGGAACAGTAGGGTTCCTCCAGAGGTCGCTAAGGGTTCCTTGAGCTGTAGATGATTGACCTATCTGATGATTCCTGCAAAGTTCCAGGTCCAATTCCACTTGGCGAAGCCAGCAGCATGACTCCAGTAATCCTATTAGCTGTCTGTAACAGTGGTATGTGGACCACCACTGTAAAGGGAGCACTTTTCCATTGATTATCATGGTAAAGGTGGTATTCTTACAACCAATGTAAGGAAGGCATTCTTCCCACTGATCACCAATGTAAGGGAGATTATTTCTGATGACTTTTAGCAGGAGTTCCCTGAGACAAGACATTTTTTTCAAGGCTTCCTTTTTTAGTAGAGGTTGAGAAAGACTGTTTTAGAGTGTGAGAAGAAAAAAGGAAGAACATGCAACAAATGTTGTGGCTGGGATTTGAACCCAGGACCCAGTTGCTGCGAAGCATAAGCACTAACCAGTAAACCACTGTGCCATCCAAACCTGACCACTATAATCTCATATAAACTTTAACATGTTAATGTAGCTTTAAGTAAATTGTATTATTTTTAAATGTTCAACTTTCATTCATGTGACAACTGGTGATCCTGCCATTAAAGAGAAGCTTCCATCAGTTATAAAAATAATCAAAAGTCAGCAGCTACAAATACTGTGGCTGGTGAGTTTTAATATAAAAACACATACCAGCCCAGGGATCTAGCGTTGTCATCACCCAGGCAGGCCAGTTCTTTGCTGGTCTCCATTTCTCTGATGCTTCCATCTTGCTTTTGGGAAACCGGCTGTGACTTCCTGGTGTTCTCAGCGGTCCTGCACTGTCCTGGGACACGTGTCACATCCCAAGATGTTGTGGGTGGGGGGGGGGGGGGGTTCAACGTCTGCTCGCAGAGTAAAGGTGGGAGTGGGTACCTGTCAGAAATAGGGATACCCAAGGATCTAGTGTTATCATTATCCAGGCAGGTCAGTTCTTCGCCGTTCTCTGGGTCCCCAGCGCCATCATCTTATTTGTGGGAAGCCAGCTGCGAATTCCTGGTGTTTCAAAGCCTACTTCCCACTACACATGTGCGAGACACGATTGACTTTCTCAATGGTCCCACACTCTCCTAGGACATGTGACGCGTCCCAGGAGGTTGCAGGAGGGGAGGAGGTCGCGTCCCAAGATGTTCCGGGGGGGGGGGGGGGGCAGGGATTTGCAACTTCTGCTCGCAGAGTGAAGGTGGGAGTGGGTACCTGTCAGAAATAGGGACACCCAAGGATCTAGTGTTATCATTATCCAGGCAGGTCAGTTCTTCGCCGGTCTCTAGGTCCCCAGCGTTGTCAACTTATTTGTGGGAAGCCAACTGTGACTTCCTGGTGTTTCAAAGCCTACTTCCCACTACACATGTGCGAGACACGATGCACTTTCTCAATGGACCCGCACTCTCCTGGGACATGTGACATGTCACAGGAGGGGGTGGGGGGGGTGAACTTCCACTCGCAGAGTGAAAGTTGGAGTGGGTACCTGTCAGCAATAGGTACCCGCTCCCTGAAAAAAGAAAGAGTTCCTAATGATGATGGAGGAGGGGGGAAGGAGGAGGATGAGGAGAGCTTCCCTTTTCAGGTGATGTTCCGCTTTAGGGTCCTTATTGAGGCAATTCCTATTAAAGGGTGAAAGTGCCATGTCCTTGTCTCCCAATTGTTGACTGCCTTATTTCTGTCATCACAGGTCGTCTTTGAAAATACTAAAGTGCCCATGAGGGAGATTTACTGCAATTGTGCATAGCAACCAATCAGCTTCCAGGTTTTATTGTCAAAGTTTAATTGAACAAGCTGAAGTTAGAAGCTGATTGGTTACTCTGCACAGCTGCACCAGTTTTAGTAAATCCCCCCCATATGTCAGACCTGGTTGTTCTTGTATGCATGTTGAGGTTGGGTGGGTCTATATTATTGCAAACTTCACTTAGTAGGACGGCACGGCCAGTTTAACCAAACACTGCAACAATTCAAGGTCTCAGACGGTGACTCATTAGAGCAATTAATATAATTTATTTAATTAAAGTACTAAGGTATGCCTTGTCCAAGGCATTCCGGTGAAGGCGGAATAAAAAGCTGGGATTATAATGTTGGGCAGATCCGGGTCAACACAGAGTAATCAAAGTGTTTATTGATAGAAACCTCCAGCATACCCAGGGGCTGTGTACACAAGCTTCCTGGGGGAACCATCCCCTCTGAATGTTAATGGAAGCTTTCAATACTCTGAGTATTTACAACAAATTCCAAAGTTGTCTTACTTTACACTGGAATGCGTTCTGGGATTTTCTTAAAGGAGGACTCCAGGCAGATGCTTTCAGTTCAGCGCATCATTAAAATTAAAGTTGAGCTCTAAACAGATATAAAGAGACAAAAAATGCAGCTCTGTAATCAATAAATGTATTTCTAACTGGAATCAACCTCTTGCAGTCCGTGCAAAGTATGGCTGGAGTGTGAGAAAAAGCAATAGAAGAAGCCATTCAGTTCTTGTGCTAGTAAAAAGCATGCTGATAGGAGGAGAGAGCAGAATAATCGAGAGATGAGCTCATCACTGTGCTGCTTCTTCTTTCACTGTCCAGTTACAGGCTGGGGGCAGGTCCAGGACAAGCTGGGTTCAGAGGATGTAGGTTGAATGATACAGGCCTCAAATTGAGGACATCTAGCAGCAAAAAAGTACCGCGGGAGGTAAATTCCAGATTGAATGTCAATATTTCAGCCATGGCTGATTTTGGCATTTTATCTTTTAGGCCTCATGCACACTGGGCTCTTCTGAACATCTTGTCTCCTGATAGGAGAAAATTTGCATCAAAAATGCACCTAAGCCCGCATTTGAGCAAACACGTTAAGGCACATCAACACTCAGGTGTTCATTTATATCATTAGCTAGAATATTATTTTATTATGGCCATTAAATTAACACTCACACTTAGCAATACCAAGCGTTTAGGCACCTTTGAGGGTTTTTTTCTGCCTCTAAACTCCTGTAAATCCTACACTATATTGCCAAAAGTATTGGGCCAGCCCTCCAAATCATGTGATTCAGGTGTTCCAATCACTTCCATGGCCACAGGTGTATAAAATCATCACCTAGGCATGCAGACTGCTTCTACAAACATTTGTGAAAGAATGGGTCGCTCTCAGGAGATCAGTGAATCCAAGCGTGGTATCGTGATAGGTTGCCACCTGTGCAATAAGTCCATCCGTGACATTTCCTGGCTACTAAATATTCCACGCTCAACTGTTAGTGGGATTATAACAAAGTGGAAGCAACTGGGAACAACAGCAACTCAGCCACCAAGTGGTAAGCCACGTAAAATGACAGAGCGGGATCAGTGTATGTTGAAGCGCACAGAAGTCACCAGCTGTCTGCAGAGTCAATAGCTAAAGACCTCCAAACTTCATGTGGCCTTCAGATTAGCACAACAACAGTGCATAGAGAGCTTCATGAAATGGGTTTCCATGACCGGGGGATTATGGTGTGGGGTTGGTTTTCAGGGTTTGGGCTTGGCCCCTTAGTTCCAGTGAAGGGAAATCTTAAGGTGTCAGCATACCAAGGTATTTTGGACGATTTCATGCTCCCAATTTTGTGGGAAGAGTTTGGGGATGGCCCCTTCCTGTTCCAACATGACTGCACACCAGTGCACAAAGCAAGGTCCATAAAGACATGGATGAGCTAGTTTGGGGTGGAGGAACTTGACTGGCCTGCACAGAGTCCTGACTTCAACCCCATAGAACACATCTGGGATGAATTAGAGTGGAGGCCTTGTCCGACATCAGTGCCTGACCTCACAAATGTGCTTCTGGAAGAATGGTCAAACCTTCCCATAGACACCCTCCTAAACCTTGTGGATGGCTTTCCCAGAAGAGTTTAAGCTGTTATAGCTGCAAAGGGCGGGGCCAACTCAATATTGAACCCTATGGACTAAGACTGTTTCTCAACCTTTTTGGTCCAGGCACCCTTTAAAATTATGTACAATCTGGAGGCATCCCATTCTAAAATGTTAAAAACGAAACTAATAGTTTTACATATCACAGCAACATCCATACACGTAGGACACCCAACATTAGAGGTGATTTAGTCTTCCAAAGAACATTGGTACTGACTAGTATTCCAGTGTTTCTTTCCCTCACTCTGCTAATGAAGAGGGGTAGGGGAGGGACATACCCGACCTCCTCCTCATCAACTGATGATGTCATTGGTTGTCAGGATGCTGGTGGATAAATGTTGTAATGGTGCACAATGAAAACCTGTGGCTTTGTGTAACTAAAAGGCAGGCTTTATCCACCCGCTGGCTTGTATACAGTTTTTGGGCAATTTTTAAGCATTTTGCCAAGGCACCCCTAAGGAAACCTGAATTCACCCCGGTTGAAAAGGCTGATATACAGCAAAGGTATCATCACTTCAGTCTCCTATCATTAAAAGTCATCTATGAGCTCCAGTCCAGTGACTTTGCCCAGACTGAGATGATGCTATAAGTCTGCTACAGGCAGGAGTAACCATTTTCCCAATCTCCTATCCCTAAGTGACCAGACTGCACATTGTACCTTTTAGCCAGGGATAGACGAATTCCAGAAGCCACGTAGCCAATGCTCCCTAAAAAATACAGCTGGTGCCTGACTTCTAAGGTTTCTCTGGTTGGTGTCAGTAGAGCTGGCTCCTAATCCAAATCCTGCTGGCTCCTGGATTGGACAGGCTGGGTTCAAAATTCCATAATAAAGGCTCACTCCAGAATACAAAAACCTTGCCGCCCACCCCCCTCTCTAATTGCTACATTAGAAAAAAAACATAGCCCTTTTTACTTGTAGCTGTGGTCCCATGATGATCTGGCCCTGTGTCTTCTCCTTTTCTGTTTACTTGCTGGTTTGGGGCCTTCCTTGGCTGTCCACATCAGTTCTTGCCTAACGTGGATACTTCCTATTGTATGGACCTACATGCAGGGTACCTCTCAGGATCCAGAAGAGATTGACACCATCAGAGAGAAATGGCAGGGGAGCAGCGATCTTGAGGGTGGGGAAAGTGCAGTACTAGATCAGCAGTTCCAACACCTGGAAATTGCAGCCACATGGGACCTGGATGGGGTTAATATATCCCGCTTCACAAGAAAAGAGAGGAATAGAAGACTACCAGTAGAGGACAGAGGGGGCGTGCGTGCTAGGGCTTGGAAAAAATCTAGCTCGGGGTAATTGTATCTGATTTTAGGACCACTTTAGGCTTTCAGATGTTGTGTAGGTAAATGATCTTTCTATTTTGGGTATACCAAGCCATTAGCCACTTGACCTCCTGGACAGTTTTACCCCTTTAAGACCTGGGTATTTTTTTGCTATTCAGCATTGCGCTACTTAAACTGGAAATCGCTCTGTCATGCAACACCGTATGCAAATGAAATTGATATCTTATATATGATATTTAATCACCACTGGGGTTTTTATTCTTTTGCTATATAAACGGAAAACATACTGAAAAATAAAATAAAAACTAAAAAACCTTGTTTTTCTTTCTGTTATACAATTAGCAAGCATTTTTTCTTCATAAATTTACACTATAATGATTTTCTGCTATATTTCTTTGGTGAAAATGTATGCAATGCCATAAAATGCCAGGACAGTACAAATACCCCCAAAATTACCAGTTTTTGGAAAGTAGACAGTCCAGGGTAAGAGGCATTGTGAGTTGTTTGACATTGTAATTTATTGGAAAATGCACTTTTTTTTTTTTAAGTGCAGTACGGCATCATCATATGACTGGTGTAGTGGTGATGAGGGATATCTGACTGGGGTCAGTATGTAAACAAAAAAATGTATTTAGTTTTTATAACCTTTTTTCTTTTTACATTTTTTTTTTTTTACGTAATGACACTGCACTACTCTGGGGGGTGATCAATATTTTTTTTTATTACACTGTGATTGCTTATAACAGTGATGATCACTGTAACCGCAATAATTTTAACTGCCATGCATGGCTTTCATTCATGACAGCTTGCTTACTATTGTGATGCTGTGATTGGATACAGCTATCACATGGTACAAGGCTGCTGTGAATTGCCTTGTACTATGTGATCAGTCACAAAAGTAAGCAAGCTGTCATGAAGGAAAGACAATTATGACAGTTTTGTTTACATGTTATTATGTGATTGCTATGATTGGTCATAGCGATCATATGATACCTGGATGGGTACTGAGCACTGTGATTTATTTATTTATTTCAGGTACTTATATAGCGCCGTCAATGTACCCAGCACTTTACACATATATTGTACATTCACATCAGTCCCTAACCCTCAAGGCGTGTACAATCTAAGGTCCCTAACTCACATTCATACATACACATACTAGGGACAATTTAGACAGGAGCCAATTCACCTACCAGCATGTCTTTGGAGTGTGGGAGGAAACCGGAGTACCCAGAGGAAACCCACACAGGCACAGGGAGAACAAGCAAACTCCAGGCAGGTGGTGAGTGGTTGAGATTTGAACCGACGACCCTAGTACTGCCAGGCAGAAGTTGTGATGGGAATCACTTTGGGTGGGGGGCCCATGGACCCCTGTCTCAGCTCCCCATATCCCTCTTATGTGTAAGTCACCCTGTGCCTGTTAGGGGTGCAGGGTGAAATGTCCTGCTATTGTGTAGACATGTATAGATGGGGGTTGTTCATTGTTTAATGCCATGTGGTTTTCCCATTGTTCTATTGTGTGTCTTGCTTGGGAGCAAACTATTATGGGATGTATGTGTTTGTGTATTGGCTTGGTGGGGGGTGTCTGCTGTGTGTGTCTCTTGTTACTAAATGTATTGCCCCGCTCTGTGTATATATCTTGCAGGGTGGATTTGATTTAAATCACTAGTCAGTAAGGCTTGATGTAAATCCCAGTTTTCTACATAAAGACTAATTCTTGCTGGTATAACTTTAATATACAAGTAGATGAAGATTTTTAGAATAACAACTTTTCATATTAGTTTTTTTATCCCCAGTTTAATAGGTTAATCATTCATATTTGGACAACTTTTCTGTTGTACTTAGGAAGGAGAAAAATAATCATTCCCTTAATAATAACAATTTAAATAGATTTATTCAACTGAAACAATAACATTCCAGCATATGTGATTTGCTTAAACATCCATGTTTGGTAACTAATTTGGCTAAACAAAATATATATATTTTAAGAAACTTAGACTGTCAGCCCCTCCCCCTCACACTTAGTTTCACTTTCTTCTTGTGCAGATCTATTCCACTCCAAACAATCAGAAAAATATTGTTTCTATTCTATTCACTGAACTTCTTGAAACTTAGCACTGAAGGGGTTGATTCTGTATTCAGAGGTTTGTAGAAGTTAGGATGAAGGTCTTTTTCTTAACTCTGTTCATGTTATAACATTTTTGCTGTGAAGAAGAGGCATGTGATCTCCGCTGAGCCAAATTCAGTTTTGAGAACTGCAAAAGTAAACCGAACATCTGTGATAATATCTTGTAGGCAGAGAAACTGCCCAATAATCTTACAGAAACCTCTGGAGAGCATGACATTGTGAATGGATTCATGGAATTTATTTACCAAAAAAATTAAACATATAAAGCCTTATTCTACATAAATAAAAAACTAATCTTTATTTCATGATGGAATAACCTTTGGATGGTAATATATTTTCCTCAAAAAGCATTTTATTTATAAAAATCCGATTTAAATAAAATAAAATCCTATTTAAATAAAAAAAATCAGATTTTTTTGATTTGTTTTTAAAAAATCATTGATTTTTATCCACCCTGATATCTTGTATCTGTGTTAAAATATAGCAGTCTATTTTCTGGTTTCCTTCAAGTCTGGTGCTGTCTCGTCTTGTATGGCCAGCGGTGGTGTCCGTGGATCTGTGTTCGGACAGGGAAGCGGGAGTCTAACGGAAATACCCCAGTGTAGTCGGGGTCCAGTTCTGTTACAGAAGTACTAACCATTTAGCCACTGTGCTGCCACATCTGCTGTGTCCACTGCAGTGCACATGAGCACCATGGTGTACTGGTGCGTTGTGGTGCCTGGGGAAGCCACTACTCAGCGGTAAAATTGCTATTGGCTGGTCATTGTGTGGTTAATTATTGGCTGGAAATATTGACATTTGTTGTCTGGTGATCATCTTGCATTTTTCATTTTTTATATTTCTTTCCAGATTCCGGTTGTAAAACTCCCATGTATTCATTCCACACAAAGGCAACAAATGTCATGTTAGCGACATAAACATTCTGTAACATGTTACGGACATTTGCCCATCTGTCAACCATTTTCATCAACTGACACGGCCACCTTGCACTATTTTATGTTTATGCATTTCCCCCGCACATAGCCGCAGATGGGATGTGCGCGGCGGAGGGTACGGACGAGATTCGGAGCCCGTCAATGTTCCAAGACAAAGTGACATTTGTAATGGTGAAAGTCGGCTAAGTGTTCCCAGATTTTATTTAGATTTAGCCTCACATTGTTCATGTTCCTGAGGATATTGACATTTTGAAATGACTCAGGAATGTAAATAGATGGTAAAACAATTTGCTGCGAGGGTCTACATTGGCAAGTAACAAAAACGTCTCTTATTTGCACCGCCATATTAGAAGCCGCCATTTTGTGTGCAGAAGCTTGTTATTCCATTAGTCAGGTGCAGGGGCGGACTGACCATTTGGAAACTCGTGCACTGCCCGAGGGCCCGGGGTCAGTAGGGGGCCCCATGAGATGCCCCTGGTACCTTTTTCATAGGTTTTTTTGTGTTTGGGCAAGGACACAGGGGCCCCATGATCCCCTATTGCCCGGGGGCCCCATGAGTTGTCAGTCCGCCCTTGGTCAGGTGTTCCTTACGTGTAATGCTGAAGTTTTGTGTGCAATCTTTGGTTTCCCACCCTTGATCAATATGATAATAACATTTTAAAAGCAAACCTTTCTGTCTCCTTACATATGTTAATTTAGACCCAGTGACATCATTACTGTGCCTCTGTGCTCTCTGTGTAATGCAGGCAGATCGTGGCTGGTGAGAGTGGCTAGCTGGGTATCGTACATAGCTTCCGGAACACTCAATGCGAAGAAATGTCACCAGCACACAAGGATTCTTCAAATGGGTCCAAAGCTTTATTTTATAGTCACATGGTATATACAAAGGCAGCGTTTCGGAGCCACGCAGGGCCCTTTCGTCAGGCAAGTGCCTTGACGAAGGGGCCCTGCATGGCTCCGAAACGTTGCGATTGTATGTACCATGTGACCACTAAACAAAGTTTTGGACCCATTTGAGGAACCCTTGGTGTGCTGGTGACATTTCTTTGCATTGTCTACGGTTCCCAGCCTGTGGTCACTGCAGCACCCATCAATACTGAACAGCCATCTTCAGGAACGAATGCGTTGGAAATATTGTGATTGGACTTGTAGCTTCCTGAACACATCACAGAGACCAGATATAGTGAATGCAGGGTTCAGGGAAACCGGATATAATGAATGCAGGGTTCGGGGACACCAGATATAATGAATGCAGGGTCCGGGGAGACCAGATATAATGAATGCAGGGTCCGGGGAGACCAGATATAGTGAATGCAGGGTCCGGGGAGACCAGATATAGAGAATGCAGGGTCCGGGGAGAGCGGATATAGTGAATGCAGGGTCTGGGGAGACCAGATATAGAGAATGCAGGGTCCGGGGAGACCAGATATAGTGAATGCAGGGTCCGGGGAGACCAGATATAGTGAATGCAGGGTCCGGGGAGACCAGATATAGTGAATGCAGGGTCCGGGGAGAGCGGATATAGTGAATGCAGGGTCCGGGGAGACCAGATATAGTGAATGCAGGATCCGGGGAGAGCGGATATAGTGAATGCAGGGTCCGGGGAGACCAGATATAGTGAATGCAGGGTCTGGGGAGACCAGATATAGTGAATGCAGGGTCCGGGGAGACCAGATATAGTGAATGCAGGGTCCGGGGAAACCAGATATAGTGAATGCAGGGTCAGGGGAAACCAGATATAGTGAATGCAGGGTCCGGGGAGACCAGATATAGTGAATGCAGGGTCCGGGGAGACCAGATATAGTGAATGCAAGGTCCGGGGAGAGCGGATACAGTGAATGCAGGGTCCGGGGAGACCAGATACAGTGAATGCGGGGTCCAGGGAGAGCGGATATAGTGAATGCAGGGTCCGGGGAGACCAAATATAGGGAATGTGGGGTCCAGGGAGACCAAATATAGTGCATGCAGGGTCTGGGGTCTAGTAACATTTTAACTGGTAATTGCCCAGTCATGCAATGCTATACCCAAACAAAATTTAAATAATTTTTTTCACACATACAGAGCTTACTTTTGGTGGTATTTGATCACCACTGGGTTTTATTTTTTATCATATAAATGGAAAAAGACCAAAAATTTTGAAAACACAAACAATATTTTTCACTGTTATAAAACATATTTAACCGCTTCCCGACGGCCTTATAGCAGAAATACTGCTATATATACGTGATTTTGCATATCCAGGTAGGTGGCGCGCACGAGTTGGGTGCGTGCCCTACCCATGCCGCTGGTAATTACCTGCCGGCGCACAACACAGCCATCCCGATCAGTGTACTTACAGTGAAGCACACACCCCCCGCCCCCTAGTAAAACACTCCCTACATCTAGTTAACCCTTTGATCACCTCTCATGTTAACCCTTTCATGCCCAGTGTCATTAGTACAGTGTCAGTGCTTTTTATTTTAGCACTGATCACTGTATTGGTGTCACTGGGGATGTCAGTGACACCAAGGTAGTTCCCCCCCAGTGTCAGAATGTCCGCCACAGTCCCACTAAAAGTCGCTGATCACTGCCATTAGTAGAAGAAGAAAAAAAAAATCCCATTATCTATACCGCCATTTGTAAACGCTATAATTTCACATAAACCAATTAATTTACACATATTGAGAATTTTTTTTAGCAAAGACATGGAGCAGAATACATTTTGGCCTAAATTTATGACGAAATTTGATTTTTAAAGTGTTTTTACTTAAATTTGATTTTTAAAATGTTTTTAATAGCAAAAAGTCCAAAATATAAGTTTTTTTCTCAAAATTGTCTGACTTTTTTCTTCATAGCGCAAAAAAATAAAAAGCGCACTGACGATCAAATACCACCAAAAGAAAGCTCAATTCGTGGGAAAAAAATTACATAAATTTAATTTGGGTGCAGCGTTGCATGACCACGCAATGGTCAGTTAACCACTTGCATACCAGGCACTTATACACCCTTCCTTACCAGGCCAATTTTCAGCTTTCAGCGCTGCCGCACTTTGATTGACAATTGCGTGGTTATGCAACATTGTACCCATATGAAATTTTGATCATTTTTTTCTCACAAATAGAGCTTTCTTTTGGTGGTATTTAATCGCCACTGGGCGCTTTACTTTTTGCGCTATAAATAAAAAAAGTGCAAGAAATTTGAAAAAAAAAAAAAGTTTCTTTGTTTCTATTATAAAATTTTTCAAACAGGTATTTTTTCTCCTTCACTGATGTGCGTTGATGAGGCAGCACTGATGGGCACTGATAGGCGGCACTGATGGGCACTGATAGGCAGCACTAAAGGGCACTGATAGGCAGTACTAATGAGGTGGCACGGATAGGCGGCACTGATAGACAGCACTAATGAGGTGGCACGGATAGGCGGCACTGATAGACAGCACTAATTAGGGGTCACGGATAGGCGGCACTAATATGCAGCACTGATAGGCGGCACTGATAGGTGACACTGATGATGGGTACTGATAGACGGCACTGACTGGCACAGCCCCTGGGCACTGACTGGTGGCACTGACTGGCACCACTGCTGGGCTGCACTGGTGGGTGGCACTGGTGGGCAGCACTGGTGGGTGGGCACAGGTGGGTGGCACTGGTGGGCACAGGTGGGTGGGCACAGGTGGGTGGCACTGCTGGGCACAGGTAGGTGGCACTTCTGGGCACAGGTGTGTGACACTGCAGAGTGGCACAGGTGGGTGCACTGCTGGGCACAGGTGGGTGATCTGCTGGGCACAGGTGGGCGGAACTAGTGGGCGCACTGCTGGGCACAGGTGGGCGGAACTTGCGGGTGGCACTGCTGGGCACCGATCATCAGGGCACTGATGATCAGTGCCCTGATGATCGGTGCCCAGCAGTGCCACCCGCAAGTTCCGCCCACGCTGTGACAACTGCCGGTTCTCGGCAGTACTTTCCTCACGATCTGACAGCGTGAGGAAAGTGCAGCCGAGAACCGGCACTTGCATTTCCCTCTGATCAGCGTGTCATTGGACACCGCTGATCACGTGGTAAAAGGCCGCTGTGATTGGCCTTTTACCACATCACGTGATCAGCTGTGTCCGTAGGACACAGCGATCACGGAGATCACCGGGTGCGCGCCCCCTGGGGCGCGCAGGAGAGCGCGTTCTGGGAGGACGTCATATGACGTCCACTCAGAACTGGCCGGCCGCAGTGCAGCCGTCATTCGGCTATCTGCGGTCGGCAGGTAGTTAAAGTAACGCAGCGCCGTAATGCAAAAAATGGCCTGGTCAGTAAGGGGGGGAAATCCTCACGAGGGTAAGTGGTTAATTAAAAAAAATTAAAAATCTATTTACTTCATAAATTGTGGTCAAATATATTCTGCTACATGTCTTTGATAAAAGAAAAAATCCCAATAAATGTGTCTAGATTGGTTTGCATGAAATTTTTAGCGCCTACAAACTATGGTATATATACTGGAATACTACTAAAGGCTGCAATCAGCGACTTATAATGGGACTGCAGGAGTGCAGCGGGCAATCTGACACTAACTGACACTGCCTAGGAAGGGGTTAACATCTAGGGCAATCAAGGGGTTAAATGTATGTATGATGTGCTGCTTTTACTAAATGATCTCTTAGTTTATTATCCTTGCTTTGCAGGGATGAGAAATGTATAGATCGCTGACTCTGTATAGAGCTCTACGTTGTTTACCAATTTGTACACAGGCAATCACAAGCTCCCAGCTGTGAATCATTGGCCGGGACTTACTGATAGGCTGCCATTGTGTTTAACCACAGCGGGGGGAGGGGTTCGCATATACCCACGCCTGAAACCTGGAAGTAGGCAGCGACGTACCCGTATGCCCGCCGGCAGGCGTGGAGAACTCAATACATGTTTTATTTTTTGTTTTCTTTTCACTTTTTATCAGATTATAGATATGTTTCTCCCAAGCATGTCTGAAATCATGTGCTGTTCACTGGCGTGCTACTAGACGTTCATTCCAGGCATCAACTACCCTCTCAGTAAAATAATACTTTCTAGGATTGGGCAGCACAGTGGCTAAATGGTTAGCATTTCCAACTGGCAGTACTAGGGCCGTTGGTTCAAATCCCAGCCACGGCATCTCCTGCCTGGAGTTTGCATGTTCTCCCTGTGCCTGCGTGGGTTTCTCCTGGGTACTCCGGTTTCCTCCCACACTCCAAAGACATGCTGGTAGGTTAATTGGATCCTGTCTAAATTGGCCCTTGTATATGAATGTAAGTTAGGGACCTTAGATTGTACACCCCCTGAGGGTTAGGGACTGATGTGAATGTACAAGCGCTGTGTAAATTGATGGCGCTGTATAAGTACCTGAAATAAATAAATAGGATTAGTTTTGAACTTTCCTCCAGATAGTTTGAGGTCGTGTCCCCATGTTTTTGATCTTGGCCTCAGTACTCTTCTCCAAAGCCCTCAGCCCTGATGCAAGAAGTGGGCTGGGAGGTTTTACAAAAATATCAAAATGTCCTAATGGGTGGGTTTCAGTGTGGAGGAGTGGGCTTTTGTAGGCAGGTTGTTTTTTTCTGAAGACCACCCTGATGCCCACATATGATACTGAGCCTCCATGATTGAAATAACTAAAATCCAATGAATAAAGGAAGTAGGATAGGTAGCTGGGAAGGAAAGGGCTAGATAATGCTGGACATCCTCCAGCCACCTTGTACAACTGTGCAAGACTAAAGGGAAGACTGGAGTTCAGCTTTAACCAGCATGAAGAAGGGCCAGTACTCCAAGTTAGCTCTTTTACTGCAGACAGCAGTCACAAGGTACAATTCAGAGGGCATGCTGGTCCTCTTCATCAAGGCGTGCTGACCTTTCTTTATGCTTAGTCAATGGTGGCTCCACCATTGGCCATGCAGTTTATAATTTGGAGGGTTTGTGTGAAGTAAGAATACATCTTTTCATCTTTTGTTTACTATTAAAACCTATAATGTGATACAAATTAAAAAACACAAAAATCAGCACAAGGGACATGACTTAAGCTGGCCATACATGGCTCCGTTTTTTTCACTAAAAACCTGAGCCGATTTCCCTGTCCACACATTCGAGGTGGATGGGAAAATCCTCCCTGCTGTGTTATTGTAATCTGGCAGCGGGACTCCCCTTTTGTCAGAATACACTGATCAGCTTTGAATCCCATTGGCTGCATGCACTGATGGAGTGGAAATTTTCCAAGGCTTATCATGAAAAGTCAAACAATAGATCAACGTTTCAGGTACAGCCATCCATGGATCAAAATTCATCTGGTTCCTGCTCAACTGGCCAAATTTGGATCCAAGTATGGCCAGCTTTACTACTAATGCACTGTGGCCCTCGTGTTGCTAGCTTCTGGTTTCCTTGACATTTTCCTGCATTGAATTCCCCATTTCTACAACCAGACCCTCCTACATACTCAATCTTCTATGAATGAAACAAGATGTTTGAATGGAGAATGGGCAGATGATTGAAAGGTCCACCCTCTCCATTCATAGATTGTGTTTCATTCATAGAAGCTGTAGTATGTCCTCTATGAATGGAATAGCTGGGTGGAAAGGGTGGGCATAGACGGCCAAGGGCATGACCAATCATAAATATCTGTGGTTTATTTTGTTATAAATAATAATGGCAAAGAGGTTCTTCAGTCTGAAACATAAAAATTAAAAGAACAGTATTTGTAGCTGCTGACGTTTATTAATAGGACACTTACTGTACATGTCCAGGGATCCAGCGCTGTCCTCACCTGAGGACCAAGTGTTGGCGTGATTACTTTGGGAAGTTGGCTGTGACTGCTTGTGGCGTCACAGCCGGCTTCCCACTGCGCATGCGCGAGCTGTGCTATGCATTGTGAATGGTCCAGCAGCTTTCTGGGATCTGTGATATGTCCCAGAAGGCTGCGGGGAAAGGGGGGTGAACTCAGATTGCCACACCCGGAAGTGGGACTGGGTTTTTGTCAAAGCCATGTACCTGCTCTCCCCCACTTCCTTAAAAAAGTGCCAAAAGTTAAAGGGGGGGGGAGGCAGACAAGAGGGACTTTCCCTTTTGGGTGAAGTTCTACTTTAAAGCCCGACTGCATGCACTGTCAGTTTTTTTGCAGAGGTGAACTTACCCTTTAGGCCGTCTACTGACACACAGGTAGTTTTGAGTAGACAAAGCTACAATGAAGAAGACATCCTGGTCTCCATTCCGAGAGCTGGTGAAAGGCTCAGCTAAAGTGTTCTTGTTTCTGCAGTTTTAAATGTATTTATTTATTTATTTATTTCAGGTACTTATATAGTGGCATCAATTTACACAGCACTTTACATATATATTGTACATTCACATCAGTCCCTAACCCTCAAGGGGCGTACAATCTAAGGTCCTTAACTTACATTCATACATACACATACTAGGGACAATTTAGACAGGATTCAATTAACCTACCAGCATGTCTTTGGGGTGTGGGAGGAAACCGGGGTACCCGGAGGAAACCCACGCAGGCACAGGGAGAACATGCAACTTTCAGGCAGGTGGTGCCGTGGCTGGGATTTGAACCAACGACCCTAGTACTGCCAGGCCTACCCTGCAATTATTTTCCTTTCTGTGTATATGCTTCATGGTTCTTTATTGAAAGCAGAGCAGTGTAAAAAAAATTTTGATAGACTGCTTCTGGCGAATATCAAAAATTAGCAATGTTTAGCACATTAAATGTGATCCTTTTTAAAGATTGGTTCATACAGGCAGTTGACTACCTGCCAATTGGCGGTGCTAAATGGAAGAAAACATTTTTCACTTTTAAGCTGTTGCAAGGGGACCCATTTCAGTGCCGGGGGGCACTAAGGTGCTGAAGGCTTTTCCAAACTTACCATCAGGACAATGGGTTACTGTTTACCCAGACACTAAAGGAGGTCTTATTGGTGTGTTATGCAAGAGTTTTTCAGCTTTTCAATGTAAAGTTCCTTTGTAGTCCTATTTCTGCCTGATCAAAGTAATTATGAGCCAAAATCAATAATGACATATATGAGGCAGCCTGACACCAGCACCAGAGGGTTTGTAAACCCCCAAATCTTCTTTTTACTATGTTTACCATCATACTTTACTGTACACAGTTTTCTTAAAGCGGTCCCTAAGGCAGAAGGCTTTTTTTTCTTAATTCATTCTATGATTTAAGTGATTCTAAAGGTTCATTTTTTTTTTGTAAAATAATAAACATGGCTATACTTACCTGCTGTGTGCAGTAGTTTTGCAAAGAGCAGCCTGGATTCTACACTTCTTGGGTGCCCTGCAGACTTCCCTTGCCCCTCCCTCCTGTCGGGTGCCCCCACAGCAAGCAGCTTGCTATGGGGACACCCACCGCTCCGTGTGTCCATTCACACATGGAGCCGCTGTGAAGGGAGTTACTTTGGGTGGGGGGCCCATGGAACACAGCTCACTTTGGAGGGGTGGGGAGACCCCTGTCTCAGCTCCCCACATCCCTATTATGTGTAAGTCACCCTGTGCCTGTTAGGGGTAAAGGGTGAAATGTCCCAATATTGGGGTGGGGGGGTTGTTCATTGTTTAATGCTATGTGGTTGCATCCCATTGTTCTATTGTGTGTCTTGCTTGGGAGCAAACTATTATGGGATGTATGTGTTTGTGTATTGGCTTGGTGGGGGGTGTCTGCCGATGTGTCTCTTGTTGCTAGATGTAGTTTGCCCCGCCCTGTGTCATTATGCAGGGAGGGGGGAATTGTTCCCTTGAATGTATATATCTTGTATCTGTGTTAAAATAAAGTCTATTTCCTGGTTTTCCTTTAAGAGTGGTGTTCGTGGATCTGTGTTCGGACAGGGAAGCGGTAGTCTAACGGAAGTATCCCAGTGCAGTTGGGGTCAGGTTCCGTTACAGCCGCTGCTTGGCCCCACCCCCCCCCTCTTTCCTCATTGGCTGACTGGCTGTGATTGACAGCTGTGGGAGCCAATGGTTCCCGCTTGCTGTCTTAGCCAGTGAGGAGGCAGAGACTCGAGACACTGTTGCCGTTAAATTATAAATACATAAATATGTGCAAATTTCATATAGTGCAATTTTACTTACATCCACTGTGAATATAAAAAAAGTCCATATACGATTCTTCACAACTCTCGTGTTATCTCTAATCCCTTTGCGCCGGCGCCTTCCGGCCCTTTAAGAGTTTCAGAGAGTTTAAGAGTTTTTAAGAGCCCTTTAAGAGTTTCAGAACCCAGAAGGCGGGGTGGGGTTTTAGGGTCATGTGACCGCTGTGATTCACTGTCATGGCAATCACATGATCAGAAATGGTCCCGATCGCAAGTGGAGATCAGGAGGGGGACCTCTCCAGGAGTCACGGACATATGTGCTGGGAACGCGCAGGGCACGTGCTCTCAGCACATCTGTATTTTCAAATGGTAAGCAAATATACGGCCGCTCAGTGTCAAGGCCCAGACACCGAGAGGCCACATATTTGTGTGCGCTCGGCATCTAGGGGTTAAAATACAGAAAATCTGCGCTTCTTAATTCACCTCCTGTGTCAAAATTCACTTCAAAACTCGTGCATCCCCACCGGTTGTGCTCTTACCTCAAATTTATGACCAAACCGTTAAGTGAGGTCATATACAGCCTGTGTCCCTTTAATTGGGCCAAGTGTGGATGGGATGGTATCATGCTGAATGGGATCCCTTTTGCTCATCTAATGGCTCTCCTCCAATGGTGGGCATGTTAAGAGAATAACCAGATCATAGTGCTTTATCCTTGTGTATAGCCAGCTGATGATGTAAGTTCCCTTTACACGAGCATTAGACATACACTTTAAAGCTGAGGAACATTTTCCATTAACAGACACTCTACAACCCAAAACTGCACACCAGTGCACAAAGCAAGGTCCATAAAGACATGGAGGAGCCAGTTTGGGGTGGAGGAACTTGACTGGCCTGCACAGAGTCCTGACCTCAACACCATAGAACACCTTTGGGATGAATTAGAGCGTAGACTGAGAGCCAGGCCTCCTCCCCCAACATCAGTGCCTGACCTGACAAATGTGTTTCTGGAAGAATGGTCCAACCTTCCCATAGACACCCTCCTAAACCTTGTGGACGGCCTTCCCAGAAGAGTTGAAGCTGTTATAGCTGCAAAGGGCGGGGCCAACCCCATATTGAACCCTACGGACTAAAACAGGCCATACATGGGTTGAATTCTGAATGATTTTTTGATCAAAAATCGAAAAACATAATTCATTCTGTAATCCAATGGTGCCACCAATGATTTCGAAAATCGGTCGTTTTTCACGAATTTTCCAGCATGCCCGATAAACGAAATGGGGAAGAGCCACGAAAATCAGTCGGCGCCATTGCCGCACTAACAGAGCGAAAATCGGCCAATTGTTCTTAGATCCAATTTTCAAACAAAAAATCATTTAGAAATTGACCCATGTATAGCCGGCCTTAGATTGGGATATCATTAACCTCTTGCCACCCGGCCAATGGCCGGCAAAATCCCTCAGCGTTCCCGGGTGGACGCCATATGGCATGCTCAGTTTGCGCGCCTGCAGAGCCGCGCAGCGGCGCGATCTGTCACCGGCCGTGTACCTTGGACACGGCCGATGACAAATCTGAGTACCAGCCCCGTTGCCAGTACCATGTGACCTACTGTGACCAATCACAGCAGGTCACATGACAGATGTATACAATGGATGGCTTCATTCATGCCATCCATTGTATACTAGTGTGTCTAGCTGTGAATGGTCACAGCAATCACATGCACAAGCTGGGCCAATCACAGCCCAGCTGTGTCATGTGATTAGCCGTGGTCAAATCACAGCTAAGCACAAAAAAAAAAAATCCCTGAATAAATCGATGTCATTCAGGTAAATGCTTCTTTATAGCAAAGTAATTCTTTGCTATAAGCAAATTGTGCAAAAAAAAACTGATCACTTCCCCAAAGTAGTACAATGTTACTATGGTAACATTGTACTACTTTGGTCATAGTGAAATATGAAAAACAAATCTTAAAAAGAAGAAAAATAATACAAAATTACAAATAAAAAAAAATATATTTTTTTTTCATACTGTCATCAGTCAGTGTCCCTGATCACCGCCATGCCAGTTATATGATGATGCTGTACTGCACTGGTGACAGTATGTAAAAAGAAAATAGTGAAAATAATTTTTTTAATTTCTTCATTTTCCGAAAAATTATGACAAAAAAAATACAACTTCAAAAAACTCGCCATGCCTCTTATGAAGTACGTCGGACTGTCTACTTTGCAAAAAGGGGTCATTTGGGGGGATATCTGTACTGTCCTGACGTTTGGGGGATATCTGTTCTATTCTGACATTTGGGGGATATCTGTACTGTTCTGACATTTGGGGGATATCTGTACTGTTCTGACATTCTTGGACCTCAAGAAATTAGATTGGCTGTCAGTACTTCAGGATTGATCAATATTCAGATCTATCCCATAGTTTATGAACTCTTTAACTTTCCTAAAAACTAAAAAATACATCCTAATTTGGGTTATTTTAACCAAAGACATGTAGCAGAATACATCTCGGCCTAAATTTATGAAGAACAATTATTTATTTGCAAACTTTTATAACAGAAACAAAGAAAGACGTGTTTTTTTTTTCAAAATTTTTGGTCTTTTTTTGTTAATTTAGCAAAAAATAAAAACCCCGGAGGTGATTAAATACCACCAAAAGAAAGCTCTAGTTGTGTGAAGAAAAGGATACAATTTTAGTTTGGTTACAATGTTGTATGACCGCGCAATTGTCAAAGTGTGAGAGTGCTGAAACCTGAAAAATGGCCTGGGCAGGAAGGGGTAAAAGTGCCCGGTATTGAAACGGTTAAAGCTCATGTGCGTGTAAAGGCAGGCGTCCCAATACTTTTGGCAATATATATAGTACCCTCACTTAGAACTATAGCTAAACTTTGCTTTTTTGAAGGGGGAAATATGTCAGAAAAAATATTTGTGGTAATTTTCCTTGTAAAAAAATATTTTCCATGATTGTAAGAGAGGCAAAGAAGTGGTACCAGAAATGACAATGGAACGCTGGGGTTTTCTTTCATCCCTTAGAAAGCGGAAAAGTTGTTTCATGTCACACTTTTCAATAGAGAATTTGAGTTTTGAACATGAAGAAAGTAAAAAAGAAAAAAGTCTCATTCCCAGGCAGATCAGAGGAGCTGCCTGCGTGATTTATATAGACGCTACTTTATACCTCATCGGCGCAGTCCGGGTTCTTGGCCGCTGACCAGCGAGCGGCTCAAGAGATGCAGCCACCGCACAGAGACGGCTCAAAGGTGGCACAAGTGTCTATTGATTCAAGAGCTCTGTTTGGATTTACAGTCAGATTATTTGAGAAACAGCTGCCATCTGACCGCTCCGAATTATTTCCAGATTTTACATATTGAAAGTCGAGTCAGAAACATTTCCTCTTTTTTTCCCCCTTACAAATATATTTAAAACGAGTAAGTGGATTTGTGGTTTGTAACACTGGCGCAAGTTTGTGGAACCTGTATCTGAAAACAGCTGTTTTATCTTTCCCAATATGTATTCATATATGAAGAAAAACAAGCAGATGCTTTGACTCCTGACTCCTGCGCTGGACGATGAACTCCGCAGTCACTGTAACCACCCATAGGTTGCCTAAGGAATGAACGCCTTGCTGCCCTCAGCGGACCAGGAGAATCCAAATTTATTTTTATTTATTTTTTTAATTTATTTCAGGTACTTCTATAGCGCCGTCAATTTGCGCAGCACTTTACATATATATTGTACATTCACATCAGTCCCTAACCCTCAAGGGGCGTACAATCTAAGGTCCCTAACTCACATCCATACAGTGGGGATCGAAAGTTTGGGCACCCCAGCTAAAAATTTGTATTAATGTGCATAAAGAAGCCAAGGATAGATGGAAAAATCTCCAAAAGGCATCAAATTACAGATTAGACATTCTTATAATATGTCAACAAAAGTTAGATTTTATTTCCATCATTTACACTTTCAAAATAACAGAAAACAAAAAAATGGCGCCTGCAAAAGTTTGGGCACCCTGCAGAGTTAATATCTTGTACTGCCCCCTTTGGCAAGTATCACAGCTTGTAAACGCTTTTTGTAGCCAGCCAAGAGTCTTTCAATTCTTGTTTGAGGTATCTTTGCCCATTCTTCCTTACAAAAGTCTTCCAGTTCTTTGAGATTTCTGGGCTGTCTGTCACGCACTGCTCTTTTAAGGTCTATCCATAGATTTTCAATTATGTTGAGGTCAGGAGATTGTGAAGGCCATGGCAAAACCTTCAGTTTACGCCTCTTGATGTAATCCCCTGTGGATTTCGAGGTGTGTTTAGGATCATTATCCATTTGTAGAAGCCATCCTCTCTTTAACTTCAGCTTTTTCACAGATGGCATCAAGTTACCATCCAAAATTTGCTGAAATTTTATTGAATCCATTTTTCCTTCTACTCGTGAGATGTTCCCTGTGCCACTGTTTGCAACACAACCCCAAAGCATGATTGATCCAACCCCATGCTTAACAGTTGGACAAAGGTTCTTTTCATTAAATTCTGTGCCCCTTCTTCTCCAAACGTACCTTTGCTCATTCCGGCCAAAAAGTTCAATTTTAACCTCATCGGTCCACAGAACTTGTTTCCAAAATGCATCAGGCTTGTCTATATGTTCATTTGCAAAGTTCAAACGATGATTTTTGTGGTGACGACGTAGAAGAGGTTTTCTTCTGATGACTCTTCCATGAAGACCATATTTGTACAAGTATCTCTTTATAGTGGAATAGTGTACCACAACTCCAGTGTCTGCCAGATCTTTCTGGAGGGATCGTGCAGTCAAACGTGGGTTTTGAATTGTTTTTCTCACAATCCTGCGAGCTGTTCTGTCTGATATTTTTCTTGGTCTTCCAGATCTTGCTTCAACTTCCACTGTTCCTGATGACTGCCATTTCTTAATTACATTCCGAACAGAGGATATTGACATTTGAAAACGCTTTGCTATCTTCTTATAGCCTTCCCCAACTTTGTGAGCGTCAACTATTTTCAGTTTCAGTTTTCTAGACAACTGCTTAGAAGAACCCATGGTGCTGATTGTTGGGGCAAGGTCAGATGAGTCTGGGCATTTAAAACCTTTGAGATTGACATCACCTGGTCTTCCCAGACGATGATTGAGAACAATCCATGACACTGGCAGGTCTCAGCTTTGCAAAGGGGGCAGTGCATGCTATAAATTCTGCAGGGTGCCCAAACTTTTGCAGACGCCATTTTTTTGTTTTCTGTTATTTTGAAAGTGTAAATGATGGAAATAAAATCTAACTTTTGTTGACATATTATAAGAATGTCTAATCTGTAATTTGGATTTTTCCATCTTTCCTTGGCTTCTTTATGCACATTAATACAAATTTTTGTCTGGTGTACCCAAACTTTCGATCCCCACTGTACATACACATACTAGGGACAATTTACACAGGATCCAATTCACCTACCAGCATGTCTTTGGAGTGTGGAAGGAAACCGGAGTACTCAGAGGAAACCCACGCAGGCACAGGGAGAACATGCAAACTCCAGGCAGGTGGTGCCGTGGTTGGGATTCGAACCAGCGACCCTAGTATTACCAACAGAGGGCGCACGGGCCTAGTGCTCCACTGGTGGGGCAGCTTAGTATCCACCCCTTAGAAATAAGCTCATTTAAGAGAGGACACAGGTTGTGTAGGTATTGGCTCTGAGGAAGAGGCGTAGCCTCGAAACACGTCAGTCATTTGGAGGTCTATAGTCCCCTACAAAACACCTTCCAGGGAAATTGGACCATGCTGTATTTCTTATGATGTGCCTTTGATTTTTATCCCTTCGTGAGTATATCTCTTTTTATACAATAAACCATTTTTTTTTTTGTTTACAAACAATTTTATTTTTCAAGAAATAAACTATAAAATGACATTACAGCTTCAAACGGTGTGTAAAACAGTAACAATTGAAGTGTACATTTCAAAAAGGCACAATCATATAGAGTAAAAAAAAAAGTAAAGAGAGAAGAAGAGAGAATAGAGTTTAACCGGTTCCCACCCGGCCAATAGCACAAAAGCCCAGACGCCAGGAGGCTGCACATTTGCGTGCGGCCGGCGCCAAGAGGTTAAAGGCCCCTTTCACACGGGTGTTCCATTTTTTTCATCAGTTCAGTCACGTTTTTTCCAAGAAAAAATGAATCAGTTGACATTAGTTTACGTCAGTTTTTCATCAGTTTATATCCATTTTTTGATCCGTTTTTGTCTGTTTACATCCATTTTTCATCCGTTTACATCCGTTTTTGTCTGTTTTATATCTGTTTTTCATCCGTTCCGTTTTTTTTTTTAACAGAAGAAAAATAGGGCTTTCTTCTGTTCCAAAAACGGGTGTTAACGGATGCAGACATTAACGGATGTAAACAGATGATCATCAGTTTACAACCACTAGTCCATAGAAATACATGGGTGTCTGTTTTTCATCCGTAAACGGACAGATGAAAAATGTATATGCAGAACGCCCGGGTGAAAGGGGCCAAAATCTCCTATACACTCCAGCCATGTGCAATCTGTGACCTAACCGTGGCTGGATCATCGCATTTCATCCCAGAGCTAGCGTGAGTTTGACTCTCTCACCCCCGGTTCACATCTCTGCGGCCGTGCGGGCCGCGTTTTGCAAGGGCACGAGAGCCCATTCATTTGAATGAACTCCCGTGCCCCGGGACACGCAGGGGGCATACCCCCTATGAATACGTGCTATTGCACGAAACGCGTCAGGGGGGAAATACAGCATCAATATGTCACTCCGCCGGCACCACGTGGGTCCCGGCGGACATCTTGAAAAACTACAACTGGTCAGTGTGATTTATTTTACTCCTGTTTGGTTGGAATAAATACCCTCTTTTAAACGATATCACGCTATAAAATAATATAACAGTAATAAATATAAAGTGACTGATGTGAGTAAATAATTAAAAAAGATATAAGAATTAATTAAATTGATACAATGATGTCTTATTGTCAAATCACTATTTGTGCCATCCTTATATGAATGTGCAACTATTCCATCTATAAACCACAAAAAAAATATATGCTAGAACTAAAAATAAAAAATAATAAATAAAAATAAAAAAACTGCTGAAAAGGAAACAGCAGTACTGTCCCAAATGTGTCCAGCAAAGATGGATATGCTCTCCTTCAGCATGTAGATCAGGTCTTTGCAAAAATGTTGGAAACCTGTGTGATTGCAGGGCTGTGAGGGATACTCCCTCCTCTGATCCACTCCTCAATCCTCTGCCTTTATGCTCCTCGTGTGTCTCATGTAAAAGAGAAATAAAGAATATGGTGTCTTATCCCAGGGGTAAAAACAGCTTTTAATGTGCTTCCATAACGCACTCACATGTCATGTAATACAATAGCGCTTTTAGATCTGTCAAAAATCTGCAGCTTGCAGCTAAAACATAGCGGTGGGTGTGTGTCCACACACCTTCAGTACTCGCCGTATAGTAGATAGGATGCGCGGTGACGTCACTGCCCCTCCCCAACGCGTTGCGCTACAGGGATTTCGTAGCTTCGTCCGGGGGATGATGTGTCCATTAGAACTAATTCCACCCGCCCGCGGGTCCGCAATTCTCAGTGCGGCTGCACGGATTTACGTGTGGTTCCGCAGTGGCACCACCCGCACAGATGTGAACCTAGGGTCAAAGTCATTCTCATTTGCACGGTTGCAAAGGGTGCAAGATTGCCGGTTAAATACGGGGAATAGTCTACAGGTTAGTGAGCAGGCGACTGGTTCTCCTTTAATATAGGTGGGAGCGGCGGACTGCGATCATTTGTTTTGTTGGTTTAATAACATAACGGTGGATCACCTTACGTATTGCCCAGGCAGCCATAAAATAAACCATGCAAACAGCAATTCTTTTCTGCTTACAGTAACATTCCACTTAATTGACTGACGCAGACAGTGCTCCATGAGCCAGCCCGCGCACATACGCTGGTAGGGGATACATTTTTGGTGGTCTGTAGGTTTTTTCTTTTATAATTGCTTCCACCTGAAGAACTGAAAATAAAAAAAAAAAACTACAGGAAGTCTTTCAAATAATGCTGTGCATAATTGCCAGTAATGAAGTGTACAGCTCACAAAATCGAATCTTACTTGACCACAAGGAAGCCATCCTGAGCGTGAATGGGGAACGGATACACTAGGTTTCCCGTGCCATTCCTTCAGTCTCCAGTTCCTGCATTCACAAGGGACCGTCGTTAATTAACTCGCGTTTGCGTCCGTACCCTCGGAAAAACAAATATATTGAAATTTTGGCTTTTTCCAAAGGTTTTTCCTTCCAAGAATGTATTTTGTTTGGCCATCCGAAAGAATCTTGAAACAGGTTGTTTAATACGTTGCGGGTGGTCTGGAGTATGGCGAGTCGTAGTGCAGATTTCTATTAAACCTTCGTACATTCGTGTAAATTTATAGAGTTTTTAACAAGAACCTGTAGACCTTTTTACAGATATTATATCAGCACAAGCTATATTCTCCACGGGTTCATTTGAAATCTTGAATGGATGTTCAACATTCTCCGTGTCTGCGCCTTATTCTGTGTTTTTGTCTGTGTACTTATCCGATTCCCACCCGCAATCTGTACATTCACATTCATCAGTTTGATGTCCCATGGAGGGGGAGCTATGAGACTGTATCACTTGACAGCTCCCTAGCTTTACTAACAACCAGGAACCAGTCAGCATGGTTCTTGATTAGCTATGCTAGTGGGCCCATGGACCAGATGTGGCCATTTGGTTGTCTTTATCCACCCCTTGAGGCTCTATTCCTCCTACTGATGCAATGCATTATTCCTTCACTGACACCAATGATGAGGCACCATTCATTCCACTGACACCAACAATAGGCCACTATTTATCCCACTGACCTGAATAATGGGGCACTATTCCTCCCACTGACACCAAAGATGGGGCACTGTTCCTTCCACTGACACCAATGATGGGGCACTATTCCTCCCACTGACAACAATAATGTGGCCCTCTTACTCCCACAAACACCAGCCATGGGGCACGATTCCTCCCACTGACAGAAATGATGGGGCATTATTCCTTCTACTGATACCAATGATGGGGCATTATTCCTCCCACTGACAACAATAATGTGGCCCTCTTACTCCCACTAACACCAGCCATGGGGCACGATTCCTCCCACTGACAGAAATGATGGGGCATTATTCCTCCCACTGACACCAATGATGGGGCACTATTCCTCCCACTGATACCAATGATGGGGCACCATTCCTCGCACTGACACCAATGATGGGGAACTATTCCTCCCACTGACAACAATAATGTGGCCCTCTTACTCCCACTAACACCAGCCATGGGGCACGATTCCTCCCACTGACAGAGATGATGGGGCATTATTCCTCCCACTAACACCAATGATGGGGCACTGTTCCTCCTATTTGCTTTTCCCCATCATGAGATGTTTCTTGTGTGAGACACCTTTTTATAGGCCATCAGTTGAGACTGAACCAGCTGATGCGTTGATAAGGGCAGGATTGCTTTCTAATTACTGATTGATTTCAGCTGGTGTCTTGGCTTTTCATTCCTTTTTGCACCTTTCTTCATGTGTTCAATACTTTTTCCCTGTGTCATTCAATTTTATTATGCATAACTTAATTTCTGAACCGGGTGGCACAGTGGCTTAGTGGTTAGCACGTCTGCCATGCAGTAAATGGGTCATGGGTTCAATTCCTGACCATGATGCCTCCTGCATGGAGTTTGCATGTTCTCCCTGTGTTCGTGTGGGTATTCTTCGGGTACTCCGGTTTCCTCCCACACTCCAAAGACATGCTGGTAGGTTAGTTGGCTCCTGTCTAACTTGTCCTAGTTTCATCCCTGGCCATGCAGGATCTCCTGCATGGTGGGGTTTGGGAAAGACCTGGCAACCTACCCTGTAAAATAATTGCTAAGAAAATTCATGGAAAAAATTGCTTACGAGTGACAGTCCATGCAATCGCCAAGGGTCGGATACAACTGAATGGATAGATAGAATTTCTGAACTTCTTTGCTTTTGTTTCTTTGTATGTATGGATTGCATGGGTCCAGAGGCGTCCCTAGGGTTGGTGTCGCCCGGTGCGGTAACACTTGGTGACACCCCCTCCGACGATCCCCGCAGAATGGATCGGATCTGCGGATTGAGCATAATGGATTGGACTCCAATCAGTTATGGTCAATCCGCAGATCCGATCCATCCTGCGGGGATTGTCAGCTTTCTTTACAACTTACCTTTTCTTGGAGCGGGTCCGGTGTCACCCCATATAGGTTGCATGCTGATGATCCCTGCAGGATGGATCGGATCCATCCTGCGGGGATATTCGGCTTGCTTTACAACATACCTTTTCGTGGAGCGGGTCCGGTGTCACCCTGTGCGGTCGGTGTCACGTGGTGCGGACCACACCTGCCTCGGGACGCCACTGCACGGGTCGTTACTGACGTGGTGATATTTTCATGTCAATAGCACTTTTAGAAATATATTTACAGAGAAAATTGATGACGCATTCAATACTTACTTTACCCGCTGTATTTTTTTTTTACAAAAAACAGCTTTAAAACATGCCTACACTGACCTCTGTTGCTGCAGGCACTGAGGAGTTAGTCGTAAAAGTTTCCAGCAGGAAGTACTTGCACTTTTATTTCGGCAGCATGGCTACCTCTTATTTCCTTGCCAGCCTATCAGCCTTCAAATCTTTATTGCTCCCTGAGCATTGCTGGTGATTGGAGTGCAGGGGGAATGTCGGACTGTTTGAGAGCAGCGTTATTGGCTCTCCAGTGTATTACTGACACAGGGCAGCTTCTATTCTAATCAAACACAGCTAAATGACAACCATACCCTGGTGTTGATGTTGTCTTTTAGGTCATGCCCCGACCTCCCTGACTGCATCCCTGCTGGGGAAATTCTTACCTTTGTCCTCGATCTTCACTGGCCTTGCTTCACAATGTATCCCCATTGGGTCCTCTTCGTCCTGCACATGTGCACTGCATTACAGTTCATTGCTAAGGGGAGAGCCATACTCTGCAGGACCACTTGAAGCCACTTTGAGTATATCTTCCTTTAGGAATGAATAGGACCACAAAACAGCAGGACAAAGTGGACCCAGTCGCGACGCTTTCTGAAGCAAGGCTGTGAATGGGGCTCCATATTGTTGGTAAGTATTATACTTACCTTTTCCGGATGTCTTCAGGCTGGTCGCCTGACTCAATGGGATGCAACTGTCTTCTAGACAGTTATATGACAAGCAGCGCGGCAGCGGCTATGGGAACCTGTTACATTATGTATATAATAATAAACGAGTGAGCGCTAATCCAAAAAAGCAGCTAAGCACTCTAAGCAACCAAAAAATACTTAAACAGAGTAATATCAACAAAAGTGCAGCGCTAGATAATAAAGTCTGAAAGAAAGTCCACTATAGTCTATTCATAAAAACGTGCCAGATGACAAGTACAGAATCAATGGTGGCGGTCCGTGAAGGAAAGCAGAAATGCGCACTCACCAGAAGACAGATGTAAGTAAGCGGTATGCATCAAAGCCCATAGATCCTCAATCAAGGAGAGAACTGGTTCCGTCAAAGTGGGTTGATCTTCCCTTAAGGATGCAGTGCTAATCCAAAGCAGATCCAGGTAGCCAGAGGTCTCCTACAGCTGGATGGACGGGAGGGGTCTCCTGTTTAAAGGGGGGGGGTCTTCATCCTCTTGGTAAAGGCCTGAATTCTCAGTAAAGGACTCTGCAAAAAGGTACTCCTCTCAGGGAGTCAGGGAAGGACGCCCATAGTGTAGTATTCATAGAAACAATTTTATTAAGGACAATAGTAACAACTTTGAAAAACATGTGTCATCCAGGTGTAAAGGTCAAACTAACCCTAGAAGATGAAATAATGGCCGCCGGGCCTCCACGTGGCTCTGGCGGTGTAGCGTCTCGACGTCCAGGCTCCTCCTTACGCGTTACGTGCGCACGCACATCATCAGAGGTATGGAACCTTTACCAAGAGGAGGAAGACTCCCCCCCCCCCCCCCTTTAAGCAGGAGACCCCTCCCGTCCATCCAGCTGTAGGAGACTTCTGGCTACCTGGATCTGCTTTGGATTAGCACTGCATCCTTAAGGGAAGATCAACCCACTTTGACCGGACCAGTTCTCTCCTTGATTGAGGATCTATGGGCTTTGATGCATACCACTTACTTACATCTGTCTTCTGGTGAGTGCGCATTTCTGCTTTTCTTCATGGACCGCCTTCATTGATTTTCTACTTGTCATCTGGCACGTTTTTATGAATAGACTATAGTGGAACCTGTTACATGTTCCACCCTAAGGCTAGATTCACACCTATGCAGTTTGCGCTTGATCCGTTTTTGCCATGTTTTGCTTTTTATTTCATTCCATTTTTTTATTTGTTGTTAGGCCAATTTAAAACGCAAAAAGCAGCAAAAACACAGCCCAAACGCACTACATGCTTTTCTACAGCATTTCCATTGAAGTCTATAGAACCAAAAACACAACTGTGTTCAAAAAAGTCCCTGACCCTTTCCAAAAAACCGGGTGGAAATGCAGAGATGTGAACGTGTCCCACTAGGAAATCTTGTTAAATGGACTGCTGTTCTTTTCTGCAAAATGCAAAACACTGCAGAAAACGCATAGGTGTGAACTTAGGCTGGCCATACACTATACAATTTTCTGTTCAATTTCTGCACAATTTCCTTTAGATTTACCTTCAACTATGTAGCGCAAGGGCCCGCCTAATTGGATGCAATTGAAAGTGTTGTTTAGGTATGACCTCATATTATATGGTTTTTGGTAAATCTAAAGCAAAATTGTATAATGTATGGCCAGCCTTAGGGTAAAAACGGGTATAACATGTAACATGTTCCCAAAGGTTAGCTTATCCTTTTTCCTCCCTGGAGGTATTCCCGAGTGTAGCTCGGGGTAAAGTTTCAGCACCACAAGCAGTAACCCCGAGCTACACTTACCATGTGATGCTGCTTCGGGATCTCTTCTCTTACCTTGTCCTGCGCTCCCGCGATGTCCCCCCTGCAGTGTCCCCGGCCATCTCCTCCGGCCGATGACGGCATCTGTCTTCCGGGTTCCGTTCCCTGTGAGATCGGGACATACGGGGGACAGAATGGCAGGAAATGTAAAAATTTTAAAAGTGACATTCACTAAATACACTAAAATCACATAGTATACCATTCCTGTATCAAACCATTTCACATACATTTTGTCCCGAGTGCTTTGTCCGGCGCCCTGCCTGCATTTTGACTGTTCTTTCTGCCTGGAAACTGAGAAACGTCCATGGCGTCCAAAAAGCGTCCCTTTAGGTCAAAAGTGGTTTTAGACCGGCTAGAGAACAGCGATAGTAAATCAGAACCACTTGCAGAATTGAGTGATAATGATTCGTGGGGGAAATTCCTCATCAGACACTGAAAACGATTCTGCGACTTTGCTCAGTGATGTGCGAACTTGGCGCTATATTTCACATTTCAGTGTTTTTGGTTTGATTATATTATTGAATTAAATGTATTATTATTATATTATTATTTTTTATGAGTATTTATTAAATTATAATTTATGATTTCGTGTTTCAAATTTTATCCTACCCGGGATGTTTACTAGACTCTTGTTCGGACAGATTTCACTGAGTTACTCCTAAATATTACAGGCCTACAATAAAAAAAAAACATATCCTCCTAAGCTCGAAAGAGCAGGGCCCTCAATCCCCTCATGTTTTGCATTGTATTGTTATTGTTCTGTCACATGTTCTGTCCCCCTTTGTAATGTACAGCGCTGAGCAAACTATTGGCGCTTTATAAATACTGTATAATAATAATAATAATATTTCCATCCAAAAAAAAAAACGCTTTCAGCACAGAAATATGGACATAATCAGACCACTAGGGAGGTTAAAGGGATGAGGTGCAGCCCTAGTTCCACTTCATGCACAGATGTCTATGCAAGTCGCACCTGAAATCACTGAAAATAGTGCAGGAACTATTTTCAAAATCGGTGTGACTGATGGAGTTGGAGTCGCACCCATTTGAACATTTCCGTTGCTGACAATAGGGTGTGATTTGTCATGCGATGTCGCATCGGTGTGAACCAGAGCTTATTGGCAAAGCTTAAGGCTTGGTTCACATCTGTGGTGGTGCCGCTGAGGATCCGCACAGCAATCCGTGCAGCCGCTCCACCCGCACAGAAGAATGCGGACCCGCGGGCGGGTGCAGGGGCGGACTGACCATTTGGAAACTCGGGCACTGCCCAAGGGCCAGGGGTCAGTAGGGGGCCCTATGAGATGCCCCTGGTATCTTTTTCATAGACTTTTTTGAGTTTGGGCAAGGACACAGGGGCCCCATGATCCCCTATTGCCCGGGAGCCCCATGAGTTGTCAGTCCGCCCCTGGGCGGGTGTCATTCATTCTAATGGCATGCCACCCACACTGGAAGTTTCCAAAGAAGTGCAGGGACTTCTCTGCGTGTCACGGGGCACAGGAGTCCATTCAAATGTGTGAACCGGGGGTTATTGAACAAGCAGAAGTTAGAAGCTGATTGGCTGCCATGCACAGCTGCACCAGATTCTGAGTGCTCCAGTTTAAGCCCTGGTTCACACTGATGCGGTGCGGAATTTGCAGCGTTTTCTGAGTGAATTCCGCATCACATCAGAATCGCAACCCCTTCATGTGAACCGCTGCGGGTGTGTATGTTAAGTTAACAAGACCCCAAAAGCGGTGCGATATGCAGAATCGGGTTGCATTGGTGTGAATACCCATGCGATCCGATTCTAGTGCGGACCAAAAAAAGGGTCCTGCACCTTTTTGGTGCATGTGCGGTGTGATTAGAGCCATACAAAATTGCACCGCACACAAATCGCATGTAATTTGCACAGGAATGCGGTGCAGTTCCTGTGCGAATCATATGCAGTGTACCGCACTGCATATATATGGGCAGTGGTTAAATGGTTAGCACTTCCGTCTGGCGGTACTTGGGTTGTCGGTTCGAATCCCAACCATGGCACCACCTGCCTGGAGTTTGCATGTTCTCCCTGTGCCTGCGTGGGTTTCCTCCGGGTACACCGGTTCCCTCCCACACTCCAAAGACATGCTGGGAGGTTAATTGGCTCCTGTCTAAATTGTCCCTAGTATGTGTATGTATGACTGTGAGTTAGGGACCTTAGATTGTACGCCCCTTGAGGGTTAGGGACTGATGTGAATATACAATATATATGTAAAGCGCTGCGTAAATTGATGGCGCTATATACAGTAAAGAACAGAAGTATTTGAACACCCTGAGATTTTGCAAGTTGTCCCACTTAGAATGGAGGGGTCTGAAATTCACATTGTAGGGGATTCCCACTCTGAGGACAGAATTCAGGAAATCACATTGTATGATTTTTAAAGAATTTATTTGTCTTGCACTGCTGAACATACTGTAAGTATTTGAACACCTAAGAAACAGCAAGAATTCTGGCTCTCAAAGACCTGTTACTGTGCCTTTAAAAAGTCCACCTCTACTCCACTCATTAATCTAACTTAGTAGCACCTGTCTGAGCTCTTTAAAGACACCTGTCCACCCCACAGTCAGTCAGACACCAACTACTACCATGGGCAAGACCAAAGAGCTGTCAAAAGACAACAGAGACAAAATTGTGGACCTCCACAAGGCTGGAAAGGGCTACGGGGCAATTGCCAAGCAGTTTGGTGAAAATAGATCAACTGTTGGAGCAATTGTTAGAAAATGGAAGAGGCTAAAGACAACTGTCAGTCTCCCTCAGACTGGGGCTCCATGCAAGATCTCACCTCGTGGGGTATCACTGATGATAAGAAAGGTGAGGAATCAGCCCAGAACTACAAGGGAGGAGCTGGTCAATGACATGAAGAGAGCTGGGACCAGAGTTTCAAAGGTCACTGCCGGTAGAACACTACGCTGTAATGGTTTTAAATCATGTATTGCACGGAAGGTTCCCCTGCTCAAGTCATCACATGTCCAGGCCCGTCTGAAGTTTGCCAATGACCATCTGGATGATCCAGAGGAGGCATGGGAGAAAGTCATGTGGTCAGAGGAGACCAAAGTAGAACTTTTTGGTCTAAACTTCACACGTCGTGTTTGGATGAAAAAGGATGAGTTGCATCCCAAGAACACCATCCCTACTGTGAAGCATGGGGGTGGTAACATCATGCTTTTTGGGTGCTTTTCTGCGAAGGGGACAAGACGACTGCACTGTATTATGGAGAGGATGAATGGGGCCATTTATTGTGAGATTTTGAGCAACAACCTCCTTCCCTCAGTCAGAGCATTGAAGATGGGTCATGGCTGGGTCTTCCAACATGACAATGACCCGAAGCACACAGCCAGGATAACCAAGGAGTGGCTCCGTAAGAAGCATATCAAGGTTCTGGAGTGGCCTAGCCGGTCTCCAGACCTAAATCCAATAGAACATCTTTGGAGGGAGCTGAAACTCCGTGTTGCTCAGCGACAGCCCCGAAACCTGACGGATCTAGAGGAGATCTGTGTGGAGGAGTCGGCCAAAATCCCTGTTGCAGTGCAAACCTGGTCAAGAACTACAGGAAACGTCTGACCTCTGTAATTGCAAACAAAGGCTTCTGTACCAAATATTATCACGGATCTTCTCAGGTGTTCAAATACTTCTGTTCAGCAGTGCAAGACAAATACATTCTTTACAAATCATACAATGGGATTTCCTGAATTTTTTTTTATAAAATTCTGTCTCTCAGAGTGGGAATGCACCTACAATGTGAATGTCAGACCCCTCCATGATTTCTAAGTGGGAGAACTTGCAAAATCGCAGGGTGTTCAAATACTTCTGTTCCTCACTGTAAGTACCTGAAATAAACAAATATATGTGAACCCCAATATTTGTGGAATTCAGGTGTCAATAACATATACCTGTAATTCCTATTATTGAAGTGTGATAAAAGTTTATTTCTTTTTTCATTTTCTCTATTCCGGTATCAGTCCTAAATTTAGGCCGTGTAGCTTTGATGATGAAAAGCCCGACGTCTGTTTGATCTGTAAGGTGCGTCAAAGTTCAGACGAGAGTCGCGGAGAATATTTGTGAGGAAGATGAAATTCTGCTAAATTGTCCTGAAAATTGTATCCACATGGACTGATGTTCTAGGTGCCCGGCTAAAGCTGCAGCAGATTATTTTCCTGACGATGTAATGTGTGAGAAGTGTTCCGGCAACTGGCTGCAAACAGTTAAAGGGGAATAAACAGACAAGGGCAAACATCTGAGGAGCATATTACGGGATTAAAGGGGCTTTGCCGTTTTGCATATCTTCTGAAACAGGTTATCTTTGTAGTTCCTTGTGGCTTAAATTAAGTGTTTTCTCGCTTTATCCGACACAAATGGAAACGTTTAGAGCGGACTTACATTTTAAAGAGGACCAGTTACTGACGCAAGTCCGTATTAATCTGACTGCCCACTCATAGCCATAACAATAATGCAGCTCTAATTCTCAGAGATTGCTTGTTTTTTGATCATTTATGCAGGCCATAGACGGGTCGGAAACGGGCTGGTTTTTTTTTATAAAAAAACCCCGAAAAATCGGTTGTTCTATCGGCCGACATTTCCACCAACGGTAAAAAAATCGGCCGATTTTCGTCCCGTCTATGGCCGGCATTTAACCCCATAATTAGTCCCTTGCAGAGAGCTCTGCTATTATATTTTACATGAAAAAGTCTTGCGGTTGCAACAATGTATCCATTTTTACCCATTTCGGATACAGATGTTTTTATTCGGATACAAATAGATACATTGTTGCAACCGCAAGACTTTTCATATAAAATATAAATAATAGCGGACTGGAATTCTTCTTCTTCTTCGTCTTCTTCATCTTCTTCTTCTTTCTTCTTTCTACTACTTTCTTCTTTCTTCTTCTGCTTCCTCTTTCTTCTTTTAATTCTTCTTTCTTCTTCTTCTTTCTTCTTTTAATTCTTCTTTTAATTCTTCTTTCTTCTTTTAATTCTTCTTTCTTCTTCTTTTAATTCCTCTTTCTTCTTCTTTTAATTCTTCTTCTTCTTTTAATTCTTTTCCTCCTTCTTTTCCTCCTTCTTTTCCTCCTTCTTCTTCTCCTTCTTCTTCTCCTTCTTCTCCTTCTTCTTTTGCTTCCTCTTCTTTTTCTTCTTCTATTTCTTGTTCTTCTTTTGCTTCCTCTTCTTTTTCTCCTTCTTCTTATTTTTCTCCTTCTTCTTTTAATTCTTCTTGCAGGTCACGGCTCATGCGCAGATTTTTTATTGGTAAAACGATCGGCCGATTTGCCCATCATTGCTGGGAAAATTGGCCGATCATCAAAATCGGCCGCAAATTTTCCAACATGCCCGATAAAAAAAATGTGCAAAAAGCCTGAAAAACGGCCGCTCAATTAACCTATTAATGGTGTAAAAATCGGTTGATTTTTTATTTGGCCGAAAAATCGCCCGATTTTCGACCCATCTATGGTCTGCATTACTAGTATTTTCTCCAGATTAGAAAAGAAGCAATAGGCTGAGTATCAATCTGAAAGTTCCCCATAGAGGCTGCTCTGTCTCCTGCATGAGCACAGTTTTGAAATCAATGGTGGTACCATCGGATTACAAAACGCACAACATTTCTGATTTTCTAAAGAACATTTGTTCGGAATTCGACCCATATGCGGTCTGTATTAAGCCGGCCATACATGGGTCGACTTTTGAAAGAAATTTCTTTTAAAAATCTTTTCTTAGGGCTCATGTACACGGGGCGTTTGGAAAACTCTTCTGAATGATGGAAACTGACTGATGGAAAATGCAGGTTAAAAAACGTCAGTTTAGCCGCGTTTACGAGCGTTTGCGTTTAGAAGCGTTTCTAAAAGATAACCTCGGGAGACCTTCCCAAATGCCCAGAATGCACTGAAAACAGTAAAAAATTAACTATTTCAGACATTTTGAGAGGAATAGAGAGAGCAGAAGCAGAGAGATCAGTATGTGTTGAGATGACCGGTCTTTTCTGGTTGTAATCACTATGGATCCCATCATGAGCATAATGCGGCACGTTCTACCATTATTTCCTTCACGCAAAACCTGGAACTGACTGCGCTGGTGTACCGGGTCCATTTGAATACATGGAAAACGCTTTGCATGCATTTCTGATGATGAAAAAAGGCTCCGGACAGCATCTGGATATGGAACAGTTAAAGAACACTTCTAAACACAAACGCTTATAAACACGATTAACCGCGTTTATGCGCGTTTGGTGTTTGAAACGGCAGTAAAATCTACTTCTGAAATCAAGTTTGGTGCGTTCAAAAAATGACTGTAAACTGAACTGCCTGTAAACGATAATGTGTACATGGACACATAGGAACACATTAGGGAGAGTTCAGGGGCTGCTGAAAAAAATACTGAACAGCTCCTCAACGTCAGTTTATCAGCTGCAGTGTACATGAGCCCTAAGAATCTTTGTTCAAATTTTGCATCATTAAAGCCGGCCATACACGGGTCAAATTCCAAAAGAATTTTCTTTGGAAAATCTTTTGTAAGAATTTTCGTTCAAATTTCGCACCATTAGTGGGCCACAGCAACAATAAAAAGCAGACACTCAATGAAAAAAGCTTTAGCATGTGATCGCTGCATGTGAGATTACATGCGAGTGGCTGTGATTTAGTCCTCACGCACACGGGACGTTTTGATAATGCTGGTAACGTTAGCTGTGTAAAGTCACGTTAAAAACCGGAGTTTTTCAGCTTTTTTTAGCGTTTTTTGCATTATTAATTTTTCCGCGTTCGCGGTTTTTAGCCATTTTTTTTTTTTACCAAACAAAAATATTTTTTTTTGGTAAAAAAAAAAAACATCCAAAAATGCTGGTGTATGGTGGTTTACCGTGTTTTACCACTTTTTGCTGCGTTTTTCAGCGTTAGAGTGTTTTTATAGCTGAAAAAAGACTCCTCTAGAAACCCACTAGTCCTGGGCTTTTTCCAGCCAAAAAAAGTCCACGCCAAAAAACGTTGATTCCAGTCTGTGTGTGTATGGACACATAGGATAACATGCTGGGGGGTTTACTGGCTGTAGAAAAAAACATCAAAAGCCAAAAACAGCCACTGTAAAGATATCGTGTGTGCATGAGGACTAATGCAGGCCATAGACGGGTCAAAAATCGGCCGTTTTTAAAAAAAAAAAAAAACGAAAAATCAGTCGTTCAATCGGCCGACGTTATCACCAACTGTAAAAAAATCAGCCAATTTTCGTCCCATCTACGGCCGGCATTTTTACTTCTGTCCCTTGCAGAGAGCTCCGCTATTATATTTGACATGAAAAAGTCTTGCAGTTGCAACAATGTATCCATTTCTTCTTCTTTTTCTTCTTCTTGCAGGTCACGGCTCATGCGCAGATTTTGTATCGGTAAAACGATCGACCGATTTGCCCATCATTGCCGGGAAAATCGGCCGATCGTCAAAATCGGCCGCAAATTTTCCAACTTTACCGATAAAAAAAATGTGCCAAAACCCTGAAAAACGACCGACCAATTAACCCACTAACAGTGCGAAAATCGGTCGATTTTTTTTTCGACTGAAAAATCGGCCGATTTTCGACCCGTCTATGGCCTGCATAACTGTGAGAGCCGACAGCCTCCCTATTGCTTTCAATTCCATGCTAATCGCAGGAGCCTCCACTGGGGTTCTAAGGGCTCCATTCACACCTATGCAGTTTGCTTTTTGTCCGTTTTGCAGTGCTTATCGCAGTTCGTTTTTCCACACGTGTTTTGGGCGCATTTTTAATGTGTTTTTACCACTTTTGGTTTTATTCAGCTTTTTTTTTTTTTTTTTTGTAACATGGAATTTTTTTTTTTGTTGCTGGGCAGAATAAAAATGCAAAATGCAAACCGCGGCAAAAACACACTACCATGCATGTCAGCAGATTCTCCATTGAAATCTATTGTAGCAAAAACACTGTATTGTAGCCATACACGGGTCAAATTCCAAAAGAATTTTCTTTTGAAAAACTTTTTTAAGAATTTTCTTTTGCATTTTGCACCATTAGTGGGCTACAGCAACAGCCGATTTTTGAGCGACCATCAAAGTTGAGTGATTGGGACGTTGGAAATGTTTTGAAAAACAAACAAATTTCTAATCAATGATGGGAGAATCATGCGAGAAATGCAACTGAAAAAGAAATGAGCGTGAGCTGTCACCTGGAGCCCGGGGTCACATTGATCCGGTGTGGAATTGACAGCATTTTCTGTGCGAATTCCGCACCGCATCAGAATCGCACCCTGTTCATGCGAACCTCTGTGGGTGTGTATGTTAAGTTAACACCCCAAAAGCGGTCCGCAAAACGCGGTGTCATGTGCAGAATCGAATCGCATAGGTGGGAATACCCATACGATCTGATTCTAGTGCGGACCCAGAAAAGGGTCCTGCATGTTTTTGGTGCAATGAGAATAGACCCGTACATAATGTATGGATCCGATCGCACTGCACACAAATCACATGTGATTTGCACAGGAATGCGGTGCGGTTCCCGTGTGAATCACATGCGATGTACCGCACATATGTGAACCCAAACAGAAATAAAAGAAAATTCATGACCATGAAAAATTCTTAGTAACACGAGGTGAAATGAATGGCTTGGTTGGTCAAATTTCAAAATCAATGGTGGCACCATTGGATTCCAAAACGCACAACATTTCTGATTTTCTAAAGAAAATTAGTTCGGAATTCCACCAATGTTTGGCCTGCGTTAAGCCGGCCATACATGAATCGAATTTCGAAAGAAATTTCTTTCAAAAATCTTTTCTAAGAATCTTTGTTCAAATTTTGCACCTTTAAAGCCAGCCATACATGAATCCCAAAACAATTTTCTTTGGAAAATCTTTTTTTTCAAATTTTGCACCATTAGTGGGCCACAGAAATGACCAATTTTCGAGCGACCATCGAATTTGAGTGATCGGGCATGTTGGAAATTTTTTGCAAAGCAAATAAATTTTTTATCAATAATGGGAGAATCGTACAAGAAATGTAATTGAAAAAGAAATGAGCGTGAGCCGTGACCTGGAAAGAAAATTCTTGGTCATGAAAATTCTTTAGCATCACAAGGTGAAATTAAAGGCTTGGTTGGTCGAATTTTGAAATCAATGGTGGCACCATCAGATTACAAAATGCATGAAATTTCCGATTTTCTGAAGAAAATTTGTTTCGAATTTGACCCATGTATGGCGTGCATTAATGGGCCACAGCAACAGCCAATTTTCGAGATACCACTGAATTTGAGTGATCAGGCATGTTATAAATTTGACAAAAAAATGAATTTCTAATCAACGATGGAAGAATCGTATGAGAAATATAATCCAAAAAGAAATGAACATGAGCTGTGACCTGGAAAAAAAAGAACATTCTTGGTCACAAAAATTATTTTGTGTAGCAACATGAGCTGAAATGAAAGGCTTGGTTGGTCGAATGTCGAAATCAATGGTGGCGCCATCGGATTACAAAACGCAAAACATTTCTGACTTTTTCCTGCTGTGTGTGTCTATGGAGCGCCGCTCGGTAGACACACAGGTCAGGAGCGAGCATGCACCGTGTGTCCCCATAGCAAAGAAGATGAGCCAAGATCGTCGGCAGGGGACCCAAGAAGAGAAGAAATGGAGCCACTCTGTGCAAAACCAATACAGAGCGGGTGAGTATAACATGTTTATTTTATTCCTTTAGTAACACATTAAGCATTAAGTTGGCCGTAGATGCATCAAACTTTGGCCAGTTCAGTCCGGACCGGCTTTTAATAATTTTATCAGAGTGCGACCATCCATGTTCAACAGATATCCAAAGCTTCCTCTGATTGGCTGCGGTGGAGAAGCAGGCGGATGACGTCACAATCTCTGACTCAGATAATAAGAGTAAGTTTTATATTCATTTATAGGAGGGGTTTCCATAGGGCCAGTTTACTATCCTTCAGACTTTAGAAGGGTTGGACTGTGGCTCCTGGGAGTAGAAAATGTTCTGGTGTTGGTATGAATGCATCATCATTGGTGTCAGTGGGAGGAATAGTGTCCCACCCTTGGTGTCCGTGAGAAGAATAGTGCCCAATCGTTGGTGTCAAAGGAAGGAATAGTTCCCCATCATTGGTATCAGTGGGAGGAGTAGTGCCCCATCATTGGTGTCAGTGGGAGGAATAGTACCCCATCTTTGCTGTCATAGGGAGGAATAGTGCCCCATCTTTGGTGTCAGTGGGAGGAATAATGTCCCATAATTGCTGTCAGTGGGAGGAATAGTGCCTCACCATTATTGTCAGTGGGAGGAATAGTGTCCCATAATTAGTATCAGTGGGAGAAATAGTGCCCTATCTTTGGTGTCAGTGAGAGGAATAGTGCCCCATCACTGTTGTCAGTGGGAGGAATTGTGCCCCATTATTGGTGTCAGTGGGAGGAATAGTGCTCTATTGTGGGTTTCAGAGGAATGGTGCTCCATCATTGGTGTAGAAGAAATAGTGCCCACTATTTGGTGTCAGTAGGAGGAATAGTGTCCCATCTTTGGTGTCAGTAGGAGGAATAGTGCCCCATCTTTGGTGTCAGTAGGAGGAATGGTGTCCCATCTTTGGTGTAGGAGGAATAGTGCCCCATCTTTGGTGTCAGTAGGAGCAATAGTGCCCCATCTTTGGTGTCAGTAGGAGGAATGGTGTCCCATCTTTGGTGTAGGAGGAATAGTGCCCCATCATTGGTGTCAGTAGGAGGAATTGTGCCCCATCTTTGGTGTCAGTAGGATGAATAGTGCCCCATCTTTGGTGTCAGTAGGAGGAATAGTGCCCCATCTTTGGTGTCAATAGGAGGAATAGTGCCCCATCTTTGGTGTCAATAGGAGGAATAGTGCCCCATCTTTGGTTTCAGTAGGTTGAATTGTGCCCCATCATTGGTGTCAGTTGGAGGAATAGTGCCCCATCATTGGTGACAGTGGGAGGAATAGTGCCCCATCATTGGTATCAGTGGGAGGAATAGTGCCCCATCTTTGGTTTCAGTAGGTTGAATTGTGCCCCATCATTGGTGTCAGTGGGAGGAATAGTGCCCCATCATTGGTGTCAGTGGGAGGAATAGTGCCCCATCATTGGTATCAGTGGGAGGAATGGTGCCCCATCATTGGTATCAGTGGGAGGAATAGTGCCCCATCATTGGTGTCAGTGGGAGGAATGGTGCTCCATCTTTGGTGTCAGTAGGTTGAATTGTGCCCCAAGGTCCAGATAAAGGCAAGCAAAGGGCCGCAGTTTGGAGACCATTGATTTATACACAACTTCCTGTGAATGGCTGAGCAGCGTTCACCTGACTCTACTTTATTCTGGGAATGGGAGCTGCAGAGCTGTATACTGTATGTACATTGCTGAGGATACATACAGTTCCCCTGTTAGTGCCGTAAATAGTTTGGGCCAGCTTGGCCTAAAAAAACTATTTAACCCTAGGTTCACATCTTTGCGGGTGGGGCTGGTGTGGATCCGTGCAGCCGCACCACCCGCACAGAGGAATGCGGACCCCCAGGCGGGTGCCATTAATTCTAATGGCACGCCGCCCGCACTGGAAAACGCAACTGTACTGGGAACCTCGGCTGCGTTTTCAGAAGAAGTGCAGGGACTTCTTCCCTGCGTGTCACGGGCACGGGAGTCCATTCAAATGAATGGGCTCTCATGCCCATGCAAAACGTGGCCCGCACGGCCGCGTATATGTGATCCGGGGGTAAAGGGACATTAAACATGGAGGAAGGCTTCAACAAACACTTTTACAGACAGAAGAAGGCGGAACAATGTAACATGTCAGAGATACAGACAAAAGGAAAACACATGTACACCGTGATATTACAGAAAATGATACTGTGGCCACGCCTCGTCTGTTTCCGAAAATCATCTTCAAAGTTGGATTTGCGCTTTAAATCTCCGACTCCGCGGTCATCTTGCACGTTCTACTGACTTCATGCAAATTAACACCCGAAAGGGATGTTTTCCATGTGGCTTGTTCACACCGTTTTATCTTTTCTGAGATATGAAGAAGTCTGACATATTATGATGACTGCCACTGACACAGAACCGGTTCAGAGAGAAAAGGAGTCAATTCATGCCGAGCAGTTAAATGGGCGCAGATTGTCACGGGTTAACAGAAAACACATGTCGCCAAAACGTCTTCTGATGCTAAACCGCATAAAAACCTAATGCAGACCATGCGTGACCGAAGATATTCCTGGAGTCCAATCTACAGCGCGAGGGACAAACATTCACTTTTCAATGTTATAAAGCTTCAGCCCGGGTTCACATACATGCGGTGTTGTACATCGCATGGGATTCGCACAGGAACCGCACCGCATTCCTGTACAAATCACATGCGATTTGTGTGCGGTGCGATTGGAGCCGTACATTTTGTATGGCTCTATTCGCATCACACCCGTACCAAAAACGTACAGGATCCTTTTTTTAGATTCGCACTCGGATCGCATGGGTACTCACACCTATGCCACCCGATTCTGCACATCGCACTGTGTTTTGCGGACAGATTTCGGGGTGTTTTTAACTTAGCATACACACCCGCAGCGGTTCGCATGAACGGGATGTGATTCTGATGCGGCGCGGAATTCGCACAGAAAACGCTGTGAATTTTGCACTGCATCGGTGTGTACCTGGGCTCAAAGAGCTCGGTTTTGCCCCTGGTAGTCTGAAGGTTCATTTTGACATTTTGTAGAATGACAAATTGTTGAACTGGATCAGTAAGGGGTCATTCATACATGTGTGACTCCAAAGTCGCATGATTTCCAGTGAGACTTAGGCTCTATTCACACTTGTGCAACTTAAAAATTGTGCAGTTTTCATTGCGACTTTAAAGTGCGACTTTTATGCAACTTTAATGTGATTTTGACACGACTTTGGATAAGTGCTGTGGGTATAGGATTATATATATATATATATTTTTTTTTGCTATGGTTGAACTGGATGGACTTTTGTCTTTTTTCAGCCAGACTAACTATGTAACTATTCTGCTTTGGTGCGACTTTGGCTTTAACCAAAGATCATTTTTTGTGCTGTACAAAGTCGCACACAAGTTGCATGTATATAATTCAGGTGCGACTTTCATGCGCCTTTTGGAGAGTTTACATGGCCCCCAAATCACATGAAAGTCGGACAAAAGTAGTGCAGGGACTACTTTCAAGTCGCTCAGATATGAATGGTACTCATTGGGAAACATTGGCACTTTGGACCCCAAAGTCACATGACAAGTCGCACAAGTGTGAATGGATTCTTAGGAACTCGACTTTGATCTAACCTTACGCTCTCTGGATCAAAGTTGCATCAAAAGTCGCATCAAAGTAGTGCAGGCACCTTTTTCAAAGTTGCTGTGACTTTAAGTCCTCATGCACTCTGAACCTTTTGATAATGCTGGTAACGTTAGCTGCATTAAAAACGTGAGTTTTTCAGCTTTTTTTTTAGCGTTTTTGCATTAGCGTTTGCATTTTTTAGTGTATTTTTACCCCCCCCCCATTTTTTTGGGGTCAAAAAAGTCCACAAATGCTAGTTTGCAGTGATTTACCGCGTTTTTTTAAGCGTTTTTAGAGCTAAAAAAACTCTAGAAACCGACTAGTCCTGGGTTTTTTTCAGCCAAAAAACGTCCCAGACAAAAAACATTGATGACAGTTTCTGTGTGTATGGACACATAGGATAACATGCCGGGGATGGACAAGTAGGATAACATGCTGGGGATGGACACATAGGATAACATGCCGGGGATGGACAAGTAGGATAACATGCTGGGGATGGACACATAGGATAACACGCCGGGGATGGACACATAGGATAACATGCTGGGGATGGACACATAGGATAACATGCCGGGGATGGACACATAGGATAACATGCCGGGGATGGACACATAGGATAACATGCCGGGGATGGACACATAGGATAACACGACGGGGATGGACATACAGGATAACATGCCAGGGATGGACACATAGGATAACATGCCGGGGATGGACACATAGGATAACACGCCGGGGATGGACATACAGGATAACATGCCAGGGATGGACACATAGGATAACATGCCGGGGATGGACACATGGGATAACATGCCGGGGATGGACACATGGGATAACATGCCGGGGATGGACACATGGGAGAACATGCCGGGGATGGACACATAGGAGAACATGCCGGGGATGGACACATGGGATAACATGCCGGGGATGGACACATAGGAGAACATGCCGGGGATGGACACATAGGAGAACATGCCGGGGATGGACACATAGGAGAACATGCCGGGGATGGACACATGGGATAACATGTGGGAGGTTTACTGGCTGTAGAAAAAAACGTCAAAAGCCAAAAACAGCCGCTGTAAAAACGTCAAATGTGCATGAGGACTGAGTTGCACAGATTTAAACAGGTGTCATTGCAAAGAATGGCCTGCGACTTTTATGTCACATGACAAGTCACATGACAAGTCACACAAGCGTGAATGGAGCCTAATGCAATCAGCATAATCGAAAAGACTGCGCGGTTTCCCTGTGGGTGCGTTTTTTAAAAGGTGTCTGCACCCTTTTTGTGTGTGAAACGCGGGCCAGCAGTCCATTCACATGAATGGGCTGCCATGCCTGCACAGACGCGGGCTTCCTGGCCTGCACTAGTGTGAGCCTAGCCTAAGCTGGAGGAGAGGATTTTTTTTTGGTGCCAAAAGCACACGCCACACAGATTGTTACATACAATAAATTGTCACTATACATGGACTCTCTGCTACATGAATTTGTCAGAAATGAGTTCACCTATTCTTTGTAATTGTACCATGTAGCAATGTTAGGGGGCGATGGGGCCATTAGCAGCCATATGTTTATGTATAATGACTCATCTATTGGATCAATCATTTTAAACCTTTTGTGTATATGCCATGGAACAATGATTACAATGTATGTTATGTCACAATTTGTGTGGTATGGGTATCATCCAGCTAAAGGATATTTGACCCTAGGTTCACATCTGTGCGGGTGGTGCCGCCGCGGATTCGCACGAAAATCCGTGCAGCCGCACCACCCGCACAGAGAAATGTGGACCCGCGGTCGGGTGCCGTTAGTTCTAATAGCACACCGCCTGCACTGGAAAACGCAACCGTACTGGGAATCGAGGTTTCCATGCGGGCTGCGTTTTCCGAAGAAGTGCAGGGACTTCTCTGCGTGTCACGGGCACGGGAGTCCATTCAAATGAATGGGCTCTCGTCCCCGTGCAAAACGGACGCATAGATGTGAACCGGGGGTAATCATATGCAGTTTCGGGATGTCGCACCCAAAGGCCATCACCTACTCCAATAAATGTAAATGCAGCACCGACACCCTCATCCAATCACCATGGAATGTGTCAACGGAGATGTGACTAGAATGGCTTCATCCCACAATTTGCACACCTCCCATCTGTCCTTGGACAGTAAATCTATCCTTCCATGATGATTAGATCAAGGTGTCAGTGCTAATCAGGGCCGGGACAAGGGGTGGGCAGGAGGGACAGCTGCCCTGGGCACAGAGGAGCTGAGAATGGACACAGGGCAGGAAATCCATTCTCTAGCATGCATTAACCCTAGGTTCTATTGGCACGCCGCCCGCACTGGAAAACGCAACCGAACTGAGAACCCAGGTTCCCATGCGGGCTGCGTTTTCCAATGAAGTGCAGGGACTTCTTCCCTGCATGGCACGGGAGTCCATTCAAATGAATGGGCTCTCGTGCCCGTGCAAAACGGCTGCATAAATGTGAACCAGGGGTAATAGTATGCAGTTTCGGGATGTCGCACCCAAAGGCCATCACCTACTCCAATAAATGTAAATGCAGCACCGACACCCTCATCCAATCACCATGGAATTTGTCAAGGGAGATGTGACTAGAATGGCTTCATCCCACAATTTGCACACCTTCCATCTGTCCTTGGACAGTAAATCTACCCTTCCATGATGATTAGATCAAGGTGTCAGTGCTAATCAGGGCCGGGACAAGGGGTGGGCAGGAGGGACAGCTGCCCTGGGCACAGAGGAACAAGGGGGGCAGAGAATGGACACAGGGCAGGAAACCCATTCTCTAGCATGCATTAACCCTAGGCTCACATCTGTGCGGGTGGTGCCACTGTGGATCCGCACGAAAATCCGTGCAGCCGCACCACCCGCACAGAGAATTGCGGACCGGCGGGCGGGTGCCATTTGTTCTAATGGCACGCCACACGCACTGGAAAACGCAACCGTACTGAGAACCGAGGTTCCCATGTGGGCTGTGTTTTCCAATGAAGTGCAGGGACTTCTTCCCTGCGTGTCACGGGCACAGGAGTCCATTCAAATGAATGGACTCTCGTGCCCGTGCAAAACAGCTGCATAGATGTGAACCGGGGGTAATAGTATGCAGTTTCGGGATGTCGCACCCAAAGGCCATCACCTACTCTGATAAATGTAAATGTCGCACCGACACCCTCATCCAATCACCAAGGAATGTGTCAAGGGAAACATGACTAGAATGGCTTCATCCCACAATTTTCACACCTCCCATCTGACAATAACATCTACCCTTCCATGATGATTAGATCAAGGTGTCAGTGCTACCCAGGGCCGGGACAAGGGGTGGGCAGGAGGGACAGCTGCCCTGGGCACAGAGGAGCAAGGGGGGCAGAGAATGGACACAGGGCAGGAAACCCATTCTCTAGTATGCATTAACAGTGGGGGAGGGGGTGCAGTTCCACGTCCTTGTCCTGCGTGCTGGATGAACTTGTCCCGGGACTGGTGCTACCTGTGTGGATATAAATGTTGGGGTATCTTCCTGGGGTACTCATCAAAACTGAACAAGTGGCTTGGAAAAGCTTTGAAACATCTTCAGCATTACAGAACAAGTGCAGATGAATGTGACTAACTACTACTACACCCAAAAAATGTAGCAGCGACAAGGTGCGTTGGGTGGTAATTGGAATCGCATCACACCAATGCACATAACGCCTATTACTGTGTTGCAGTACACATGCGTTACTATGACACTGTGCTGTGAATGGCCCATCATGGAGTCAGCAAAGAAGAAATGAATATTGTATATTAATGTCATAATATCCTAGAGTGAAAGGCGTCCCTCGATATCGGGGATTGCGCCATATAACTGTTTTTATATTTTTTTTATATTGGAAAACTGCAAGTGGGTAGCACAGTGGCTAAATGGTTAGCATTTCTGCCAGGCAGTACTCGGGTCGTTGGTTCAAATCCCAATCATGGCACCACCTGCCTGGAGTTTATATGTTCTCCCTGTGCCTGCGTGGGTTTCCTCCGGGTACCCCAGTTTCCTTCCACACTCCAAAGACATGCTGGCAGGTTAATTGGCTCCTGTCTAAGTTGGCCCTAGTACAGTATCTCCCAGAAGTGAGTCCCCCCCTCACATTTTTGTAAATATTTTATTCTATCTTTTCATGTGACAACACTGAAGAAATGACACTTTGCTACAATGTGACGTAGTCAGTATACAGCTTGTATAACATGTAAATTTGCTGTCCCCTCAAAATAACTCAACACACCGCCATTAATGTCTAAACCGCTGGCAACAAAAGTGAGTCCACCCCTAAGTCACAAGGTCCAAATTGGGCTCAAAGTGTCAATATTTTGTGTGGCCGCCATTATTTTCCAGCACTGCCTTAACCCTGTTGGGCATGGAGCTCACCAGAGCTTCACAGGTTGCCACTGGAGTCCTCTTCCACTCCTCCATGATGTCATCACGGAGCTGGTGGATGTTAGAGACCTTGTGCTCCACCACCTTCCGTTTGAGGATGCCCCACAGATGCTCAATAGGGTTTAGGTCTGGAGACATGCTTGGCCAGTCCATCACCTTTACCCTCAACTTCTTTAGCAAGGCAGTGGTCGTCTTGGAGGTGTGTTTGGGGTCGTTATCATGTTGGAATACTGCCCTGCGGCCCAGTCTCCGAAGGGAGGGGATCATGCTCTGCTTCAGTATGTCACAGTACATGTTGACATTCATGGTTCACTCAATGAACTGTAGCTCCTCAGTGCCGGCAGCACTCATGCAGCCCCAGACCATGACACTCCCACCACCATGCTTGACTGTAGGCAAGACACACTTGTCTCTTTGTACTCCTCACCTGGTTGCCACCACACACGCTTGACACCATCTGAACCAAATCAGTTGATCTTGGTGTCATCAGACCACAGGACATGGTTCCAGTAATCCATGTCCTTAGTCTGCTTGTATTCAGCAAACTGTTTGCGGGCTTTCTTAGTCATCATCTTTAGAGGAGACTTCCTTCTGGGATGACAGCCATGTAGACCAATTTGATGCAATGTGCAGTGTAGGGTCTGAGCACTCACAGGCTGACCCCCCACCTCTTCAATCTCTGCAGCAATGCTGGCAGCACTCATACGTCTTTTTCCCAAAGACAACCTCTGGATATGACGTTGAGCACGTGCACTCAACTTCTTTGGTGGACCATGGCGAGGCCTGTTCTGAGTGGAACCTGTCCTGTTATACCACTGTATGGTCTTGGCCACCGTGCTGCAGCTCAGTTTCAGGGTATTGCCAATCTTCTTATAGCCTAGGCCATCTTTATGTAGAGCAACAATTCTTTTTTTCAGATCCTCAGAGAGTTCTTTGCCATGAGGTGCCATGTTGAACTTCCAGTGACCAGTATGAGAGAGTGAGAGCGATAACACCAAATGTAACCCACCTGCTCCCCATTCACACCTGAGACCTTTTAACACTAACGAGTCACATGACACTGGGGAGGGAAAATGGCTAACTGGGCCCAATTTGGACCTTGTCACTTAGGGGTGGACTTACCTTTGTTGCCAGCGGTTTAGACATTAATGGCTGTGTGTTGAGTTATTTTGGGGGGACAGCAAATTTACATGTTATATAAACTGTACACTGACTACGTCACATTGTAGCAAAGTGTCATTTCTTCAGTGTTGTCACATGGAAAGATAGAATCAAATATTTACAAAAATGTGAGGGGTGGACTCACTTCTGGGAGATACTGTATGTGTATGTATGAATGTGAGTTAGGGGCCTTATATTGTACACCCCTCGAGGGTTAGGGACCTTAGATTGTACACCCCTCGAGGGTTAGGGACCATAGATTGTACGCCCCTCGAGGGTTAGGGACCTTAGATTGTACCCCCCCTCGAGGGTTAGGGACTTTAGATTGTACACCCCTCGAGGGTTAGGGACCATAGATTGTACGCCCCTCGAGGGTTAGTGTCAAGGTCCTACCTTTCTTCAGAGCTTGTGCATCTCCATGAGCTGGCCTCCATCTTGGTTTTCTGCAAAGCATGGTGGGAACCTTTATGCCTTCAGGCTTCTGCGGCTCCTCCTCAGAAGGGTGTGGTTGAGCACATTTAAACCTGCTGTCTGCAAGTGTGCTCTGCACTTGTGTCCTGTATGTTGCCCTGTTGCAAGCTCTTGTGTTGTTCCCATTGCTCTCCTGGTAACCGACTCGGCTTGGACAAGACTACTCTCTGCGTTAACCCTTTATCTGACCTCCCGTTGTTGAACCCGGCCCGTGACCTGAGTCTTCTTTGCCTACCGTCTAGTACTGTCTGCTCCATTGTTATTGACCCGGCTTGTCTGACTACTCTACTCGTGATCCCATCTAGCTCCCACCAGCTGTACGCCATTGGCGGCAGTCGTTATCGCAGCTGGGGCCACTCGGGGGCCGCGACCTGGTCTCAGGCTGCGTCAAGTCCATCCCCACCATCAGGGGCCCTGGTGAAGGGTAGCCTGGGGCTTAGACTCCGCGCCCTGAGGGACTCTGGTCTGTGGGTAGTGGCTGTCGTCAGTCGCAGCGTGACCGTACCATAGGCCTGCCTGCCCATTCCATCGTTCCTGCCCTGACAGTTAGGGACCTTAGATTGTACACCCCTCGAGGGTTAGGGACCATAGATTGTATGCCCCTCAAGGGTTAGGGACCTTAGATTGTACACCCCTCGAGGGTTAGGGACCATAGATTGTACGCCCCTCGAGGGTTAGGGACCTTAGATTGTACACCCCTCGAGGGTTAGGGACCATAGATTGTACGCCCCTCGAGGGTTAGGGACCTTAGATTGTACACCCCTCGAGGGTTAGGGACCTTAGATTGTACACACCTTGAGGGTTAGGGACTGATGTGAATGTACAATATATATGTAAAGCGCTGCGTAAATTGACGGCGCTATATAAGTACCTAAAATAAATATGAAATAAATAAAGTGTAGTGCTGGCCAGGCCTCATGTTTAGTGATATGGGACTTTTAATTTTTCGGAACATCTTGAAAACGTAATGGCGTATTCACTTATTCCAGCATATTATTGCAATGTTCGAATGAAGGGGGAAAAAAAAAAGAAAACAAATTTAATTAACATACCTCCTCGTCTGCGCCCTGTAATTGGTTCAGACCGTGACACTGTGTATTTAGCGTGTCATAACGCAAACCTTCACGCCGATTCACTCGGCGTCCAAACGTTTGACACAAGCTGTATTCTCAAGGTCAGTTTATTTTAGTAAAGGTCCTTTTCAGATGGTGAACAGTTAGCCCACATAATCCATACGCCCGGCGCGATTAGAAGGCCGCGTCCGACGCTGTGCGGAATTGCTTGTGTCGGTTCGTGGGTGGTCGTGTAAGACAGGCTAATTGGTGACGGCTGAATGTTAGAATCACAATGGCATTCTGTTTCCTCGCCCTGTTCTGTGTGAGTGTAAACTCTTTACACAGCCGTGTGAGTCAATGGGCAAACTATTTATTGTGCGGAGCTGTTTATAATCTTTCCTCTGGCAGACGCTCATACGAGCCGCTGGATTCTGGAAACTCAACTCAAGCAGTTACAGGAGTTCTGCTTGGGCCTTAAGAAGAGAAAAACACAGTTTGTTTCCTTATGAACAGAACTCAGGAATGGATTATAAATAATCCTTTTTTTTTTTTTTTTTGTTAAAGCCCAACTGAACTGACAGTTTTAATAACTTAAATGCATTCCAGGAGCATCAAAATGAGAGATTTTTTATTTTATTATTTATTTCAGGTACCATCAATTTACATATATATTGTACATTCACATCAGTCCCTAACCCTCAAGGGGTGTACAGTCTAAGGTCCCTAACTCACATTCATACATACACATACTAGGGACAATTTAGACAGGATCCAAGTTACCTACCAGCATGTCTTTGGAATGTGGGAGGAAACCAGAGTAGCCAGAGGAAACCCACACAGGCACAAGGAGAACATGCAAATTCCAGGCAGGTGGTGCCGTGGTTGGGATTCAAACTGATGACCCTAGTACTGCCAGGCAGAAGTGCTAGCCATTTAGCCAGATGTGATGATGATGATGAAAGATGATTTTAGAGGTGCAAAGAATTCTTTAAAAAAAATAGCCACAGCCTAAGTAGAAAAGCCTGTCCACTGCCAACATGTTGCAGAGAAGAAGCCGTGCTCTCTGCGTGGAAGCAGTGGTCTCTCTGCAGGGGTCTGTCATGCTCCTACTGAGTCAGAGTTAGAGCTCTCCAATCATCAAGGAGCATGAGCATTACTTATTGCAGACCAAATGCTTCAAAGTAAAAGGTGCAAAGTCTTAAAGGATAAGTTCACCTTTTCAGGCAGAATTTAACTTTTCATAATAAATAGAAATTTTTTTCCAATGCCATTTCTGGCCCAGCCATCCGAATGTGCTTTTCTCTCATTTACCTCACTCACAGGACGTTTCATTTTTTTTTGTCAGATTCTGTGAGATTTTGAACGGATTTTCAGATTCCATCATTTCCTGTAAATATCTCAGCATTCACTTCCTGTAGACCATCTAACAGAAGCCTTCACTTCCTTGTTGCATCACAGCAGAGGGTGTGATAGGGTGTGTTCACCACTCAGGACCACACCCCCCCTCATTACAATACTACCTTCCTTCCATCAGCTTTGTAGTACAAGAGTCGGTCTGATTTGATACCAGTTGAATAGATTGTTCAGTTGTGTCCTCCTATTCCTTAGTTATGTAGTACAAGGGCCGGTCTGATTTGATACCAGTTGAATAAATTGTTCAGATGTGTCTTCCTATTCCATAGTTATGTAGTGCAAGGGCCCGTCTGATTTGATGCCAGTTGAATAGATTGTTCAGGTGTGTCCTCCTATTGCATAGTTATGTAGTACAAGGGCCGGTCTGATTTGATACCAGTTGAATAGATTGTTCAGTTGTGTCCTCCTATTCCATAGGTATGTAGTGCAAGGGCCGGTCTGATTTGATACCAGTTGAATAGATTGTTCAGTTGTGTCCTCCTATTCCATAGTTATGTAGTACAAGGGCCGGTCTGATTTGATACCAGTTGAATAGATTATTCAGTTGTATCCTCCTATTTCTTAGTTACGTAGTACAAGGAACCGTCTGATTTGATGCCAGTTGAATAGATTGTTCAGGTGTGTCCTCCTATTGCATAGTTATGTAGTACAAGGGCCGGTCTGATTTGATACCAGTTGAATAGATTGTTCAGTTGTGTCCTCCTATTCCATAGTTATGTAGTACAAGGGCCGGTCTGATTTGATACCAGTTGAATAGATTATTCAGTTGTATCCTCCTATTTCTTAGTTACGTAGTACAAGGAACCATCTGATTTGATGCCAGTTGAATAGATTGTTCAGGTGTGTCCTCCTATTGCATAGTTATGTAGTACAAGGGCCGGTCTGATTTGATACCAGTTGAATAGATTGTTCAGTTGTGTCCTCCTATTCCATAGTTATGTAGTACAAGGGCCGGTCTGATTTGATACCAGTTGAATAGATTATTCAGTTGTATCCTCCTATTTCTTAGTTACGTAGTACAAGGAACCGTCTGATTTGATGCCAGTTGAATAGATTGTTCAGGTGTGTCCTCCTATTGCATAGTTATGTAGTACAAGGGCCGGTCTGATTTGATACCAGTTGAATAGATTATTCAGGTGAGTCCTCCTATTCCATAGTTCTGGTAAATCTAAATCTACAAGTACACAGCAGGGAGTGGATGGAGACACTCAGTTGTCAGGCCCCGTTCACATCTCTACGTAGTGAAGACTCACATTGCCACATGCGTTTGTTTTGGGTGTTTTGGAGCGTTTTCACTCGTCACACATAGGGCAGTCCATTCACTTGAACGGTCTGCCATACATGCAACAATCGCCCCAGAAAAGCTCCAGAACTGTTTTTGGAGCGGAGCACGGTGCATTACTGAAGTTTTTGGTGCATTTGCCGCACTTGGGGTGCCTTTAACAAGTAATGACAACACAAACATGATGCATATTTGCAGCGTGTTTCTGAAATGCATGGCAAAGCGCTCATTTCTGTGCAGATTGCTGTGCCTTCAGAAACACACGGATGTGAATGGAGCCTCATTGTTCTGTGGAAACGCACCAATTCCATTCACACGGAGAGTAGAGGGAGTGCATGTTTTTGGCTGGATTTTACAGTGACACACATCGGGCAGCCTGTTGATTTCAGTGGACTGCACTACACGTGGCAAAGCAGCTCATAGGACATTTTGTCGTGATGCGAGTTGCATGTTTTGTACTACGCGTTTGTCACTCATATGGCAAAACGTGTGCTTGTTTCTGTGTTTGGTGCGCCGCTAACAATTAATGACACTGAAAGCGCAACTAGTTAATTTTAGCTGTACAGAGGTGGCCATACACTATACAATCTGATCGTACAATCTCTGTACGATCTCCTTTATATTTACCAAAACTATACAATAGGAGGACACACCATCTATCCAATCACTCTATATCCAATCATCAGGCCCTTGCACTACATCAGGGTTGTCCCGGGGGCTGCATGCGACCTGAGCCCATCTGTAGAGATGCTGGGGTAGCCAGGTAAATGCACGTGGGGAGAGATCCCGGGGATGCTGTGAAAAATAATCGATGGGTGAAGGGTGTGTACTAATGAGGTCAGTACAGGTTGTGTGTTCTAATGAGCTCAGCTGGTAATCTGCTTCCTGGTCCTACTGGCTCCTCTGTCTACATTCCAGGAAGTGAAAAAGCCTTCTAAGAAATCTAGCCAGGGCTAAGGTAAGGCCTTGTTCTCCAAATCAAAGAGAGCTTGTATATTTTTGCAACTGAGGTACATTCATGGTATATTAGTGCATAGGGGAGCTAGGTTTTAGAAGAAATAAAAACGTGAACTAAGCCTTTAAAGTTCATTTTCAGCAGAAAGCAAACACAGCCCGAGTAGAAAGGCCTGTCCCCTGACAGGATGCTGCAGAGAAGGACCATGGCTCTCTGTGTGAAAGCAGTGGTCTCTCTCCAGGGGTCCAACACATCTCTTCTGAGTTAAAGCCAGAGCTCTCCAATCAGCAGAGAGCATGAGCTTTTGTTTATTGCAGACCAAATGCATCAAAGCAAAAGGTCCTACAATTTGTTTTCTTAACCACTTCCTGACCGGCCGTTGCATATAAACGGCCAGACGGTGGCACTGCAGGGTCGGGTGGCTGTTTATAAACGGCCTCCCCACACCCTGCTTGTGCGCGCTCCCTGGGAGCGCGCAGCACCGCAATCCGGTGCCCGCTGTGTCCTCCGGACACAGTGAAACACCGATCGTCGGACGGGACCTCTGTACGAGGTCCCGATCATGTGATCTCTGATTGGCCAATCAGTGATCACATGCAAAGTAGTAAGCAAGATGTCACTTGTGACATCATTGCTTACTACGTGTGAAATCTGTGAATGATCACAGAGGTCACATGGTACAGGGCTATTCACAACAGCCTTGTACCATGTGACAAGCTGTGAACAATCACAGCTCACTCAGTACTTCTCAATGAGTGCAGGAATGCACACAGAGAGAAAGAGAAATGATTTCTTTTACATCCTATATGGGTGTAAAAGCAATCAGTGTAAAAAAAAAAAAAATCTTCATCACCCCCCACAAGTAGTACAGTGTCACCATGGTGACACTGTACTGCTAGGGTGACAGTATGTAAAAAAAAAAAAATAATAATAATAATAATATAAAAAAATAAAATAAAAATGTAAAAAAAATGTTTAAAAATTATAATTTTTGGTTATAAACTGATTTGTTTTTTTTTGTTTTTTTACTAAAAAGATAAAGGAATAAGTTTTGGCAAAGATTTATGATGAAATATTATTTATTTGCAAAATTTTATAAAAAAAACACTTTTGTTAAAAATCTTTGGACTTTTTCATTTACATAGCAAAAAAAATAAAAATCCCAGCGGTGAATAAATACCACCAAAATAAAGCTTTATCTGTCTCAAAAAAATGGTAAAAAATTAATTTGTGTACAGTGTTGCATGACTGCGCAATTGTCATTCAAAGTGTGATAGCGCTGAAAGCTGAAAATTGCCCTGGTCAGGAAGGGGGTAAAAATGTCCGGTCTGGAAGTGGTTAAGAAGGCAGCCACAGCCTGTCCCCTGAGTAGAAAAGCCTGTCCCCTGACAGATTGCTGCAGAAGCAGACCCTTGCTAACTTTTCCTTTGGCAGACCCTACAAACATTTCATGTTCATCAAAATGAAAGTGGTGAAAAGAATTATAGTTCATTATCTGAAAAAGACAAAACAGCCCCTGCCCAAGTAGAAAAGCCTGTCCGATGACAGCATGCTGCGGAGAAAGACCCTTGCTCTCTTTTGTGGAAGCAGTGGTCTCTCTACAGAGGTCTGAAGCCTCCTGCTCAGACAGGATACCTTTTAGCTCTTCAGTAAGCAAAGCTCACGCTCCCTGCTAATTGGGGAACTCTAACTCAGCAGAGGTGTGTTGGACCCCTACAGAGAGACCACTGCAGCATGCTGTCAAGGGACAGGCTTTTCAACTGTGCTGTGGCTGCTTTCTAAAGAAAACGAACACCTTTTGCTCTGATGCATCTGGACTTTAACTGCAGTTCTGATATTTGCTATGTAGATTTTATGTGTATTTTTTGTTTATGCAACATAAGGATTCATTTAACCACTTCCTGTCTGTCCCATGTCTATAAACGGCCGGACGGGAGCACTGCTGAAGCGGGTTGACGTTTCTAAATGTCACCCGCATTCACTGCCTGTGCGAGCTGCCTGGGAGCGCGCGGCACCGCAATCCAGTACACCAATCACTGTACGGGACCTCTGTGTGAGGTCCCGATTCATGTGATCACTGATTGGCCAAATAGTGATCACATGAGCAGTAGCAAACAAGATGTCACTTCCTGACATCATTGCTTACTACGTGTGAAATCTGTGAATGATCACAGAGGTCACATGGTACAGGGCTATTCACAACAGTCTTGTACTATGGGACAAGCTGTGACCAATCACAGCTCTCACAGTATTTCTCAATGGCTGCAAGAAAGCAGCCAGAGAGAAGGAGACATTATTGCTTTTACAGCCTTTATGGGTGTAAAAGCAATCAGTGTAAAAAAAGAAAAACAAATCTTTATCACCTCCAAGTAGTACAGTGTCACTATGGTGACACTGTACTGCTAGGGTGTCAGTATGTTTAAAAAAAACATAAATAATATTTAAAAAAAAATTATTATTATATTTGGTTATAAACTAATTTGTTTTGTTTTTTTGCTAAAAAGATAGATGAACACATTTTGGCCAAGATTTATGAAGAAAGATTATTTGCAAATTTTTATTAAAAAAACACGTTTTAAAATTTTTGGACTTTTTTCATTTATATAGCAAAAAAAAAAAAAAATCCCAGTGGTGAATAAATACCACCAAAATAAAGTTTTATCTGTCTCAAAAAAAATGCTAAAAAATTCATATGGGTTCAGTGTTGCATGACCGCGCAATTGTCATTCAAAGTGGGATAGCGCTGAAAGCTGAAAATTGGCCTGGACAGGAAAGGGGGTGAAAGTGTCCGGACTTGAAGGGGGTGAAAGTGTCCGGACTGGAAGCAGGTGAAAGTGTCCAGACTGGAAGGGGGTGAAAGTGTCCGGACTGGAAGGCGGTGAAAGTGTCCGGTCTGGAAGGCGGTGAAAGTGTCTGGACTGGAAGGGGGTGAAAGTGTCCGGACTGGAAGGGGGTGAAAGTGTCCGGACTGGAAGCAGGTGAAAGTGTCCGGACTGGAAGGCGGTGAAAGTGTCCGGACTGGAAGGCGGTGAAAGTGTCCGGACTGGAAGGGGGTGAGAGTGTCCAGACTGGAAGGGGGTGAGAGTGTCCGGACTGGAAGGGGGTGAGAGGGTCTGGACTGGAAGGGGGTGAGAGTGTCCGCGCTGGAAGGGGGTGAGAGTGTCCGGGCTGGAAGGGGGTAAGAGTGTCCGGGCTGGAAGGGGGTGAAAGTGTCCAGACTGGAAGGGGGTGAAAGTGTCCGGACTGGAAGCAGGTGAAAGTGTCCGGACTGGAAGGCCGTGAAAGTGTCCGGACTGGAACGCGGTGAAAGTGTCCGGACTGGAAGGGGGTGAGAGTGTCCAGACTGGAAGGGGGTGAGAGTATCCAGACTGGAAGGGGGTGAAAGTGTCCGGACTGGAAGGGGGTGAGAGTGTCCGGACTGGAAGGAGGTGAGAGTGTCCGGACTGGAAGGGGGTGAGAGTGTCCGGACTGGAAGGGGGTGAGAGTGTCCGGGCTGGAAGGGGGTGAGAGTGTCCGGGCTGGAAGGGGGTGAGAGTGTCCGGGCTGGAAGGGGGTGAGAGTGTCTGGGCTGGAAGGGGGTGAGAGTGTCTGGGCTGGAAGGGGGTGAGAGTGTCCGGGCTGGAAGGGGGTGAGAGTGTCCGGGCTGGAAGGGGGTGAAAGTGTCCGGACAGGAAGGGGGTGAAAGTGTCCGGACAGGAAGGGGGTGAAAGTGTCCGGACTGGAAGGGGGTGAAAGTGTCCGGACTGGAAGGGGGTGAAAGTGTCCGGACTGGAAGTGGTTAATGAGTTATGCAAAAAATGAACGATCAATATGCATATAAAAAAAAAGAAAAAGAAAAAACTTGACCAAAAAAGTTTACTATCCCTTTAACAAGCCGTATCAGGTGATTATGATTGCAAATATTGTAAGTTATACGTCTTAGTAGTACATTTTGTAGCTGAAAATGAAGGACTTCCTGAGTGTGAACAGAGCCGGGAATGTCTCCGCCATCCCATCCCTTCCAGACATCACTTCAAGGACAAAATAATATTTTGCTTTTGGGGAGAGTCATCGCCCTTAGACGCCCATCACCTCTCTGGAAGGTCTGGCCCCTATGGAGCATCGGGGGTCAACGGTTATAAAATCATACAAGGTTATCGGGTTATATGGAGTTCAGAACATTCAAACATTATTTCTTGTGATTTGGAGTGCAGAAGAGATTTTTTTTTTTAAAGAACTCCGGGCAAAACACAAACTTTGTCATGGTTATGATATTAACAATTTCAGGGGAAAAGTTCTCAGCATTTGTAAGGCATCAGAAGGTGTCTAAAACATGGGGTGCATTTATTGAAAAATGTATAGATCTCTTCCGTCTGTAAAATGACTTGTGCGCTCGTTCTGTGTGAGTGGCAGCAACATTGAATGTTATTAGTATGTTCTCTCTAGGTTGAATGTGTGAATTAGGAACACACTGCTTTATGGCCACTAGATAGCGCTCATGATCATAGGAAATACTTATTTACTTGGATTAGAATAGGTGGTGCTCGGAGGTGGGTAGCTGGAGGAGACACAGAGGATGTGCTCGAAGGTGGTAGGGGGAGGAGGCAGAGGAGGGTGCTCAGAGGTGGGTAGGGGGAGGAAACAGGATGGTGCTTGGAGGTGGGTAAGGGGAGGAGACAACAGTATTCAGAGGTGGGTAGGGGGAGGAGATAGAGGACGGTGCTTGGAGGTGGGTAGGGGGAGGAGGTACAGGCCGGTGCTGGGAGGTGGATAGGGGAAGGAGGCACAATGGTGCTCAGAGGTAGATAGGGGGTGGAGACAGAGGACAGTGCTCGGAGGTGGGTTAGGAGGAGGAGGCAGAGGACAGTGCTCAGAGGTGGTTAGGGAGAGGAGACGGAGGACAGTGCTCAGAGGTGGGTAGGGGAAGGAGACAGAGGACAGTGCTCAGAGGTGGGTAGGGGGAGGAGGTACAGGCCGGTGCTGGGAGGTGGATAGGGGAAGGAGGCACAATGGTGCTCAGAGGTAGATAGGGGGTGGAGACAGAGGACAGTGCTCGGAGGTGGGTTAGGAGGAGGAGGCAGAGGACAGTGCTCAGAGGTGGTTAGGGAGAGGAGACGGAGGACAGTGCTCAGAGGTGGGTAGGGGGAGGAGACAGAGGACAGTGCTCAGAGGTGGGTAGGGGGAGGAGACAGAGGACAGTGCTCAGAGGTGGGTAGGGGAAGGAGACAGAGGACAGTGCTCAGAGGTGGGTAGGGGGAGGAGACAGAGGATGGTGCTCAGAGGTGGGTAGAGGGAGACCGAGAACGGTGCTCGGAGGTAGGTAGGGTGAGGAGACAGAAGACAGTGTTCGGAGGTGGGTAGGGGGAGGAGACAGAGGATGTGCTCAGGGGTGGGTAGGGGGAGGAGACAGGACGTTGCATGGAGGTGGGTAGGGGGAGGCGACAGGACGGTGCTTGGAGGTGGGTAGCGGGAGGAGACAGAGGATGTGCTCAGAGTTGGGTAGGGGGGGGGAGACAGAGGACGGTGCTCGGAGGTGGGTAGAGGGAGGAGACAGAGGACGGTGCTCGGAGGTAGGTAGGGGGAGGAGACAGAAGACAGTGTTCGGAGGTGGGTAGGGGGAGGAGACAGAGGATGTGCTTGGATGTGGGTAGGGGGATGAGACAGAGGATGTGCTCGAAGGTGGGTAGGGGGAAAAGACAGAGGACGGTGCTCGGAGGTGGGTAGAGGGAGGAGACAGAGGATGTGTTCGGAGGTAGGTAGGTAGGAGGAGGAGACAGAAGACAGTGCTCGGGGGTAGGTAGGAGGAGGAGACAGAAGACAGTGCTCGGAGGTGGGTAGGGGGAGGAGACAGAGGATGTGCTTGGATGTGGGTAGGGGAAGGAGACAGAGGACGGTGCTCGGAGGTGGGTAGGGGGAGGAGACAGAGGATGTGTTCGGAGGTGGGTAGGGGGAGGCGACAGAGGACGGTGCTCGGAGGTGGGTAGGGGGAGGAGACAGAGGACGGTGCTCGGAGGTGGGTAGGGGGAGGAGACAGAGGATGTGTTCAGAGGTGGGTAGGGGGAGGAGACAGAGGATGTGCTCGGAGGTAGGTAGGGGGAGGAGACAGGGTGTGCTCAGAGGTGGGTAGGGGGAGGAGACAGAGGATGTGCTCGGAGGTGGGTAGGGGGAGGAGACAGAGGATGTGCTCGGAGGTGGGTAGGGGGAGGAGACAGAGGATGGTGCTCGGAGGTGGGTAGGGGGAGGAGACAGAGGATGTGCTCGGAGGTGGGTAGGGGGAGGAGACAGAGGATGTGCTCGGAGGTGGGTAGGGGGAGGAGACAGAGGATGTGCTCGGAGGTGGGTAGGGGGAGGAGACAGAGGATGTGCTCGGAGGTGGGTAGGGGGTGGAGACAGAGGATGTGCTCGGAGGTGGGTAGGGGGAGGAGACAGAGGACGGTGCTCGGAGGTGATTAGGGGGAGGAGACAGAGGACGGTGCTCGGAGGTGATTAGGGGGAGGAGACAGAGGACGGTGCTCGGAGGTGGGTAGGGGGAGGAGACAGAGGACGGTGCTCGGAGGTGGGTAGGGGGAGGAGACAGAGGATGGTGCTCGGAGGTGGGTAGGGGGAGGAGACTGAGGACGGTGCTCGAAGGTGGGTAGGGGGAGGAGACAGAGGACGGTGCTCGGAGGTGGGTAGAGGGAAGAGATAGAGGGAAAGAGAGGTTCGCTAAGGCTCTTATCGCTGTCTGTGTCCCCATTGCAGAGTTTGCTCTCACTGGAAATAAAATAAATCTTCCTGATAGGAACAAAAAGTAAAAGTGCCTGTGTGCATGGGAATGCAAAAGCAGCGTGGAGCAACCTAGAAGGTGGTCACATGCAGGTCAGAAGGAGGATCGCTGCCTCTGTGAATGAACAAAAAAGTCACAGGTGCATTAAGCTCAACATCCCCCCCCCCCTCAGAAAAGTTGTCATGTTTTGTGACCTAAATCTGACCTCCGGCCCTCCTCCAGTCTTGCACAAGTGTAGCGTCTCCTCTCCTGGACTGGCTTCCTCTGATGTCACCGCACACTGTGAGCTTCTTACAATGTTCATTACAAGCTGCAGCAAGTCAGATAGAGCTCCGCCTCCTTTCCTGGCTGGAGGACGTAGTGCCACCAAACACAATCCATTAAAAATGGGGCTGTGCCACAATCACCCTGCCACCAAGTGCAATGTGGGTCAGCATTGTGAGGGTTAAAGCAGGCAGTGAGGAGGCAACCTATCAAATGCCCTCTGAAAAACAATCCAACTTGGATCACATTTCATAGGTGTGCGGTATAGCTGGATGTGTGAAGGAGCCCCAGAATCTTGGAGTATAGCTTAACTTTATCTTGTGTGTTTTCCAGGATGAAGTTCTCCTTGAAGAAAACGTGCGGGAAGCGTCCGCCATCATAGTGGCGCTGATCACAGAGCGGAATCCTGCGCTCGCCGGGCAGATATTGGTCGCTGGAAAATAACATGGGAGGAATATGAAATACACTGCCAGGATCTCCAGCACCTCCAGTGGACCCGCCATGTCACTGCTTCTCCTATCACTGACCTCCAGAAATGATCATCAAACCTTCCATTGTGTGCCGCCTATAACGGGAAGGTTGGAATTGCTGCTCATAGTAATGACCTTCAGCCTCAAGTCTGGCACAGTTGTAGCGGCTCCTCTCCTGGACTGAAACAGCTTACTCTGATTTCACTGCACACTGTGAGCTTCTCACCATGTGCAGTACAAGCTGCCACAGGTCAGATAGAGCTCCGCCTCATTTCCTGGCTGGAGGACATCCAGCATCATCTAGCACTTTTCTCCCCAGCCTGGATATTCCAGGCCCACCCCTTTCATTCATTGGATTTCATTTCAATCATGGAGGCTCAGCATCATACGTGGGTGTTACCTAGGGCAGTCCAGGGATGTATTTAGGATTTGTGCTGCCCTAGGCAACACAAAGATTGTCTGCCTACATGGACAAGAACCAACACCTCCCCTTCCCCCCACCTTCCACTTCCCACAGAGAGAGCCTGACATTGACCAACAACGCCCCTGCCCCCCACCCGGGAGAACCTTCCACTAATCACCCCCCCAGCAATAGAGAGAGAGACACTCATCTTCACAGGGCATCCCTGGGAACGAGAGTCAGATCCCACCCATTAAGGCATTGTGACATTTGCATAACTCCTCCCAGCAGCCAGCCCACTGCTTGCATCAGGACTGAGGGCTCTTGAGAGACGTACTGAGACAGGGTGCTGTGATGTAGTCAGGAAGCTCTGTACAGCACCCTACCAGCCTGCATTGTCTATCTGCCTGCATTGTATAGAGATGCACAGAGACCCAGTGAGGCTGTTATCTCTGGGTTTATAAAAAGGTATGTAATGAAAAGGGGATTTTTTTTTTCAGTGTCATCATGTAGCATGTCGATGGGGCAGGGAAGGCAAAATTAAACTTCGGTTACCCATCCAAGGTTCAGCTTTGCTCCTGTTCTGGGCTGAATGATAACCAGCATCGTCCAACCCACTTCCTGTGAGCTCAAGGTGTCACTGACACCCCCCCCCCCCAGGAGTGTGTCACCACATCAGGCTGGGCTCACAGTACACTATTCCAGAGAGCAGCGCTGGTGTCATAACATATTGAAAAATGGCCGCTGCTGCTGCAGGGATAAGAGGAAGACCGGAGGACAACATCAGCCAAAAAAACTCCTGGGTATAAGGGATTGTTTGGGGGGGGGGGGGGGGGCAAGTAGTGTGACTTCTTTTACCTTAATGCAGGGAATGCATTGGGATAAAAAATGTTGTGACTTTAGAATCACTTTAATCATTCATAATTTAAAAAATAATAATTTATTAATTCATAGGGTGGTGGTGGGGGGGGGGGGGTAGTTATTTATTGAACTGAGAAAGTCATGAAATGACCAGAAAGGGACATGTGCAAATGTACTAACGTCTCTCATTAGCTCACTTAGTGATTGGTAGGAGGACGGAAGGACAACTTTAGAAACGCACACTCGGCATGCATTAATGTGATCCATTCACCAGAGTACAAGGTCTGTTTATTACATCAGCCCCCCCCCCCCCCCACCGCCTTATGAATTTATAAATTATTATTATTTAAATTATGAATGATTAAAGTGATTCTAGAGTCACAACATATTTTATCCCAATGCATTCCCTGCATTAAGGTAAAAAAAAAGTCACACTACTTGCCCCCCCCCCCCTTTCTTCTTCCAGCCCTGTGCACATCTACAGCAGTGCTGCTCTCGCTTCCTCTATTCACAAAATTCAGTAGATAGCCATTGGCTTCTGCTTCTGTCAATCAAATTTTGTGAGGAAGTGGCAGAGCTAAGCGTGCTGCGTGTGTCTATGGACACACACAGCCCAGCTTGGGAGCGCACCCATGACTGCCCCCCTCAGCACACTGTTGCACCAGCAGGGGACCCCAGAAAAGGAGGTAAGCAGGCACCATTGCACAGTGCAGGTAAGTATAACATGTTTGTTATTTTAGGGGGGAAAAAACCACTGGAAGCATAAAATCTGTTAAAAAAACACTGTGGGGGGGGGGGGGAGTATAAAGGGTGTTTCACTTTCAATTAATATATTATTACCTTCTGTCCTTTTCATTTCTTTCTCATTACTGCACCTGTTAAACTGGAAGAATGCAAAATGTTTACTAAATGTATTAAAAACATTTTTGGAACGCTACTAATCTCAGACATGCGTTTTATGGCGTGCTGACCTGTAGCCAACCCCAATAAAGATATATTTATATTTCTGATGCCCTGTTATGTTGTGAAATATATTTATTACTTCTGGATTCCAAGACTTGAAATCACATGTAGTCACCCCTATTAATAGACCATGCAGGGCAGTGGAGGAATGTTTGTGACCACCATGTAGAAGCCCCCGTGTGTAGGAATAGTGCAGTCACTGACACACCTCTACCTCTCATCCGCAGCAATAACATTTAGGCTGGGTTCACACCCATGCAGTTTGCGTTTGATCCATTTCTGCAGTGCGTTTTGCGTTTTTGCACATGCGTTTTTGATACGCATCATGCATGCTTTTATGCAGCATCTCCATTGAAGTCTATGCACAGTGACTAAATAGTTAGCACTTCTGCCTGGCAGTACTCAGGTCGTTGGTTCGAATCCCAGCCATGGCACCTCCTGCCTGGAGTTTGCATGTTCTCCTTGTGCCTGTGTGGGTTTCCTCCGGGTACTCCGGTTTCCTCCCACACTCCAAAGACATGTTGGTAGGTGAATTGGCTCCTGTCTCAATTGTCCCTAGTATGTGTATGTATGAATGTGAGTTCGGGACCTTAGATTGTACACCCCTTGAGGGTTAGGGACTGATGTGAATGTACAATATATATTGATCTGAAATAAATAACCAAAAATGCAACATTTTGCATTTAAAAAAGTCCCTGACCCTTTAAAAAAAAACGCACCAGGTGAAAACACGGAGATGTGAACTTGTAGGAAGTCATGTTAAATGGACTGTAGAGTGTTTCTGCCTAAGGGTGAAGCTGCACCTTCATACATACAGTGCAGTCAGCAAGCGTGGTCACCCCAGGACAGGAAGTGTGTTACTGGCAGGATCACCAGGTGAAATTAAAGAGGAAAAAAAAGCCTAATCAAAGAAAAGGTATGATGGAGCCTCTCTGAAAGATCCCATGATATGAGCTTGCTGTTCTGGCAGTTCTTGTACCATGGAAGGATGGAGTTGTTCTGGCAGTTCAGGTACTTTAGCGACATTGGCAGTTCTTGCAGTGTACCTATGGTATCAACACCAAGAAAGACCTACTCATAGAACTACTATGGACCATATAAGAATAGGTTTTATGGTCTATAGTACAGTGGGGATCAAAAGTTTGGGCACCCCAGCTAAAAATTTGTATTAATGTGCATAAAGAAGCCAAGGAAAGATGGAAAAATCTCCAAAAGGCATCAAATTACAGATTAGACATTCTTATAATATGTCAACAAAAGTTAGATTTTATTTCCATCATTTACACTTTCAAAATAACAGAAAACAAAAAAATGGCATCTGCAAAAGTTTGGGCACCCTGCAGAGTTAATATCTTGTACTTCCCCCTTTGGCAAGTATCACAGCTTGTAAATGCTTTTTGTAGCCAGCCAAGAGTCTTTCAGTTCTTGTTTGAGGTATCTTTGCCCATTCTTCCTTACAAAAGTCTTCCAGTTCTTTGAGATTTCTGGGCTGTCTGTCACGCACTGCTCTTTTAAGGTCTATCCATAGATTTTCAATTATGTTGAGGTCAGGAGATTGTGAAGGCCATGGCAAAACCTTCAGTTTACACCTCTTGATGTAATCCCCCGTGGATTTGGAGGTGTGTTTAGGATCATTATCCATTTGTAGAAGCCATCCTCTCTTTAACTTCAGCTTTTTCACAGATGGCATCAAGTTACCATCCAAAATTTGCTGAAATTTTATTGAATCCATTTTTCCTTCTACTCGTGAGATGTTCCCTGTGCCACTGGCTGCAACACAACCCCAAAGCATGATTGATCCAACCCCATGCTTAACAGTTGGACAGAGGTTCTTTTCATTAAATTCTGTGCCCCTTCTTCTCCAAACGTACCTTTGCTCATTCCGGCCGAAAAGTTCAATTTTAACCTCATCGGTCCACAGAATGTGTTTCCACGTTATGTTCATTTGCAAAGTTCAAACAATGATTTTTGTGGTGAGGACGTAGAAGAGGTTTTCTTCTGATGACTCTTCCATGAAGACCATATTTGTACAAGTATCTCTTTATAGTGGAATAGTGTACCACAACTCCAGTGTCTGCCAGATCTTTCTGGAGGGATCGTGCAGTCAAACGTGGGTTTTGAATTGTTTTTCTCACAATCCTGCGAGCTGTTCTGTCTGATATTTTTCTTGGTCTTCCAGATCTTGCTTTAACTTCCACTGTTCCTGATGACTGCCATTTCTTAATTACATTCCGAACAGAGGATATTGACATCTGAAAACGCTTTGCTATCTTCTTATAGCCTTCTCCAGCTTTGTGAGCGTCAACTATTTTCAGTTTCAGTTTTCTAGACAACTGCTTAGAAGAACCCATGGTGCTGATTGTTGGGGCAAGGTCAGATGAGTCTGGGCATTTAAAACCTTGGAGATTGACATCACCTGGTCTTCCCAGACGATGATTGAGAACAATCCATGACACTGGCAGGTCTCAGCTTGGCAAAGGGGGCAGTACAAGATATTAACTCTGCAGGGTGCCCAAACTTTTGCAGACGCCATTTTTTTGTTTTCTGTTACTTTGAAAGTGTAAATGATGGAAATAAAATCTAACTTTTGTTGACATATTATAAGAATGTCTAATCTGCAATTTGATGCCTTTTGGAGATTTTTCCATCTTTCCTTGGCTTCTTTATGCACATTAATACAAATTTTTAGCTGAGGTGCCCAAACTTTCGATCCCCACTGTATATAGGTAGGTTTGTTTTGTGTGTGTTGGTACTGTTTTATACCAGAGGATACTGGACCTGCAAGGGGATTGAGACCATTACAGAAATTGGGTATTAATAGGTTGAAGTGTCAACCTTTAGGACCTCACTCTTGGTTTTCTTTTTGAGTCGGATTCCAAATTTTGGCAGCACATGTTGCTTAGAACCTATAAAGAGAGGAATGATAAACAGGAAATTTGCAGGAAAGAGAAATGCTAAAATTGATGTATGGGCTGAAGGATTTATATGGGAAACGGTCTCTTACCTTATTTATTATTACAGGTACTTATAAAGTACTTGCGATACTTTTCAGGCAGATCTGAGCGCTTTGTCCCCATAGACTTGATTGGAAAATGCCTGAACTGACTGAATGCCTGAATGAGAATTTTTTCAAGTGATTTTCAGCTCAAAGAGCTGCTATTTCCATTTTTATTGGTCACAGCAACAATGCCTAAACAAAAAATGCCTAGAATTTTTGAAAATCTGCTCAAAAAATGCTAAATGACACCTTAAAAAAAAAAAGCACTTGAAATAAAAGCCTGAAAAACGCTCATCTCAGTGTGAATGGAGCTGTACATCTGGTGTGGTGCAGTGTGGAGCAGAAGGTGAGCTGGGTCCGGACTGGAGCGGGGAAACTAGCAGACAGCACATGTGGTGTGCAACATGGGAATGCTATAGCAGAAGGTGAGAGGGGACTGGAGAGAGAAGACTTAGCTGCACAGAATCAACAGGGCTGGGGGACCTGGAGCAGGAGAATCTAGCAATGTCACACGTGGTGCGCAGTAGGGGAGCAATATAGCAGGAGGATATTGGAGAGAAAGGATCAGCAGACCATAGAATCAGCACTGAGTTGGGCATTAGCAGAGCTGAGGGTATTACGGGGCAGATCTGCTGAACGAATGTACCCATGAGCTGGGGATCTTCTGAACAGGGGTACTACCGAGCAGGGGATCTGCTGAACGAGAAAACCCATGAGCTGGGGCTATGCTGAACTGGGGTACTGCTGAGCAGGGGTACTAATGAGCTGGGAATCTGCTGAACATGGGTACTACTGAGCAGGGGATCTGCTGAGCAGGGGTACTAATGAGCTGGGGATCTGCTGAACAGAGGTACTACTGAGCAGAGGATCTGCTGAATGAGGATACCCATGAGCTGGGGATCTGCTGAACAGGGGTACTAATGAGCTGGAGATCTGCTGAAGAGGGGTACTACTGAGCAGGGGATCTGCTGAATGGAAGTACTAATGAGCTGGGGATCTGTTGAACAGGGGTACTACTGAGCAGGGGATCTGCTGAACAGAGGTACTACTGAACTTGGGATTTGCTGAACAGGGGTACTACTGAGCAGGGGATCTGCTGAACAGGGGTACTAATGAGCTGGGATTCTGCTGAACGATGATTCCCATGAGCTAGGGACCTGCTGAAGAGGGGTACTACTGAACAGGGGATCTGCTGAACAGGGGTACTACTGAGCAGGGGATCTGCTGAACAGGGGTACTAATGAGCAGAGGATCTGCTGAACAGGGGTACTAATGAGCTGGGGATCTGCTGAACAGGGGTACTACTGAGCAGAGGATCTGCTGAACAGGGGTACTAATGAGCTGGGGATCTGCTGAACAGGGGTATTAATGAACTGCGGATCTGCTGAATGAGGATACCCATGAGCTGGGGATCTGCTGAACAGGGGTACTACTGAACTTGGGATTTGCTGAACAGGGGTACTACTGAGCAGGGGATCTGCTGAACAGGGGTACTACTGAGCAGGGGATCTGCTGAAGAGGGGTACTAATGAGCAGAGGATCTGCTGAACAGGGGTACTACTGAGCAGGGGATCTGCTGAACAGGGGTACTACTGAGCTGGGGATCTGCTGAACAGGGGTACTAATGAGCTGGGGATCTGCTGAACAGGGGTACTAATGAGCAGAGGATCTGCTGAACAGGGGTACTACTGAGCAGGGGATCTGCTGAACAGGGGTACTACTGAGCTGGGGATCTGCTGAACAGGGGTACTAATGAGCTGGGGATCTGCTGAACAGGGGTACTAATGAGCTGGGGATCCCCTGATTGGGAGTACTACTGAGCTGGGGTTCTACTGAGGCCCCTGTAAAACAAATTGAAAATCAAAACACACACACAGCATTTGCCAAGCTTCAAAAAAGCATCACCGAAGCATCAAAAAAGCATGTTGAAGCAGTAGGCGCTTTAATGTGTGTTAAAGCTGAAGAAAGTGTAAATGAGCCCCAGGGGTGTGTATATATTTCATGTCAATGAGCAGAATATTTGCAATGCAACAACTGCACCCAGAATCCTCGGTGTGTGTCCGGACTGCCTGCTGGTGGCCCATCTGGGATTGTCTCATTAGAATGATCTGTTTGATTTAAAAGACATGAAAAAAACAAAAAAAAAACAACAAATGTCCTTCTACTCTTCCCAGCAAGTGCCATGTGTTGTGCAGACGTCTCCCTCTGTCCTCTCCTCCATCATTTTGTGATTATGCTGCTTAGCACATGTCCGCGCCTCGGATGAGCCGTGTTTCAGACATGCGGATGGAGAATTATCTCTATTACTGGTGGTGGAGGAGAGGAAAGTCGAGGAAGGAAGGGCCTTGTCTATAATTGATTTGGGAGTGTCGCTTTCTATTTTTTATTTCACCAGATCAAAGTCATCCCGTGTAATTGGCGGTTTAATGTGCGTTTTATGTTACCTTATGGAGTTTTTGGCAGCAAACAGTCTTTTCCTCCAATTGTTCACTGCTGTTTTTTTTTTTTTAAGATACTTCATTTTTGATCCAGCAGGAATGTGTCAGCAGCCTGGAAAATCATGCGCCTTTAAACTCTGGAGAAGCCCCTGACATCATTTAAAATAATGAGATGCCTGCAGGGAAAGGAAGATGAATATGAGTGATGGAGTGTGGAAATAATAGGGTTAAAGCGCCCCCTAATGGCTACTATCTAAATTGTTTAGTACCTATAGCAGCCTTACTCAACCCTTCTAACTGTAGAGCAGCCATTCTCTACCAGGGTTCCAAAGAACCCTAGGGTTTCTCCAGAGCAGGGGCAGACTGACCATTCAAGCACTCGGGCACTGCCCAAGGGCCCGGGGTCAGTAGGGGGCCCCATGAAATGCCCCTGGTACCTTTTTATAGGCTTTTTTTGGGTGTGCTTTGAGTGTGGGCAAGGACACAGGGGCCCCATGATCCCCTGTTGCTCCCCAGGAAATGCCCCTGGTACCTTTTTATATAGGCTTTTTTTGGGTGTGCTTTGAGTTTGGGCAAGGACACAGGGGCCCCATGATCCCCTATTGCCCGGGGGCCCCATGAGTTGTCAGTCCGCCCCTGCTCCAGAGGTTGCTGTGACTGATTGACCTCCCATTTGATGGTGCCTCCTAGTTCCAGGGCCAATGCCACCTGGCAGAGCCAATGGTCTTTTTAGCTGTCTGACCACCACCGTAAAGCCAGCATTTTTCCCACTGACCACCAATATAAGGGTTATTTTTCCAATTGTCCTCTGATGAATGAACCCCTGAATAGGTAATAGCAGGAGTTCCCCAAGACCTAAAAATTATTTTAAGGGTTCCTCTAGGGCAGTGATGGCGAACCTTTTTGAGCCCGAGTGCCCAAACTGCAACCCAAAACCAACTTATTTCTTTCAAAGTGCCAACACTGCAATGAAACCTGAATATCGAGCTTTTGGTTTAGAAAAAACAACTCGTACAGTAGTGCAAACTAATTAACAGTACAGGGATGACCAGAGACTGCGGACACAGTACAGGAGATGACCAGAGACTGCGGACACAGTACAGGAGATGACCAGAGACTGCGAACACAGTACAGGGATGACCAGAGACTGCGGACACAGTACAGGAGATGACCAGAGACTGCGGACACAGTACAGGGATGACCAGAGACTGCGGACACAGTACAGGGATGACCAGAGACTGCGGACACAGTACAGGGATGACCAGAGACTGCGGACACAGTACAGGGATGACCAGAGACTGCGGACACAGTACAGGGATGACCAGAGACTGCGGACAGTACAGGGATGACCAGAGACTGCGGACAGTACAGGGATGACCAGAGACTGCGGACACAGTACAGGGATGACCAGAGACTGCGGACACAGTACAGGGATGCCCAGAGACTGCGGACACAGTACAGGGATGACCAAAGACTGCGGACACAGTACAGGAGATGACCAGAGACTGCGGACACAGTACAGGGATGACCAGAGACTGCGGACAGTACAGGAGATGACCAGAGACTGCGGACAGTACAGGAGATGACCAGAGACTGCGGACAGTACAGGAGATGACCAGAGACTGTGGACACAGTACAGGAGATGACCAGAGACTGCGGAGACAGTACAGGAGATGACCAGAGACTGCGAACACAGTACAGGAGATGACCAGAGACTGCGGACAGCACAGGGATGACCAGAGACTGCGGACAGCACAGGGATGACTGCTGACCTTTGGGGAGGGAGGGGGAGCGGGTACCTGAATTTGACAGGTACCCGCTCTTACTTCCGCAGAGTTTTTTTTTTTATCTTACCTGTTCCTTTATCCAGCCGCGCGTTGTCTTCCCGGCTTCTGTAGTGTGGGCGCTTGTCGGACAGCCGGATGCCCAGTGCGCATGCGCGAGAAGCGCTGCGCTTTGTGATTGGTCCGGCGGCTTCTGGGATCTGTCATGTGTCCCAGGTACCGCCTTACCATTCACAAAGAGCACTGCTTCTTGTGCATGCGCACTTGGGACCCGGCTGTCACGCACACTACAGCCGGGAAGACAGCGCGCCGCTGGATTCTCCTGGCGTGCCCACAGATAAGGCTCGGCGTGCCGGCTGTGGCACGCGTGCCACAGGTTCGCCATCACTGCTCTAGGGCAATGTTTTGCTACCTTTTTTTCAATCATGGCACCCATTATGTTTTGGGCAATCTTGAGGCAATCCATTCTAAAATGTAAGAAACTACACACATAGGACACCCGGTATTCGAGGCGATTTATTCTTCCAAAGCAAATACACTTTTACACCCTGGTACTGAATAGTCTTCCAAAATTTCTCTTCTTCAGTTTCTCTCCCTCACCCTGCTAATGTGACCCCAGCACTGATGGAGAGGGGCAAACAAGGATGCTGCGCAGGCAACCGGCGTCCTCCTTATCAACTGATGATTTCATTGGTTGTTAGGACTTCGGTAGCTGGAAGGTTGTAATGGTGCAGAATGAAAACCTCTAACAGACACAACATGTTAAAAAACAAGGGGCTTTGTTCGCACTTATTTGCAAATATATGTGTAGGCCACAGTGCCCACATAGAATGCATGGAGGTAAAAAACCTTGAGCCTTTACAACCACTTTGACCGGAGTAGTGACTGAGGGTAAAGCAAATGTTCATGCCTCAACACAGTTTTTCAACTTTTGACATGTGTTAGTAAAGCTGTACATATCATAGCAACTACTTTATGTACCCAGGTGGATTATGGCACATTTTTTTGCAGGACAAATTGATGTTAAATGATAACAAATATCTCCTGATTTTGTTTTATTATCAAAGGAAAACTGGCCTAAAATAGTAGAAAAAAAAAACGGATTTTTTGTTCCTCACTGTAAAACCTCTTTCTCTGAGTTAATTGATGGACACAGCTCTTCTCAATCTTGACCATAGGATTCTGGTCATTCTGGTAGCTCTGGACTGGTCTGTGGTACACTGTGGAGGTGCAGCTGGTCTTTGCCGCTTCCTGGCGTTGGCTTTTTTCAGAGGGCCGCCTGCCCCATTGTCCAGTCTACTGCCTTGCATGCCATCTCTGATGTTGCTGGCTTGGTTCTTGACGGACAGATTTTGATGGACAGGCAGTTTTCGGGTTGGTGTCCTCTACAATGTTGTAGGCTAGCAAGTCTGCCATTTAGAGGATATCTCTCATGCTTGGTAGGCTTGTATTGTCTGGTGAAAGGCTTTGGTGTCCCTCTACGTCCCTTCTATGTGGCTCAGGTGTTGGCCTTTGTTTCATGGGGCATTGCACAAACTCTTGCCACAAGTGTTATTATGGGTCCAGTTTCTGCCCTCCCTGTCTTTTTTCAGTGTCGCATGGCCATGCACTTCTTGCCTGCACCTTTAGTTGAGGGGTTCGTTATCTGGCACCCCTCCCCCCATGCATAACCTGTGGAATTTGAATTGGTTCTTTCAGTTCCCCAGAAGCATCTCCTTGAGGAGTTTTTGGGACATTCCCTTGCTTACTTTTTTTCAAAGAATTGCCTTCTCAGTTGCCATGGCTTCTGGGTGGCTGCCTGAGCTGGCAGGCTTACTTTTTGGGTCTTCCTATTGGTTCTACATAAGGCTTAGGTGGTTCTTCATCTGTGTCCCACATTTCTGATGAAAGTGGTGACATTTTTTCACCTAAGTGTGGACATTATCCTGCGCTTCTTGTGTCCACGGCCATCGCATCTTAGGAGGTTGCAATACACTTCTTGGATGTGGGCTAGGCGGTCTGTGCTGCCTGTTACTTGCGGACTCCTGCGGAGGTCATGGCCGGCCTCGGATATGGCTTGGCAGTGGTCTACGCCACAGTTCCCGCTGGCTCCGACTGATGCTTGTTTCGGCATACACTATTACAGGTGAAACTCGAAAAAAATGAGAATATTGTGCAAATGTTCATTTATTTCAGTAATGCAACTTAAAAGGTGAATCTAATATATGAAATAGACTCATTACATGCAAAGCAAGATAGTTCAAGCCGTGATTTGTCATCATTGTGATGATTATGGCTTACAGCTCATGAAAACCCCAAATCCACAATCTCAGAAAATGAGAATATTCCATGCAATCAATAAAACAAGGATTGTACATAGAACAATATCAGACCTCTGAAAAGTAGAAGCATGCATATGTACTCAGTACTTGGTTTGGGCCCCTTTTGCAGCAATTACTGCCTCAATGCGGCGTGGCATGGAAGCTATCAGCCTGTGGCACTGCTGAGGTGTTATGGAAGACCAGGATGCTTCAATAGCGGCCTTCAGCTCTTCTGCATTGTTCGGTCTCATGTCTCTCATCTTTCTCTTGGCAATGCCCCATAGATTCTCTATGGGGTTCAGGTCAGACGAGTTTGCTGGCCAATCAAGCACAGTAATCCCACGGTCATTGAACCAGGTTTTGGTGCTTTTGGCAGTGTGGGCGGAGCCAAGTCCTGCTGGAAAATGAAGTCAGCATCCCCATAAAGCTCGTCTGCGGAAGGAAGCATGAAGTGCTCCAAATTCTCCTGGTAGATGGCTGCGTTGACCCTGGACTTAATGAAGCACAGTGGACCAACACCAGCAGATGACATGGCTCCCCAAATCAACACAGACTGTGGAAACTTCACACTGGACTTCAAGCATCTTGCAGTGTGTGCCTCTCCATTCTTCCTCCATACTCGGGGTCCTTGGGCCTCTCCATTCTTCCTCCATACTTGGGGTCCTTGTGCCTCTTCATTCTTCCTCCATACTCTGGGTCCTTGGTTTCCAAATGAGATGCAAAAGTTGCTCTCATCAGAAAAGAGGACTTTTGACCACTGAGCAACAGACCAGGTCTGTTTTTCTTTAGCCCAGGTAAGACGCTTCTGACGTTGTTTGTTGTTCAGGAGCGGCTTGACAAGAGGAATACGACATTTGAAGGCCATGTCCAGGATCCGTCTGTGTGTGGTGGCTCTTGATGCACTGACTCCAGCCTCAGTCCACTCCTTGTGAAAGTCCCCAACACTTTTGAATGGCCTTTTCCTGACAATCCTCTCCAGGCTGCGGTCATCACTGCTGCTTCTGCACCTTTTTCTTCCACCCTTTTCCCTTCCACATAACTTTCTATTAATGTGCTTTGATACAGCACTTTGGGAACATCCAACTTCTTTTGCAATTACCTTTTGAGGCTTTCCCTCCTTATGGAGGGTGTCAATGATGGTTTTCTGCACAACTGTCAGGTCAGCAGTCTTTCCCATGATTGTGATTCCTACTGAACCAGACTGAGAGACCATTTAAAGGCTCAGGACCCCTTTGCAGGTGTTATGGCTTAATTATCTGATTAGAGTGGGACACTTTGAGCCGAGAATATTCCACCTTTTCACAATATTCTCATTTTCTGAGATTGTGGATTTGGGGTTTTCATGAGCTGTAAGCCATAATCATCACAATGATGACAAATCACAGCTTGAACTATCTTGCTTTGCATGTAATGAGTCTATCTCATATATTAGTTTTACCTTTTAAGTTACATTACTGAAATAAATGAACTTTTACATGATATTCAAATTTTTCGAGTTTCACCTGTATAAGGCGGGCTCTTTCCTTCCCTGTTACTGCACACTCCATTGGTGCGATTAGTGTCTCCGGTGCCTTCTGTATCTCAGGATGTGAGGCGGCTGCTTGGTCGTCTGTGCACACTTGCAAATTTTATCAAGTTGATTACATCTTCCGATGCTTGTTGGCCGCACGGTCTCAGGCAAAGAACAACCCAAAATAAATTCTCCTGTTCCTGACAGTGATACCACATATGTGTATGTTATTTGTTGTTTGTGCCTGTCGTAAGGCCCAGAAACAATAGTGCACATTTTGCTTTTTTTTTTTTTATCCTTCCCAAAACACACTGACACACTGATACTTATTTAAAAAATGCTTTTTTTAAAAAAAAAAATCCTACCCTAAATATACTGACCCCAACCTTTGACCCTTACCTTGACTCTAACGCTAACCCTGAAATTGGCATAGATCAAACCTTAACCTAGCTATTTTTTGCTCTTTTTATTGTTATTATTTTTTTTACACACCTTTTTTTACATCCTTCTCTCCTGCAAGAACAGAAAGATAGAATGTATCTTTCTCTCCATTCAGAGTAGAAAGAAAACACAGGGGCGGGCTGCACAGTGACTGATCACTGTGATAGCCAATCAGAGGCTATCACAGGTATCAGGTAACCGGGAACTAGGGGTCGCGATCTCGGTGGGAGCCTGGACTCTGTGCTGGGAGCACACTCCCAGTACATACAGTGAAGGAAATGCGTATTTGCTCCCCTGCTGATTTTGAATGTTTGCCTACTCACAAAGAAATGATCGGTCTAAAAATCGAATGTTCGGTGTATTGTAACACTGAGAGACAGAATAGCAACAAAAAATTCAGCAGAAATGCGTCTAACAAATGATGACTGATCTGCATGTTCATGAGGGAAATAAGTATTTGATCCCCTATCATTCAGCAGGATTTCTGGCTACCAGGTGTCTTTCATACAGGTAACAAGCTGAGATTAGAAGCAGTCTCTTAAAGGGAGTGCTGCTAAACTCATTTTGTTACCTGTATAAAAGACACCTGTCCACAGGAGCAATCAAACCATCAGATTCCAAACTCTCCACCATGGAAAAGACCAAAGAGCTGTCCAAGGATGTCAGGGACAAGATTGTTGACCTACAGAAGCCTGGACTGGGCTACCAAACTATCGCCAAGCAGCTTGGTGAGAAGGTGACAACAGTTGGTGCAATCATTCGCAAATGGAAGAAACACAAAACAAGTGTCAGTCTCCCTAGGTCTGGTGCACCATGCAAGATCTCACCTCGTGGAGTGTCAATGATCATGAGAACAGTGAGGAATCATCCCAGAACTACATGTGAGGATCGGTGTGCAGATATGTGGCTGCCAGGATAAAGACCTACTTCAGTGAGGCCGTGTGTCTCCATACTGTTGGCAGGACGATGTTAATGATGATTAATGATGTATTAATGAATGCAGAGCTGCACTCTATATCTTTATATCTGTATATCTTTTATACCTGATATAAGTTCAGCATTTTTAGTTTTGGAGAGAGTGGAGATGAATTAGACCCCCTGTCAGTTTTTATTGCTGTCTGTGTCCCATTAGGGAGATTCTCCTGTTTGTCCTTTTTACCATTACCATTGAAAGTGAACACGAAGGAAACTTCAAAATTTTGGATTGACATCAGAACAGGAATAGAGGGTATATCTTCCAATGGGGACACTAGTTCTGGTGGCACCTCAGGACTCCTTCACTTTGGAGGGATTTCCTCTCACTTTCTGTTTTGGCTATGGGACAAGAAGTGAAGGTAAATCTCCACAATGAGACACAGATGGCAAAAAAAAAAAAAAAGCTGACTGGGGTTATAACCCTCCCTTACTTTATCCAAAATGAAAAAAAAGTTTTGCCTTTAGTGGCACTTTAATTTCAGCTTTACATTTCAGTTTCTGCAGAGCTCAATCTCAATCTTCACGGGACTGAGATTGAGGTCTGCAGTCACATTTGCAGCAATTGTTTTTTTATTCCAGGCCACAATCCTGCGCAATGTCCTTTCGTCTCTTTCGGTCAGATGATCATGTCCACAGCGCGTATGCTCATCAGACGACGTTTTCCCGGAAGCTGTATACGTCGTCATAACCTTTGATACTGAACCTGGCGACACGGCAAATAAATTGGAAATTTAAGTCACAGAGGCACCAACAATTTGCCCTCTTTGAAGATCAGTAAGTTCTGACATGACTCCGTATTACTAGCAGCGTATGCAGTGAATGATGAAAGTGAGGCTTCTTACCTGTTAGCTAGGTGTCTCCTCACACAGCGGAAGCAAAAGAATGTTACATCACTTCCGCTTTCAATGCAAAACATGTTGTCACTTTCACACCTGCAAATCATGTCGTGTTTTCATATTTTGGTCCAATCCCTGTAGGTCTGGTCATATTTGTGGTTGGGGGGCCGGGGCTGAGAGCTCAGTACGGTGTGTTACATATAGATGTGAATAAGCTTTTACAGGTATGTCTTAGGCTCCTTCACACGCGTGTTATCGTGCATCCAGGCGTGCTGGGATAAAGCATTAGCAGGCTGACAGCACATCTTATATTGGAAAAATGATGGACATGAACTGTTTCTTTAATGTAGTGCGCTACAATGCAGGAGCCTAGGGATGCCTATGTGCACCATTAATACCTGTGTCACCAATGAGATACCAGTAATACCTGAGTATGTGACTTTTCAATGCAGTAAGGTATGTATATCATCCACCAATCAGAAGTAACTGTCCATTGGAGGTATGAATGTGACAGGCAGGGACCGGAGCCTGCAGGCAATCATCCTAAGGAGTCCTCAGTAACATTTCCCTGTTTTCCTGGTCCATGATGGGCCCCGTAGTTAGGGTTGTCACCAGGGGCGGACTGACAACTCATGGGGCCCCCGGGCAATAGGGGATAATGGGGCCCCTGTGTTCTTGCCCATACTCAAAAAAGCCTATGAAAAAGGTACCAGGGGCATCTCATGGGGCCCCCTACTGACCCCGGGCCCTTGGGCAGTGTCTGAGTTTCCAAATGGTCAGTCCGCCCCTGGTTGTCACCTCATCCCTTTTAACCCTGAACACGTATTAACCTCTTCCTGTCCGGCGCATGCCAATAAACGGCTGGACGGGAGCGCTGCCGATGCGGGTGGACGTTTCTAAATGCTCCCCCGCATCCATTTGCCTGTGCGCGCTCTCTGGGATCGGTGCCCGCTGTGTCCGGAGAACGGGACCTCTGTGTGAGGTCTCGATCATGTGATCACGGATTGGCCAATCCATGATCACATGAGCAGTAGTAAACAAGATGTCACTTCCTGACATCATTGCTTACTACATGTGAAATCTGTGAATGATCACAGAGATCACATGGTACAGGGCTATTCACAACATCCTTGTACCATGTGACAAGCTGTGACCAATCACAGCTCACACAGTATTTCTCAATGGCTGCAGGAATGCAGCCAGAGACGAGAGAGGAAATTATTGCTTTTACAGCCTTTATGGGTGTAAAAGCAGTGTAAAAAAAAAAGAAAAAAAAATCTTCATCACCCCCCACAAGTAGTACAGTGTCACTATGGTGACACTGTACTGCTAGGGCAGTGTTTCTCAACTCCAGTCCTCATGGACCCCCAACAGCTCATGTTTTCAGGATTTCCCTCAGATGAAACAGCTGTGGTAATTAGAGATGAGCGAATCGAAGTAGCCGAAGTGGAATTCGAGTCGAATATCGGAAAAATTTCGATTCGCGCCGAATCCGAAAAATAGCCTAATTCGGACGCGCGAATCGAAATTTTTCCGAAAATGGCGGCTGACATGTGCGGCGACGGAGCGGGGATGTCTGGGAAGGCGCGCAGACAAGGCGCGCTGACCCATAATGCATTCCTCAACGACATGTGATCGCATCAGCCAATCAGCAGCCAGCCAGCTAGCACTGTGTAATGGTCGAGCTATAAATAGCGGCCATTTTGGAATTCTTCATTTGCCTGCAGTCATTGAACAGAGGCAGACCGCTCTGTATTAGGGACAGGGACAGAGTTAGGGCCACAGAAACGATACTTGGGGACAGAGAAACGATACTTAGGGACAGAGAACTATTACTCAGGGACACAGAATTGTTAATTAGGGCCACAGAATCGTTACTTAGGGACAAAGAAACGCTAGTTAGGGCCACAGAATTCATACTCAGGGACAGACAGAATTGTTACTGAGTGCCAGAAAATTGTTACTTAGGGCCACAGAAACGTTATTAGGGCCACAGAATTGTTACTCAGGGACAGACAGAATTGTTACTGAGTGCCAGAGAATTGTTACTTAGGGCCACAGAAACGTTATTAGGGCCACAGAATTGTTACTCAGGGACAGACAGAATTGTTACTGAGTGCCAGAGAATTGTTACTTAGGGCCACAGAAACGTTATTAGGGCCACAGAATTGTTACTCAGGGACAGACAGAATTGTTACTGAGTGCCAGAGAATTGTTACTTAGGGCCACAGAAACTTTAGTTAGGGCCACAGAATTGTTACTCAGGGACAGACACAGAATTGTTACTGAGGGCCACAGAACTGTTACTTAGGGCCACAGAATTGTTACTCGCACAGACACAGAATTGTTACTCGCACAGACACAGAAATGTTACTCAGGGCCACAGAACTGTTACTTAGGGCCACACAATTGTTACTCGCACAGACACAGAATTGTTACACAGGGACACAGAACTGTTACTTAGGGCCACAGAATTGTTACTCGCACAGACACAGAATTGTTACTCAGGGACACAGAATTGTTACTAAGGGCCACAGAACTGTTACTTAGGGCCACAGAATTGTTACTCGCACAGACACAGAATTGTTACACAGGGACACAGAATTGTTACTAAGGGCCACAGAACCGTTACTTAGGGCCACAGAATTGTTACTCGCACAGACACAGAATTGTTACTCGCACAGACACAGAATTGTTACTCAGGGCCACAGAATTGTTACTCGCACAGACACAGAATTGTTACTCAGGGACACAGAATTGTTACTGAGGGCCACAGAACCGTTACTTAGGGCCACATAAACGTTAATCAGGGACACATAATTGTTACTGAGGGCCACAGAACCGTTACTTGGGGCCACAGAAACGTTAATCAGGGACACAGAATTGTTACTGAGGGCCACAGAACTGTTACTTAGGGCCACAGAATTGTTACTCGCACAGACACAGAATTGTTACTCAGGGACACAGAACTGTTACTGAGGGCCACAGAACTGTTACTTAGGGCCACAGAATTGTTACTCGCACAGACACAGAATTGTTACTCGCACAGACACAGAATTGTTACTGAGGGCCACAGAACTGTTACTTAGGGCCACAGAATTGTTACTCGCACAGACACAGAATTGTTACTCGCACAGACACAGAATTGTTACTGAGGGCCACAGAACTGTTACTTAGGGCCACAGAATTGTTACTCGCACAGACACAGAATTGTTACTGAGGGACACAGAATTTTTACTGAGGGACGCAGAATTGTTACTGAGGGACACAGAATTGTTACTCAGGGACAGACACAGAATTGTTACTCAGGGACAGACAGAATTGTTACTGAGGGCCACAGAACTGTTACTGAGGGCCACAGAACTGTTACTTAGGGCCACAGAATTGTTACTCGCACAGACACAGAATTGTTACTCGCACAGACACAGAATTGTTACTGAGGGCCACAGAACTGTTACTTAGGGCCACAGAATTGTTACTCGCACAGACACAGAATTGTTACTCGCACAGACACAGAATTGTTACTGAGGGCCACAGAACTGTTACTTAGGGCCACAGAATTGTTACTCGCACAGACACAGAATTGTTACTGAGGGACACAGAATTTTTACTGAGGGACACAGAATTGTTACTGGGGGACACAGAATTGTTACTCGCACAGACACAGAATTGTTACACAGGGACACAGAATTGTTACTGAGGGCCACAGAACCGTTACTTAGGGCCACAGAATTGTTACTCGCACAGACACAGAATTGTTACTCGCACAGACACAGAATTGTTACTGAGGGCCACAGAATTGTTACTCGCACAGACACAGAATTGTTACTCAGGGACACAGAATTGTTACTGAGGGCCACAGAACCGTTACTTAGGGCCACATAAACGTTAATCAGGGACACATAATTGTTACTGAGGGCCACAGAACCGTTACTTGGGGCCACAGAAACGTTAATCAGGGACACAGAATTGTTACTGAGGGCCACAGAACTGTTACTTAGGGCCACAGAATTGTTACTCGCACAGACACAGAATTGTTACTCAGGGACACAGAACTGTTACTGAGGGCCACAGAACTGTTACTTAGGGCCACAGAATTGTTACTCGCACAGACACAGAATTGTTACTCGCACAGACACAGAATTGTTACTGAGGGCCACAGAACTGTTACTTAGGGCCACAGAATTGTTACTCGCACAGACACAGAATTGTTACTCGCACAGACACAGAATTGTTACTGAGGGCCACAGAACTGTTACTTAGGGCCACAGAATTGTTACTCGCACAGACACAGAATTGTTACTGAGGGACACAGAATTGTTACTGAGGGACACAGAATTGTTACCGAGGGACACAGAATTGTTACTGAGGGACACAGAATTGTTACTCAGGGACAGACACAGAATTGTTACTGAGGGCCACAGAAATGTTACTTAGGGCCACAGAAACGTTACTCAGGGACACAGAATTGTTACTCAGGGACACAGAATCGTTTAATTAAAGAGTATGTCAGACAACATGCAGAGGAGTGGCAGAGGAGGCAATGTTTTAGGAGCGAGCAGACGTGGCAGCAGAGGAAGGGGTCGAGGCAGCACTATTCGCAGCCAGAGGCTAGTGCTCCCGGTGTCATCCAGTACAGTGAGGAAGAGCTAACAGAGGGCGGTCAGGAACGGGGGGAGACATCCGCCTCTTCAGCAGCCAGGCGAAGAAGTAGTGGCGAGGAGAGTGGCTCGGTAGCCGGTCTAGAGACAGGTCTGTCTCCTGACCCACACGCAGCCGAGGGGGCTAGTAGTGAGGCGGAGACCCTAATTGATGATGATGAGGCTGATCGCACTTGGCAGCCTCGTCGTCATCAGGCTATTGCTTCCGCATCATCAGGAGAAGAGGGTGGCAGCTTGGCAGCGAGCAAAACAGTCGGTGGGTTGTCTCCATCGCCACACTCTGCCATGTGCCACTTTCAGGTCTCCTCACACACTGCTGGTGTGTTGAATTTTTTGACATAGGGTGCTGGCAGATTACGGGCCTCCTATAGCTGCTGCCAGGCCCCTAATCTGCCATGGGCCCCTATATACCGCCTCCTCATGCTGCTGCCAGGTCCAGAGTCTGTCATGGGTCCCTGTACGGCCTCCCATTGCTGCTGTCTCCATCGCCACACTCTGCCATGTGCCACTTTCAGGTCTCCTCACACACTGCTGGTGTGTTGAATTTTTTGACATAGGGTGCTGGCAGATTACGGGCCTCCCATAGATGCTGCCAGGCCCCTAATCTGCCATGGGCCCCTATATACCGCCTCCTCATGCTGCTGCCAGGTCCAGAGTCTGTCATGGGTCCCTGTACGGCCTCCCATTGCGGGTTGTCTCCATCGCCACACTCTGCCATGTGCCACTTTCAGGTCTCCTCACACACTGCTGGTGTGTTGAATTTTTTGACATAGGGTGCTGGCAGATTACGGGCCTCCCATAGCTGCTGCCAGGCCCCTAATCTGCCATGGGCCCCTATATACCGCCTCCTCATGCTGCTGCCAGGTCCAGAGTCTGTCATGGGTCCCTGTACGGCCTCCCATTGCTGCTGTCTCCATCGCCACACTCTGCCATGTGCCACTTTCAGGTCTCCTCACACACTGCTGGTGTGTTGAATTTTTTGACATAGGGTGCTGGCAGATTACGGGCCTCCCATAGATGCTGCCAGGCCCCTAATCTGCCATGGGCCCCTATATACCGCCTCCTCATGCTGCTGCCAGGTCCAGAGTCTGTCATGGGTCCCTGTACGGCCTCCCATTGCTGCTGTCTCCATCGCCACACTCTGCCATGTGCCACTTTCAGGTCTCCTCACACTGCTGGTGTGTTCAATTTTTTGACATAGGGTGCTGGCAGATTACGGGCCTCCTATAGCTGCTGCCAGGCCCCTAATCTGCCATAGGCCCCTATATACCACCTCCTCATGCTGCTGCCAGGTCCAGAGTCTCTCATGGGTCCCTGTACGGCCTCCCATTGCTGCTGTCTCCATCGCCACACTCTGCCATGTGCCACTTTCAGGTCTCCTCACACTGCTGGTGTGTTCAATTTTTTGACATAGGGTGCTGGCAGATTACGGGCCTCCTATAGCTGCTGCCAGGCCCCTAATCTGCCATGGGCCCCTATACCGCCTCCTCATGCTGCTGCCAGGTCCAGAGTCTCTCATGGGTCCCTGTACGGCCTCCCATTGCTGCTGTCTCCATCGCCACACTCTGCCATGTGCCACTTTCAGGTCTCCTCACACACTGCTGGTGTGTTGAATTTTTTGACATAGGGTGCTGGCAGATTACGGGCCTCCCATAGATGCTGCCAGGCCCCTAATCTGCCATGGGCCCCTATATACCGCCTCCTCATGCTGCTGCCAGGTCCAGAGTCTGTCATGGGTCCCTGTACGGCCTCCCATTGCTGCTGTCTCCATCGCCACACTCTGCCATGTGCCACTTTCAGGTCTCCTCACACACTGCTGGTGTGTTGAATTTTTTGACATAGGGTGCTGGCAGATTACGGGCCTCCCATAGATGCTGCCAGGCCCCTAATCTGCCATGGGCCCCTATATACCGCCTCCTCATGCTGCTGCCAGGTCCAGAGTCTGTCATGGGTCCCTGTACGGCCTCCCATTGCGGGTTGTCTCCATCGCCACACTCTGCCATGTGCCACTTTCAGGTCTCCTCACACACTGCTGGTGTGTTGAATTTTTTGACATAGGGTGCTGGCAGATTACGGGCCTCCCATAGCTGCTGCCAGGCCCCTAATCTGCCATGGGCCCCTATATACCGCCTCCTCATGCTGCTGCCAGGTCCAGAGTCTGTCATGGGTCCCTGTACGGCCTCCCATTGCTGCTGTCTCCATCGCCACACTCTGCCATGTGCCACTTTCAGGTCTCCTCACACACTGCTGGTGTGTTGAATTTTTTGACATAGGGTGCTGGCAGATTACGGGCCTCCCATAGATGCTGCCAGGCCCCTAATCTGCCATGGGCCCCTATATACCGCCTCCTCATGCTGCTGCCAGGTCCACAGTGTCTCATGCCATGTGCCACTTTCAGGTCTCCTCACACTGCTGGTGTGTTGAATTTTTTGACATAGGGTGCTGGCAGATTATGGGCCTCCTATAGCTGCTGCCAGGCCCCTAATCTGCCATGGGCCCCTATACCACCTCCTCATGCTGCTGCCAGGTCCAGGCGAACGTAGTCACACAGGGGAGGAACTTCTCAGTGTAATGAACAGAGAAATCGACAGATGGCTGTCTCCGCGCAAACTGAAAATGGGAACCATGTTGACCGACAACGGAAAGAACATGGTGTCTGCTCTGCGTCAAGGAAGGTTGTGCCATGCGCCATGCATGGCTCACGTGTTCAATCTGGTTGTCAAGCGGTTCCTAAAATCCACCATCCCACTGCAAGACATCCTTAAAATGTCACGTAAACTTTGCATGCATTTCAGCCATTCCTACACCGCAAAGCACACCCTCCTTGAGCTGCAGCGGCAGAACGGAATTCCACAGCATCGCCTGATCTGCGACGTTGCAACAAGGTGGAATTCAACCCTACACATGGTAGACCGCCTTTACGAACAGCGAAAGGCCATCACCGATTTCCTGATGTTACAAGCGGATAAAGGTACTCCCCTGTGTAACTTCGATGTCAGCCATTGGCAGCTCATGCGTGACACCTGCCGCTTGCTCAGGCCCTTTGAGGAGGCCACGCTATTCGTGAGTCGGCAGGACTATGGGATGAACGACATCATTCCTCTGTTGCACGTCCTGGAACAAATGCTGCTAACAATGGCTGGTCAGGGTGCGGTAGACGTGGCGCACCGATCTCAACGCCACATGACCCCTGTGGGGGCAGGACAGGAAGAAGAGGAGGAGGTAGAGGAGGACATTTGTGCTCAGGAATTATTGAGTGAAATGGGTGGTTTTTCCACTCAGCGGACAGGAGTGGAGGAGCAGGAGCATCTGGTAGAGGAGGAGGAGGAGGAGACAGAGGACCCAGACGCACCGTGGCAGTATGCTGTGGAGATGGAGGCAGGGAGTCCCTCGCATTCCTTGGCACAAATGGCCCATAGCATGCTCGCTTGCTTGCGTAGCGACAGCCGAATAATAACCATCAGACAGAGGGATGACTTTTGGCTGTCCACCTTGTTGGACCCTCGCTACCGTTCAAAAATGGTGGCCTTTTTCACACCTGCTGAGAGGGAGACCAAAATAACGTACTATAAAAACCACCTATGTAGTCAGCTGGTCTCTGCCTTTCTGCGCCAACGTCCATCCTCAGACACTGTGGGCCCTGTGCGCTCGCGTTCCGCTGCCATGGCAGCAGGGGAGGGGTGGGGTGGTAGGAGCAGTGGCAGCTCCACCAGCAGCGGCTGCCTCAGTCTGCAGTCGATGATGAGTAGCTTTCTTCACCAGCGCAGTGAGGAAACTACTAACCAGCCGCAGCAGCAGCAGCATCAGGTGGACCTGGAGCAGGACCTCAAACAACAGGCTTAGGCCTACTTGGACAGCACCCTGCCAACCGAGGTAGACAATCCCCTTGACTACTGGGCAACGAAACTTGACCTTTGGCCCCAACTAGCTGAATTTGCCCTTGAAAGGCTGTCATGCCCGGCCAGTAGCGTGGCATCGGAGCGCGTGTTTAGTGCGGCAGGAGGTATTGCAACTCCGCGGAGGACACGACTGTCCACCCAAAGTGTGGAGAGACTCACGTTTGTGAAAATGAATCAGGCGTGGATTAGTCTGGATTTCAAACCACCAGTTCCTGACACAACTGACTAAATCCGCCATGAATCATGCCCCAAACATGTGCCACTTTCAGGTCTCCTCACACTGCTGGTGTGTTACATTTTTTGTCATAGGGTGCTGGCAGATTACGGGCCTCCCATAGCTGCTGCCAGGCCCCTAATCTGCCATGGGCCCCTATACCGCCTCCTCATGCTGCTGCCAGGTCCACAGTCTCTCATGCCATGTGCCACTTTCAGGTCTCCTCACACTGCTGGTGTGTTCAATTTTTTGACATAGGGTGCTGGCAGATTACGGGCCTCCAATAGCTGCTGCCAGGCCCCTAATCTGCCATGGGCCCCTATACCGCCTCCTCATGCTGCTGCCAGGTCCAGAGTCTCTCATGGGTCCCTGTACGGCCTCCCATTGCTGCTGTCTCCATCGCCACACTCTGCCATGTGCCACTTTCAGGTCTCCTCACACTGCTGGTGTATTCCATTTTTTGTCATAGGGTGCTGGCAGATTACGGGCCTCCCATAGCTGCTGCCAGGCCCCTAATCTGCCATGGGCCCCTATACCGCCTCATCATGCTGCTGCCAGGTCCAGAGTCTCTCATGGGTCCCTGTACGGCCTCCCATTGCTGCTGTCTCCATCGCCACACTCTGCCATGTGCCACTTTCAGGTCTCCTCACACTGCTGGTGGGTTCCATTTTTTGTCATAGGGTGCTGGCAGATTACGGGCCTCCCATAGCTGCTGCCAGGCCCCTAATCTGCCATGGGCCCCCGTACCGACTCCTCATGCTGCTGCCAGGCCCGTAATCTGTCATGGGCCCCTGTTGTCGCTTGTTGGCATATTCCGCTCATTCAGATGCTCCTTCTCCTGCTACTCCTCTTCACGGATTCTGTCAGCAGTCTTTCTTGGAATCCGTTTCCAAGAGACAACAGTTTGCGAGCACGCACCAGACGGTGCAGAAGCTGAACGTCCTCCTGTCCAAGTTGCTGCTGCCAGGCTCGTAATCTGTCATGCGCCCCTGTACCGCCTCCTCATGCTGCTGCCAGGTCCAGAGTGTGTCATGGGCCCCCGTACTGACTCCTCATGCTGCTGCCAGGCCCGTAATCTGTCATGGGCCCCTGTACCGCCTCCCCATGCTGCTGCCAGGTCCAGAGTGTGTCATGGGTCCCTGTACGGCCTCCCATTGCTGCTGCCAGGCCCGTAATCTGCCATGGGCCCCCGTACCGACTCCTCATGCTGCTGCCAGGCCCGTAATCTGCCATGGGCCCCTGTATCGCCTCCTCATGCTGCTGCCAGGTCCAGAGTGTGTCATGGGTCCCTGTACGGCCTCCCATTGCTGCTGTCTCCATCGCCACACTCTGCCATGTGCCACTTTCAGGTCTCCTCACACTGCTGGTGTGTTCCATTTTTTGTCATAGGGTGCTGTATGGCCTCCCATTGCTGCTGCCTCCACCGCCACACTGTGGCTCCACACTCTGGTTTTGGCCCCGTGACTGCCCAAATGAGTGAAGTGTGCGGTGATTCTAAGATCGACGGCACTCATCTGCATGTCATACTGACTGACAGTATTATTTCTCTTCCCCAGCAGACTCCAAGGGCATTTAAATTAAAGGTACAGTGTTCAGCACTAATATTAAGTCTCTCTGAAGCCTAGAAACACCCTTTTTTAAGTTAAATTCACAGCGAATATATTCGGCTCGAATCGAAATTTTTCCACGAATTCGCCGAATCAGTCGAATCGAATTTTTGAATACTTCGCTCATCTCTAGTGGTAATTACTAAGGCAGTGAAACTGATCAAATCACCTGTGCAAAATAATGGAAATCCTGAAAACATGACCTGTTGGGGGTCCATGAGGACTGGAGTTGAGAAACACTGTGCTAGGGTGACAGTATGTAAAAACAAAAAAAAAACAAAACCATAAATAATAATTAAAAAAATAAAATGAAAATGTAAAAATTATTTTTTTAAATTATAATTTTTGGTTATAAACTAATTTGGGTTATTTTTATTTTCTTTACTAAAAAGATAGATGAATACATTTTGGCCAAGATTTATGAAGAAAGATTATTTTTTTGCAAAAAACACTTTTTGTTCAAAATTTTTGGACTTATTCATTTATATAGCAAAAAAATAAAAATCCCAGTGGTGAATAAATGTCACCAAAATAAAGTTTTATCTGTCTCAAAAAAATGCTAAATAATTCATATGGGTACTGTGTTGCATGACCGCGCAATTGTCATTCAAAGTGTGATAGCACTGAAAGCTAAAAATTGGCCTGGACTAGAAGGGGGTGAACGTGTCCGGACTTGAAGTAGTTAATTGCACAGGTTCTGTGTCTGATTAAGGTAGTAATTAAACTCACTTACCCCCCCCCCCTCCAATCCCATCAAAGACGATTCTGAAATTGTGCGACTTACAGTGAAGTCGAATGATTTCAAAGTTGGGTGAATCGCTGATTTGAGGTGCAATTTGCAAGACATCTGACACAGATGCAAATCGCACCAAAAGTAGTGCATGCACTACTTTAAAAATTGGTACGGGTCCGACTTGGATATGACCGCTGTAATAGCAGACAATAGGGTGCGACTTGGCATACAATTTGCAAGTCGCATGGCATGCAAATCGCATGCCAAGTCGCACCCGATTGGCCTCAGAACCTGTGACATTTATTGTGTTCGGTTTTAACCACCTTCCGCCTGCCATATAGTAATAGTAGTCAAGCACAATCTGTGCTTGACTATCTGCAGTGGAGGGCAAGAGAGACAATGGGGTTCAAAAAGACTACTGATGTGATGAAGACCTTTCACCTTCCCAATGCTATCACATAGGGGGCTTGTGAATTGCCCCAGTAGACAAGCGGTTAACGTGTTAAAGTTTCAATATACTGTACGTATCTACTTGGTGTCTGGATACTACGTATCTATTTTCAGTCTACGTTTCATACACTGTATTTTAAGCTGCTTTATATATTGTATATGTACACCAATCACCCATAACATTATGACCACAAAGCATCACACAGCCTCCACCGGCTTGCCTTCTTCCCATAGTGCATCCTTGTGACATCCATTCCCCAGGTAACATCTCTTCCCCAGGTGACATCTCTTCTCCATGTGACATCTCTTCCCCAGGTGACATCTCTTCTCCATGTGACATCTCTTCCCCAGGTGACATCTCTTCCCCAGGTTGACATCTTTTCCCCAGTCTACATCTTTTCCCCAGGTTGACATCTCTTCCCCAGGTGACATCTCTTCCCCAGGTGACATCTTTTCCCCAGGTGACATCTCTTCCCCAGGTGACATCTTTTCCCCAGGTGACATCTCTTCCCTAGTCGACATCTTTTCCCCAGGTTGACATCTCTTCCCCAGGTGACATCTCTTCCCCAGGTGACATCTTTTCCCCAGGTGACATCTTTTCCCCAGGTTGACATCTCTTCCCCAGGTTGACATCTCTTCCCCAGGTGGACATCTCTTCCCCAGGTGACATCTCTTCCCCAGGTTGACATCTTTTCCCCAGGTGACATCTCTTCCCCAGGTGACATCTCTTCCCCAGGTTGACATCTCTTCCCCAGGTGACATCTTTTTCCCAGGTGACAGCCATTGCACAGGTGACATCTCTTCCCCAGGTGACATCTTTTTCCCAGGTGACATCTTTTTCCCAGGTGACACCTCTTCCCCAAGTGACACCTCTTCCCCAGGTGACACCTTTTCCCCAGGTGACACCTTTTCCCAGGTGACATCCCTTCCCCAGGTGACATCTTTATCCCAAGTGACATCTTTTCCCCAGGTGACCTCTCTTCCCCAGGTGACCTCTCTTCCCCAGGTGACCTCTCTTCCCCAAGTGACATCTTTTCCCCAGGTGACATCTCTTCCCCAAGTGACATCCATTTCCCAGGTGACATCTCTTCCCCAATTTACATCTGTTCCCCAGGTGACCTCTCTTCCCCAAGTGACATCCATTTCCCAGGTGACATCTTTTCCCCAATTTACATCTGTTCCCCAGGTGACCTCTCTTCCCCAAGTGACATCCATTTCCCAGGTGACATCTTTTCCCCAGGTGACATCTCTTCCCCAGGTAAGTGACGCCCACACATCCAACCATCCACATGATGTAAAAGAAACCGTCATTCATCAGAGCAGGGCACCTTCTTCCATTGCTCCATGGTCCAGATCTGATGCTCACGTGCCCATAGTAGACACTTTTGGCTGTGGACAGGGGTCAGCACGGGCACCCTGCAGCTACGCAGCCCCATACGCAGCAAACTGTGATGCTCTGACACCTGTCTATCAGAACCAGCATGAACTTCTTCAGCAATACGAGCTCCAGTAGCTCTTCTATTGGATCAACCTGCATCAATAAGCTTTGGCTGGCCATGACCTTGTCGCCCGTTGGCCGATTTTCCTTCCTTGGACCACTTTTGGTCGGTCCTGACCACTGCAGACCGGGAACATCCCACAAGAGTTGCAGTTTTGGAGTTGCTCTGACCCAATCGTCTACCCATTACAATTTTGCCCTTGTCAAAGCCTCTGAAATCCTTATGCTTGCCCATTTTTTTCTGCTTTCATCGCATTAACTTCAGGGACAACATGTTCACTTGCTGCCTAATATATCCCAGCCACTTTCAGATGCCATTTTAAGGAGATAATCAATGTTATTCACTTTACCTGTCAGTGGTCATAATGTTATGGCTGATTGGTGTACATTCACCAGCCACTTTATTAGGTCCACCTGTTCAGTTGCTTGGTAACACAAATTGCTAATCAGCCAATCACATGGCAGCAACTCAATGCATTTAGGCATCTAGACGTGGTGAAGACGACTTGCTGAAGTTCAAACCGAGCATCAGAATGGGGAAGAAAGGGGATTTAAGTCTAAATATTTCAAATACTGCTGATCTACTGGGATTTTCACACACAACCATCTCTAGGGGTTACAGAGAATGGTCCGCAATAGAGAAAATATCCAGTGAGCGGCAGTTGTGTTGAGGAAAATGCCTTGTTGAGGTCAGGGGAGAATGGCTGCTGCAACATTCAGATGGTAGGGTCAGAATTTGGCGTAAACAACATGAAAGAATGTATCCATCCTGCCTTGTATCAATGGTTCAGGCTGGTGGTGGTGTCATGGTGTGGAGGAGATTTTCTTGGCACTAGCAAAGTGCGCCTAATAAAGTGGCCGGAGAATGTATATCTGGTATGCCAGCCGCCTGAAAAAAGCCTTCTGAAAACCTTCCACAAGGTGGTGCTGTTGCACCTGTAATCTCCTGCTCTCTCCCAGTTGCCTCCCTTCCTCTGTAGAATAGATGGTCCTTGTCCCAATGGGGGTCACATTCGCTTTGTCATGTCCATGTTCTGTGATGACGTTTTTCTAGCGCAGAAAAAGTTCTAAAAACAGCAGACACAGCTGAACCCTATCAACATATTTGTGAATCCTTTGCAGAATGAGCTGTTACCATGTCTATTGTAACCGTGTGTATAAGGGGGTACCATCAGTCCTCCTGTATGGGGCCCAGGCCAGCAGGGGGGCCCAGGCAGCTAGGTGAATCAGATGTGGGCAGAGAGGGTGATTGGCATGGCAGGGGGCAATTACTGGAACTGATCCCCTGTATGGCTCTCTCTGCAACACCTGAAAGCTGGCTTCTTCTCTCTACTGCTGGCTATCAGCTGCTGCAGAGAGAGCCATACAGAGGATCTGTTCCAGTAATTGCCCCCCCTGTGCACCCATCATCCTCCCTGCGCACCATATGTTTCCTCCTACTGCCCAGACCCCCTGTGTGCCCCCCGCAGTGCTGCCGGATTCCCTCCTCTCCTTCCCACCGCCAGCTGCAAGCACACAATAGCATGCTGCAGAATGGAGAGTGGGGGAAGGGTCCGGTAAATATGCCATGTTTACCAGCCTCTTCTTTTCCTGAATGAACACAATGAGTGATTGGTGCCAATCACTCTCTGTGTTCATTCATAGCTGAAGCCTAGTACACTATGTATTTTTGTCGGGGGGGGCTGTCAGGTTGGCTTGGCCACTCCCTCCCTCGATGTTCGCGCTGCCGCTTGGCTCCGCCTCCCCACCGGTGATTAGGCGCAAGAACTGTAGCTCAGGAAAGGCACACAGGCGACCAATCACCTGCCGAGCAGCCCCACGAACATCGAGTGAGGGAGAGGCCGGAGTGAATGAAAGAGGACAGCTGACAGGTAAGTGTGCCGTGCAGATGGTGCTGCTGCAACCAGGTATGCTGACTGCAGCAGCACCATGCTAGAACGGGTCAGCAAGTAACGTGTCATTGGTGTCAGTGGGAGGAATAGTGCCCCATCATTGGTGTCACTGATACTAATGATGGGGCATTATTCCTCCCACTGACACCAATGATGGGGAACTATTTCGCTCCATAAGACACACTTGGGGGGAAATGTCTGTGCTTCTTATGGAGCGGCCGGCCCAGTATTCCCACCGCCGTTGTATGTCCGCAGTCTCTGGTCATCTCCTGTACTATGTCTGCAGTCTCTGGTCATCTCCTGTACTATGTCCGCAGTCTCTGGTCATCTCCTGTACTGTGTCCGCAGTCTCCGGTCATCTCCTGTACTATGTCCGCAGTCTCCGGTCATCTCCTGTACTGTGTCCGCAGTCTCTGGTCATCTCCTGTACTATGTGCGCAGTCTCTGGTCATCCCCTGTACTGTGTCCGCAGTCTCTGGTCATCTCCTGTACTATGTCCGCAGTCTCTGGTCATCTCCTGTACTATGTCCGCAGTCTCTGGTCATCTCTTGTACTATGTCCGCAGTCTCTGGTCATCCCCTGTACTGTGTCCGCAGTCTCTGGTCATCTCCTGTACTGTGTCCGCAGTCTCTGGTCATCCCCTGTACTATGTCTGCAGTCTCTGGTCATCCCCTGTACTATGTCTGCAGTCTCTGGTCATCTCCTGTACTGTGTCCTCAGTCTCTGGTCATCTCCTGTACTGTGTCCGCAGTCTCTGGTCATCTCCTGTACTGTGTCCGCAGTCTCTGGTCATCTCCTGTACTACGCAGTCTCTGGTCATCTCCTGTACTATGTCCGTGGTCTCTGGTCATCCCTGTACTGTGTCCGCAATCTCTGGTCATCTCCTGTGCTGTGTCCGCAATCTCTGGTCATCTCCTGTACTATGTCCGCAGTCTCTGGTCATCTCCTGTACTACGTCTGCAGTCTCTGGTCATCTCCTGTACTACGTCCGCAGTCTCTGGTCATCTCCTGTACTATGTCCGCAGTCTCTGGTCATCTCCTGTACTATGTCCACAGTCTCTGGTCATCTCCTGTACCGTGTCCGCAGTCTCTGGTCATCTCCTGTACTGTGTCCGCAGTCTCTGGTCATCTCCTGTACTATGTCCGCGGTCTCTGGTCATCCCTGTACTGTGTCCGCAATCTCTGGTCATCTCCTGTACTGTGTCCGCAGTCCCTGGTCATCTCCTGTGCTGTGTCCGCAATCTCTGGTCATCTCCTGTACTATGTCCGCAGTCTCTGGTCATCTCCTGTACTACGTCCGCAGTCTCTGGTCATCTCCTGTACTACGTCCGCGGTCTCTGGTCATCTCCTGTACTACGTCCGCGGTCTCTGGTCATCTCCTGTACTGTGTCCGCAGTCTCTGGTCATCTCCTGTACCGTGTCCGCAGTCTCTGGTCATCTCCTGTACCGTGTCCGCAGTCTCTGGTCATCTCCTGTACCGTGTCCGCAGTCTCTGGTCATCTCCTGTACCGTGTCCGCAGTCTCTGGTCATCTCCTGTACCGTGTCCGCAGTCTCTGGTCATCTCCTGTACCGTGTCCGCAGTCTCTGGTCATCTCCTGTACTGTGTCCGCAGTCTCTGGTCATTTCCTTGTTCATAGTTTTTTTTTTTAAACTATAGTCCGGCCCTCCAACGGTCCGAGGGACAGTGACCTGGCCCCGTTTAAAAAGTTTGAGGACCCCTGGCATATACAATTGTGACACAAGTCATATTATAGTTCCGTTTCATTTTTTTTCCATTTTTTCCTTTTTCTTTTCAATCTGCAGCAATCTACTTTTCTGTAAAATGCAATATCACAACCTGGAGCTGTTCTATAGACAGATGGTGTAAAGAAACCTCCCCAAAAATGTCATTTTCCTGCTTGTGTGATTGGCTCACTGACTTTCCCAGACGTCTGCACTAAGATACAAGTCAGATTTTAGGCATCCTCTGCAACAAAAATGCCATTTTTGGTGAGATACTCCCAAAGGGAAATCACATCTAAAAGGATACAGACCCTGCCACTTTCCTCATTAGAGCCCTGCGGGTGCAGAGACTGAGTGATAATTATAGAACCTCTCCCATGTAGATTCACTCTGCACATGGAAACAGACAAAAAGCTATTTCTTCTGAATAACAAAAGGTATGCATCTGCAACAAAGTTTGCTAAAATCCCTGCAATGTACACTGCTCAAATATTGAAGGAACACTTTTTATTCAGAGTCTAGCATCATGTCAATGAAACTCCGGGGATATTGATCTGGTCAGGTAAGTAGCAGAGGAGGTTAGTAATCAGTTTCAGCTGCTTTGGTGTTAATGAAATCAACAACAGGTGCACTAGATGGGCAACAATGAGACGACCTCCAAAACAGGAATGGTTTTACAGGTGGAGGCCACTGACATTGTTTTCCCTACTCATCTTTTCTGACTGTTTTTCACTAGTTTTGCATTTGGCTAGGGTCAGTGTCACTACTGGTAGCATGAGGCCATACCTGGACCCTACAGAGGTTGCACAGGCAGTCCAACTCCTCCAGGATGGCACATTAGTATATGCCATTGCCAAAGGTTTGCTGGGTCTCCAGCACAGTCTCAAGAGCATGGAGGAGATTCCAGGAGACAGGCAGTTACTTTAGGAGAGTTGCACATGGCCATAGAAGGTCCTTAACCCATCAGCAGGACCGGTATCTGCTCATTTGTGCAAGGAGGAACAGGATGAGCACTGCCAGAGCCCTACAAAATGACCTCCAGCAGGCCACTGGTGTGAATGTCTCTGACCAAACAATCATAAACAGACTTCGTGAGGGTGGCCTGAGGGCCCGACATCCTCTAGTGGGCCCTGTGCTCACTGCCCGGCACCATAGAGCTGGATTGGCATTTGCCATTGAACACCAGATTTGGCAGGTCCACCACTGGCACCCTGTGCTTTTCATATATGAGAGATGGTTCACCCTGAGCACATGTGACAGACGTGAAAGGGTCTGGAGAAGCCGTGGAGAACATTCTGCTGCCAGTAACATCGTTCAGCATGACTGTTTTGGTGGTGGGTCAGTGATGGTCTGGGGAGGCATATCCATGGAGGGACGCACAGACCTCTACAGGCTAGACAATGACACCCTGACTGCCATTAGGTATCGGGATGGAATCCTTGGACCCATTGTCAGACCCTACACTGGTGCTGTGGGTCCTGGGATCCTCCTGGTGCAGACAATGCCCGGCCTCATGTGGGGGGAGTATGCAGGCAGTTCCTGGAGGATGAAGGAATTGATACCATTGAATGGCCCCCACGCTCTCCTGACCTAAATCCAATAGAACACCTCTGGGATGTCATGTTTCTGTCCATCCAATGCCGCCAGGTTGAACCTCAGACTGTCCAGGAGCTCAGTGATGCCCTGGTCCAGATCTGGGAGGAAATCCCCCAGGACACCATCCGTGGTCTCATTAGGAGCCTCCCCGGACGTTGTCAGGCATGCATACAAGCACGTGGGGGCCATACAAGCTACTGAGGACCATTCTGAGTTGCTGCAATTACATTTCAGCAGAATGGACTCACCTGCTGCATCATGTTTTCACTTTTATTTTCGGGGGGTCTTTGAATTCAGTCCTCTGTAGGTCGATCATTTTCATTTCCATCAAATGATGGGGCGTCCTTACGTTCCTAACACATCCCAGTCCAGATCAGTATAGAGATCCAGCAGGAGATTCTTCCTCATTAAGATCTGATGTGTTTTCAAAGTGTTCCTTTCATTTTTTGAGCCGTGTATATAGATCACCCAGAGGGGAGTGTTTCTTCTCAACAAAAGTGGAGTTACTCTTTCAGTAGTAGATGTGAATGGATTATTGTCGGAGACGAGGGATATGGTTTGGTGTCACTTTGGGGTTTATTTACTAAAGCTGGAGAGTGTAAAATCAGGTTCACTTCAGCATATAAACCAATCAGCTTCAGCTTGTTCAATTAATCTTTGACAAAAAAACCTGGAAGCTGATTGGTTTCTACCTGATTTGACACTCTCCAGCTTTAGCAAATAAACCCCTTTATGTCTGCCCAGAATTAAAAAATATTACAAATTAAAATCTAAAATAAAACTCCCCCATACACATTGCAGTTTCCCTGTAAAGTGGACCTTTCACCAATATTTGCCCTTGTTTAATCTGTATTTATTTCACCCTCCCTGGTTCTTTCTTTCCCACTCATCAGCATGCTAATGAACCTATTCAATAAATTCTTTCCTTTTACATTATATACCTTATTTTAGACCCAGTGATGTCCTCACTGGGTCTCTGTGCTTTTCTATACAATATAGGCAGATCATGGCTGGTGGGAGGAGCCAGCAAGGTGCTGTACATAGTTTCCTGAAAACACCCCTTTATTAGTGTCATTGGGAGGAATTGCACCCCTTAATTGGTGTCATTGGGAGGAATTGCACCCCATCATTGGTGTCATTGAGAGGAATTGCACCCTATCATTTGTGTCATTGGGAGGAATTGCACCCTATCATTGGTGTCATTGGGAGGAATTGCACCCTATCATTGGTGTCATTGGGAGGAATTGCACCCCATCATTGGTGTCATTGGGAGGAATTGCGCTCCTTCATTGGTGTCATTGGGAGGCATTGCGCCCCTTCATTGGTGTCATTGGGAGGAATTGCACCCCATCATTGGTGTCATTGGGAGGAATTGCACCCCATCATTGGTGTCATTGGGAGGAATTGCACCCCATCATTGGTGTCATTGGGAGGAATTGCGCTCCTTCATTGGTGTCATTGGGAGGCATTGCGCCCCTTCATTGGTGTCATTGGGAGGAATTGCACCCCATCATTGGTGTCATTGGGAGGAATTGCACCCCATCATTGGTGTCATTGGGAGGAATTGCACCCCATCATTGGTGTCATTGGGAGGAATTGCACCCCATCATTGGTGTCATTGGGAAATGAGGCGGAGCTCTATTGTGTTTTCTTTTAATTCGCTTCTAATTAAATTTTTAGACCTGAAATGCAAAATTTGATCCAACTGCAGTTTAAAGCTAACCTCCAGGAAGATATAAAAGGCACAAATGATTGCTGCTCTGTATTCATTAATACGCCATGAGATGTTTTTTTTTTTTTTAATGTGTCTGCATTTGACTTGCGATCAGCTTCTTTCAGTCTACTGTACAGCAGAGCTCACACAAGGGGAAGAGAGAAGCAGCACAAGGGACCAATTAGGCATGCCGTAGTGCAAAGAACATGATAGCAATGACAGGAAGGTGAGCTCATCAGTCTGCTGCTTCTCCTTTCACTGTCCAGTCACAGGCTGGGTTAGGTGAGGTGACCTGTAACTGAAAGTGAAACTGCAGCAAAGAAAGACCAGGTTCCCTCCCCACGTGCAGTGCTGCCTGGCAGAGCTGTGTAAATCTCAGGGCTGGATGGACAGAAATGCAAATCCTTTTTGGCAGGTTTGTATTTAGCAGTTTGATCGGAGTTCAGCTTTAAGATAGAAGTATGTACTCAGGGCCGTGGATAAGGGGGTACTACCAGTCTTCCTGCACGGGGCCCAAGCCAGCAGGGGGCCCAGGCAGCTGGGTCATTCAGATGTGGACAGGGAGGGTGATCGGCACGGTGGGGGGCAATTACTGGAACTGATCCCCTGTATGGCTCTCTCTGCAACACCTGAAAGCCGGCTTCTTCTCCTCTCCCTCCTGCTGGCTTTCGGCTTTTAGGGGGGTGTAAAATACTGGAACTGATCCCCTGTATGGCTCTCCCTGCAGCAGTTGAAGGATGGTCTTTTCTCCTCTCCCTCCCACTGGCTTTCAGCTGCTGCAGAGAGAACCATACAGGGGATCAGTGAAAGTAATTGCCCCCCCCCCCACTGCACCTGCCACCCTCTCTATGTTCTATATGTTTCCCCCCTCTGCCCAGTCCCCTTGTTTTTCCCCACCCCCCCGCAGTGCTGCCGGCTTCCCTCCTCTCCTTGCAACAGGATGGAGAGCAGGGGAAGGGTCACATTTTCAGCCCCTTCCTTTCTTGAATGAACACAATAAGTGATCAGTACCGATCATTCGCTGTGTTTATTCATAAATGAAGCATATTAAACCGTGTTTTTTTTTTTGGGGGGGGGGGGTCCCTGTTAGGTTGGCTGTATGGGGCCCCCATGGTTTCTAACAGCAGCCCTGTATGTATTAATAATGAATTATTGATGACACCGTTGTGATAACAATGTATCATTCATAACTCATTATTCTAAGACGGGGCTTCAGACAACTGGCTTCTCTCCCACAAACGTGTTCAGTGTCTGCCTTGTGCGCTCGTAGTATTACTATGACATCACCGCGGCCCCTTTTGTTTGGGTGTCTCTGGAGCGAAGGTGTCGCTGTGCTCAGGGGACGGAGGTGTCGCCCTGCAGACCCGCCCCAAACGTGTTGACACGGTGCTGTTGTACACGACCCAGATCACCGGGCGCCGATACGGCAGATGTCCCGCCGCAGTGTCTCTCTCACCGTGACGAGGGGCAGATTGTTCTTCCCGGGTTCTGCGGGCTGGATCTGCTTTCTCTTGTCCGTTTTATGGGACAAGCAGTTAAATTGTGCACAGCGACAGCATGTGTTCAACAGATGTCTGCCAAAAAAAAGTGTTTAGAGTCTCCATCCCGAGTTTTACAGAAAAATATCAAGAAAATGGTAAAATGGGAGCATGCTTGTTATTGAAATATTTTCTTCTCCAGAGCTAAAAAATGAAAAAAAGAAAAACAGAAAAATTATCTTCATCCAGATATGGAATATTGTATATGAATATTTTGTAATGTTTTATCCAGCCAGCAGGTGGAGCTTAAGGTTTCTTTTCACATTTTCTGGTCCCCCCCCCCCCCATGAGAAAAGTCTGTTGAAGCTCAATAGGTCAAAACTGAAATACACACAGCCAAGTGAATGAGTCAGAATTCTGACTACTCCCCCTCTAGTTGGCCTACTCTGAGACTTCAGCAAAGTTGGCCATACATGGATCAGAAGTCAGCTGGTTTGGCAGGGATGGGACAAATTTCGATCCATGTATGGGCAGTCTGGTTGCACAAAAGTTGATCTATCGATCGGCTTTTGTGCAACCAGCCTGATGTTGTTTTTCTGATTGATCAGTGCCACCGGCTATAGCCTGCAACACTGATCAGTGTGTTCTGATGGCAGGAGATTGCCAGTCATTTCAAGAAGAAGATCGACACAATTCATGATGAGATCTCCAGTGTCAAGCTCCCTCCTCCAACCAACATACCAGGTCCAACACCACACTCAACACCCTCCTCCTTCGACCCTGTTACCACCAAGGAAGTTACCGAACTCCTTTCCAAGGCTCACTTCACCCCCTGTCCCCTGGAGCCTGTCCCCTCACGGTTTTTGCAGCCACTTTCCTGCTTCATCCTAAACTCTCTAACCCACATCTTCAACCTCTCACTCTCCATGGGCACCTTTCCCTCCCCACTCAAACATGCACTGGTTACCCCCATCCTCAAAAAACCATCTCTGGACCCCACCTGTGTGAATAACTTAAGACCCATCTCCCTGCTCCCGTTTGCCTCCAAGCTTCTCAAGCTCCTTGTTCTCAACCATATGAACTGCTACCTCACCGACAACAACCTTCTTGATCCCCGACAGTCTGGCTTCCGCCCACAACATTCCACAGAAACTGCCCTACTAAAACTCACTAATGACCTACTAACTGCTAAAACCAACAGGCATTATTCCATACTCCTCCCAACCAATGGCCATTACTCCATACTCATCCCAACCAATGGCCATTACTCCATACTCATCCCAACCAACGGCCATTACTCCATACTCATCCCAACCAACGGCCATTACTCCATACTCATCCCAACCAACGGCCATTACTCCATACTCATCCCAACCAACGGCCATTACTCCATACTCATCCCAACCAACGGCCATTACTCCATACTCATCCCAACCAACGGCCATTACTCCATACTCATACTCCTTGACCTTTCCGCTGCCTTTGAGTTGACCACCCGCTCCTCCTCACTAAACTCCACTCCACTGACCTCCTGATCAGACCTCTGCTCTCTCCTGGTTCTCCTCTTACCTTTCTCAGTACACTTTCAGTGTCACATACAAATCCTCCTCCTCCTCTCCTCTCCCTCTTTCCGTTGGGGCACCCCAAGGCTCTGTTCTTGAGCCCCTCCTTTTCTCTCTCTATACCTCCTCCCTGGGCCAATTGATAACCTCCCACGGCTTCCAATACCACCTCTATGCTGATGACACCCAGATCTATCTCTCCACTCCCCAGCTCACCCCCTCAATCTCCTCACGTATCACAAATCTACTAAGTGAAATATCAGCATGGATGTCACATCACTAATTTAAACTCAATCTTTCAAAAACTGAGCTGTAATATTTCCTCCCCCCGATCCCCCACTCATGACTTTACCATTAAGATCAACAACACAACCATTGGTCCTTTCGGGAAGAAGCATTCACTATATCAGGTCTCCCCGGACCCTGCATTCACTATATCCGCTCTCCCCGGACCCTGCATTCACTATATTCGCTCTCCTCAGACCCTGCATTCACTATATCTGGTCTCCCCGGACCCTGCATTCACTATATCTGGTCTCCCCGGACCCTGCATTCACTATATTCGCTCTCCTCAGACCCTGCATTCACTATATCCGCTCTCCCCGGATCCTGCATTTACTATATTCGGTCTCCCCAGACCCTGCATTCACTATATCTGGTCTGCCCGGACCCTGCATTCACTATATCTGGTCTCCCCGGACCCTGCATTTACTATATTCAGTCTCCCCGGACTCGGCATTCACTATATTCGCTCTCCTCAGACCCTGCATTCACTATATCCGCTCTCTCCGGACCCTGCATTTACTATATTCGGTCTCCCCGGACCCTGCATTCACTATATCTGGTCTGCCCGGACCCTGCATTCACTATATCCACTCTCCCCGGACCCTGCATTCACTATATCCGGTCTCCCCGGACCCTGCATTCACTATATCCGCTCTCCCCGGACCCTGCATTCACTATATCTGGTCTCCCCAGACCCTGCATTCACTATATCTGGTCTCCCCGGACCCTGCATTCACTATATCCGGTCTCCCCGGACCCTGCATTCACTATATCTGGTCTCCCCGGACCCTGCATTCACTATATCCGGTCTCCCCGGACCCTGCATTCACTATATCCGCTCTCCCCGGACCCTGCATTCACTATATCCGGTGTCCCCGGACCCTGCATTCCCTAGATCTGTTCTCCCCGGACCCTGCATTCACTATATCTGATCTCCCACAGTACAGGACATGGAAATACAATTATAAGTATAAACTGCTAAATACCTTTTCTCATCAGCAGTATAGAGCAGTCTTGTGACTGTTTTCATTCTGCTCTAGGACGATGCAGAACCCCTGACCTCTGTCTGGTCAGTGCTGATTAGCCCTGTGCTGATCACATGCACCCTCCCAAGGAAGAAAAAAAAACCCTCTCTAGCAATACACAACAAACTGAGCATGTGCACACTGATATGTCTTCTCAGGAGATAAAAGAAGGACAATGGAAGAAGGGGAGGATCAGAGAAGACAGGATCAAACAGCCTTGTTACACAATACGGAGCATTAACCCCTTAGGTTCTGCAGTGAGTATAACAAGCATGCTTTACTGCATCTCCAGACTGATTGTACTGTTCTGGGTTTAGTAACACAATAGTTAAAATGAAAATAGTATTTTTGTTATACTGGTGCAGAAGATGATATCCGGTGATAGATATTTGATACCGGTGTAGAAGACGATATCCGGTGATAGATATTTGATACCGGTGTAGAAGACGATATCCGGTGATAGATATTTGATACCGGTGTAGAAGACGATATCCGGTGATAGATATTTGATACTGGCGCAGAAGACGATATCCGGTGATAGATATTTGATACTGGTGCAGAAGACGATATCCATTGATAGATGTGTGATACTGGTGTAGAAGACGATATCCGGTGATAGATATTTGATACTGGTGTAGAAGATGATATCCGGTGATAGATATTTGATACTGGCGCAGAAGACAATATCCGGTGATAGATATTTGATACTGGTTTAGAAGATGATATCCGGTGATAGATATTTGATACTGGTGTAGAAGATGATATCCGGTGATAGATATTTGATAACGGTGTAGAAGACGATATCCGGTGATAGATATTTGATAACGGTGTAGAAGACGATATCCGGTGATAGATATTTGATACTGGTGTAGAAGATGATATCCGGTGATAGATATTTGATACTGGCGCAGAAGACGATATCTGGTGATAGATATTTGATACTGGTGCAGAAGACGATATCCGGTGATAGATATTTGATACTGGTGTAGAAGATGATATCTGGTGATAGATATTTGATACTGGTGTAGAAGATGATATCCGGTGATAGATATTTGATACCGGTGTAGAAGATGACATCCGGTGATAGATATTTGATACCGGTTTAGAAGATGATATCCGGTGATAGATATTTGATACTGGTGTAGAAGATGATATCCGGTGATAGATATTTGATACTGGTGTAGAAGACGATATCCGGTGATAGATATTTGATACTGGTGTAGAAGACGATATCTGGTGATAGATATTTGATACCGGTGTAGAAGATGATATCCGGTGATAGATATTTGATACTGGTGCAGAAGACGATATCCGGTGATAGATATTTGATAACGGTGTAGAAGACGATATCCGGTGATAGATATTTGATACTGGTGTAGAAGATGATATCCGTTGATAGATATTTGATACTGGTGTAGAAGATGATATCCGGTGATAGATATTTGATACTGGTGTAGAAGATGATATCCGGTGATAGATATTTGATACTGGTGTAGAAGATGATATCCGGTGATAGATATTTGATACTGGTGTAGAAGATGATATCCGGGGATACATATTTGATACTGGTGCAGAAGACGATATCCGGTGATAGATATTTGATACTGGTGTAGAAGATGATATCCGGGGATACATATTTGATACTGGTGCAGAAGACGATATCCGGTGATAGATATTTGATACTGGTGTAGAAGATGATATCCGGGGATACATATTTGATACTGGTGTAGAAGAAGATATCCGGAGATAGATATTTGATACTGGTGTAGAAGATGATATCCGGTGATAGATATTTGATACCGGTGTAGAAGATGATATCCGGTGATAGATATTTGATACCGGTGTAGAAGCTGATATCCGGTGATAGATATTTGATACTGGTGCAGAAGACGATATCCGGTGATAGATATTTGATAACGGTGTAGAAGACGATATCCGGTGATAGATATTTGATACTGGTGTAGAAGATGATATCCGGTGATAGATATTTGATACCGGTGTAGAAGACGATATCCGGTGATAGATATTTGATAACGGTGTAGAAGACGATATCCGGTGATAGATATTTGATACTGGTGTAGAAGATGATATCCGGTGATAGATATTTGATACTGGTGCAGAAGACGATATCCGGTGATAGATATTTGATAACGGTGTAGAAGACGATATCCGGTGATAGATATTTGATACTGGTGTAGAAGATGATATCCGGTGATAGATATTTGATACCGGTGTAGAAGATGATATCCGGTGATAGATATTTGATACTGGTGTAGAAGATGATATCCGGTGATAGATATTTGATACTGGTGTAGAAGACGATATCCGGTGATAGATATTTGATACCGGTGTAGAAGATGATATCCGGGGATACATATTTGATACTGGATTTATGACTGTAGAGCTGATTATAGACTTCTTTTTTTTTTATAAATATTTTTTTTTTCTCTTTTACCAAATATTTTATTAAGCACGTTAAAAAACATACAAACCATAACAAATGAGACTCCTTCTTTTTAATATGTAATATTGTAAATAAAAACTTTCTGAAAAATGGATACATGTTTATAAAAAAAATTGAATTAAATAAAAATTATTACTTTTAAATTTAATAATAAAAAAATAAATAAATACATTGATGGGGATAGCTTGATGCACAGGTACCACATTTTCCCAGACACAAAGGGGTTAAATAACAGGTTTTTCAGGGTTCATGGAGACAATGGTGGAAATGTCGACTCCGTGGAACAGTCGTCAAGGAACGTCAACAAGAAAGGGGCATATTTCTGGCCACGCTGTGCATCCTCTCCCAGCCGTGGCGTGTAAGGCGAGGGTACCAGCTGTGTTTCTCATCATCGAAGCCCGGAGCTCAGGGAAATCCAACTTCCTGTTTTCATAGAGACATTCGGCTTGTGGTATTGTCAGCTCACCCCGCTCCGCTCCCAGGCCAAAACAAGTTGTAAAAAAGCTCCCGTTTACCAGAAACTGGAACAAAAATAGTCCGCTGGCATTGAGGTGGCCATTGAAAAGAAATATTTACTTTGTGGGTATTTTCAATTCGCTCGTTTATTACGGCTGAGTTAAAGTGGCAAGACCGAAACAAACCAATTAATAAAAAAAAGGCAATTAAAAGGTGACTCCGCACAGAACTAATATAGGGCTGAAATTTGTGGACTTTTTCCTTCATATACCAAAAAAAAAAAAAAAATCCCAGTGGTGGATAAATACCACCAAAATAAAGTTTTATCTGTCTCAAAAAAATGGTAAAAAATTCATATGGGTACAGTGTTGCATGACCGCGCAATTGTCATTGTCAATTGTCAATGAAATAATGTATATATTGGGCAGCACAGTGGCTAAATGGTTAGCACTTCCACTTGGCAGTACTAGGATCGTCGGTTCAAATCCCAACCATGTCACCACCTGCCTGGAGTTTGCATGTTCTCCCTGTGCCTGCGTGGGTTTCCTCCAGGTACTCCAGTTTCCTCCCACACTCCAAAGACATGCTGGGAGGTTAACCACTTCCCATCCGGCCGCTGTATATAAACAGCCGGACAGTGGAAGTCCAGGTGCGGGTTGCCATTCATAAACAGCGACCGCCATTTTGGATTGTGCGTGGTCCGCGATCCGGTGCCCGCCGTGTCCTCCGGACACAGCAGAACACCGATCACTGTACGGGATCTCTGTGTGAGGTCCTGATCATGTGATCACTTATTGGCCAATCAGTGATCATATGGATAGGTGTAAGCAAGATGTCACTTGTGACATCATTGCTTACTACGTGTGAAATCTGTGAATGATCACAGAGGTCACATGGTACAAGACTATTCACATGTGACAAGCTGTGACCAATCACAGATCACACAGTATTTCTCAATGGCTGCAAGAATGCAGCCAGAGAGGAGAAATGATTGCTTTTACAGCCTTTATGGGTGTAAAAGCAATCCGTGTAAAAAAAAAAAAAAAAAAAAAAAAAATCATCATCACCCCCCACAAGTAGTACAGTGTCACCATGGTTACACTGTACTGCTAGGGTGACAGTATGTTAAAAAAACATAAATAATGATACAAATAAAAAAATGAAAATTTAAAAATATTTTTTGAAAAATTATAATTTTTGGTTATAAACTAATTTGAGTTATTTATTTTTTTTACTAAAAAGATAGATGAATGCATTTTGGCCAAGATTTATGAAGAAAGATTATTTATTTGCGCATTTTATAAGAAAAACACTTCTTTTTTTCAAAATGTTTTGGACTTTTTCATTTATATAGCAAAAAAAATTAAAATCCAAGTGTTGAATAAATACCACCAAAATAAAGTTTTATCTGTCTCAAAAAAATACAAAAAAATTCATATGGGTACAGTGTTGCATGACCGCGCAATTGTCATTCAAAGTGTGATAGAGCTGAAAGCTGAAAATTGGCCTGGACAGGAAGGGGGTGAAAGTGTCTGGTATGGAAGTAGTTAATTGGCTCCTGTCTAAATTGTCCCTAGTATGTGTATGTATGAATGTGAGTTAGGGACCTTAGATTGTACACCCCTTGAGGGTTAGGGACTGATATGAATTTACAATATATATGTAAAGTGCTGCGTAAATTGATGGCACTATATAAGTACCTGAAATAAATAAATTTCAATGAAGTCATAAATATCTGGCTGGACTTTTATGCTCCGTTCACACCTATGCAGTTAGCTTTTTGTTCATTTTGCAGTGCTTTTCACGTTTCTTTTTGCATTTTTCTGCACACATTTTTGATGCGTTTTTGATGCTTTTTTAGTCCGTTTTGTTCAGCTTTTTTTTTTTTGGTTAAGGTGGAATTTTTTTTGTTGCTGGGCAGAATAAAAATGCAAAACGAGGCATAAATGTGGCAAAAACGCCCTATTGAACTCTATTGTAGCTAAAACGCTGCTTTTTGCTTTTAAAAAAGTCCCTGACCTTTCCGGAAACGAAGCAGCTCAAAAAAGCATAGATGTGAACATGTCCCATAGGAAACTATGATAAATGGACTGTAGTGCGTTTCTGCAAAATGCACTAAAAAACGCATTGGTGTGAACGGAGCCTCATGGTGCTAAAACATCATATCTATGAATACAATTTTTATTCGCAAAATACTGTTAAAACGACATAAAACTAAATATATACATACAAAAATATATGAGTACCATGTGGTTAAAAGAAAAAAAAATCAGTATATAAACTTAATTCAGAAAAGTCTCTTCTATTGCTCTCAGCATCCTCCAAATCTTCAAATTCATTTTTTCTTTTTTAGCTGCTGTAATCTGTTAGAGGCTGTCTGCGTTCATTCTCCCTGTATGTAGGAAGGTGGCTGACCTCTCTTGCTCACTCCAGAGATAGACTATGGAATTTGTAGTGTACACACCCATGGAAGAAAAATATACTTGAAAAATATTTTTAAAAAATATTCTTCCCAAATAGATTGACATATATTTGAAATGCTATATTTAAAAAAAAACATTTTTTTTATTTTTTTTTTTTAAATATATTCTTCAGATTTTTTTTAATTTTTTAGTCATTTTAACATATATTTGTAAAAGCATTCCAAAAATGTAGATTTGTATTTTTAAAGATATCCAGTAGATTTGAAATGTATTTTAAAAATATTTTTCATGTATGTTGTAATAAAAGCTAATTTCAACATACAGTGTATATATATATATATATATATATATATATATATATATATATATATATATATACATACACATACATTGTATGTTGAAACTCCTTTTTATTACAAAAAAATAAATAAATATATATATCTATATATATGCTAATTTCAACATACAGTATATACTGTGTTCATATATATATATATATATAAATATTTCTCATCGGGTGCGACTTAGAATGCGATTTGCATGCTCTGTGACTTAATCGCATGCCAAATCGCACCTTGTTGTCTGCAATTAGATCGGTCATGATTTCTAAACTAGCACATGTACTACTTAGCACTCATGCACACGGGACGTTTTTACATTATTTTATTTTATGTTAGCTGTGTAAAGTCCAGAGGCGTCCTTAGGTTGGTGTCACCCGGTGCGGTAACACTTGGTGACACCCCCTGCGACGATCCCCACAGAATGGATTGGATCTGCGGATTGGGGAGCATAATGGATCAGATTCCGATCCATTATGCTCAATCCGCAGATCCAATTCATTCTGTGGGGATCGTCGGCTTTCGTTACAACTTACCTTTTCGTGGAGCGGGTCCGGTGTCACCCCGTATAGGTTGCATGCCGACAATCCCCGCAGGATGGTTTGGGTCTAGGGATTGAGCATAATGGGTCGGAGTCTGATCCATTATGCTCCCCAATCCGCAGATCCCATCCATCCTGCGGGGATCATCGGCATGCAACCTATACGGGGTGACACCGGACCCGCTCCACGAAAAGGTAAGTTGTAAAGAAAGCCGACGATCCCCGCAGGATGGATCGGATTCATCCTGTGGGAATCGTCAGCTTGCTTTACAACTTACCTTTTTGTGGAGCAGGTCCGGTGTCACCCCGTGCAATAGGTGTCACCCAGTGAAGGGCGCACCCCCCGCACCTGCCTCTAGATGCCACTGGTAAAGTCACATTAAAAACTTGAGTTTTTCAGCTTTTTTTAAGCATTTTTGCATTAGTGTTTAGCTGTGTTTTGCCGCGTTTGCGTTTTTTTTTTTACCAAAATAAGAAAAAAAATTTGGGGTCAAAAAAAGTCCCAAAATAATGGTTTGCGGTGGTTTGCCGCTTTTTTCAACATTAGAACGTTTTTACAGCTAAAAAACTCCTCTAGAATCCCACTAGTCCTGGGTTTTTTTCCAGCCAAAAAACATCCCAGCCAAAAAACATTGATTCCAGTCTATATGTGTATGGACACACAGGATAACATGCCGGGGATGGACACACAGGAGAACACGCCGGGGATGGACACGCAGGATAACATGCCGGGGATGGACACACAGGAGAACACACCGGGGATGGACACGTAGGATAACATGCCGGGGATGGACACACAGGAGAACATGCCGGGGATGGACACTTAGGATAACACGCCGGGGATGGACACACAGGATAACACGCCGGGGATGGACACGTAGGATAACACGCCGGGGATGGACACGCAGGATAACACGCCGGGGATGGACACGCAGGATAACACGCCGGGGATGGACACGCAGGATAACACGCCGGGGATGGACACGCAGGATAACACGCGGGGATGGACACGCAGGATAACACGCCGGGGATGGACACGCAGGATAACACGCCGGGGATGGACACGCAGGATAACACAGGTGCAAATTGCACCTGAAATTGGCATGTCCCCCGACTTTGAAATCACTTACTTCACTGTAAGTCGCACGATTTCAAACTCAGGATCGGTGTGACCGGGTTGTAAAGACTTCAGAAATCGTGCTGAAATTGCTAATTGCTCAATTTGAAATGACTGTGACTGGTGACTAAAACGCACTGCCCGTGCCCTATGACCTCAGCCTTACACCCCAACCTTGGACCCTGACACTGACCTTGATCAAATCCTGATCTAGATAATTTATCCTAATTGTATTTATATTTTGGTTTATGAACTTTTCTCCATTCAAGAGGAGACAGTACAGGGGTGGGCTGTACAGTGAATGATCACTGAGATAGCCAATCACAGGCTATCACAGCGAGTCCTCCCGCCTTCAATCGTTCGTAGGAAACCCAGAGCTGTTAGTGACAGCTCGGTCTCTGTGCAGTGCGTCCTCAGCAAAATACCCGTACGCACATAGGTTGCCCCGTAGAAGAAGACCCGCTTTTTAAGGCTGTAAATAAGAATAGACTTGGTGGGAAGAGGCTGATGGTGAAATCCGGCTACAAACATTTTCTTTTAAATATACCCCTGATTAGCCACAAAGGATATAAATCTACTTTGTGAGCACCAAATGCCTTTGCAAACCCAGATATTCTCTTGTAAAAGTAGTTGTAACTCTCTCACTGTGCTGTACATAGCCTATGCAAAGAGCAGAGCTGTGTGAGCGGTGCAACATGTCCCACCCAGTACAGAAAACTACAGGAGGGGGCGGAGACAAGACCAGTCACCCTGCACAAGGAGACAGAGAGCTGTGGGAGGGGCTCAGCAGGCTCCACCCACTACAGGCTGCCTGCAGAAAACTACGGGAGGGGCGGAGACAAGACCAGTCACCCTGCACAAGGAGACAGAACAGGGCTGTGGGAGGGGCTCAGCAGGCTCCACCCAATACAGGCTGTCAGAAGAAAACTACAGGAGGGGTCGGGGACAAGACCAGTCACCCTGCACAAGGAGAGAGAGCAGAGCTGTGGGAGGGGCCAACAGGCTCCACCCAATACAGGCTGTCAGAAGAAAACTACAGGAGGGGGTGGGGACAAGACCAGTCACCCTGCACAAGGAGAGAGAGCAGAGCTATGGGAGGGGCCAACAAGCTCCACCCAATACCGGCTGCCTGCAGAAAACTACAGGGGGGGGCGGAGACAAGACCAGTCACCCTGCACACGGAGACAGAACAGAGCTGTGGGAGGGGCTCAGCAGGCTCCACCCACTACAGGCTGCCAGCAGAAAACTACAGGAGGAGGCGGAGACAAGACCAGTCACCCTGCACAAGGAGAGAGGGCAGCAGTGAGTGGTCTTTTTTACAGGAAGCTCCTGCATAGAGGGAAAGTCTCACACTGGATTACTGCACAGATCTGGAAGAAATACACAAAGCGCACCGATATTCCAGGAAGAATACACAGGATCAATGGATTTAGACCATATTCACTTATTCTGGAGTTCAGCTTTAATTTTTCCACCTTGGACTTCTAATGGTAAGAAAACATTCTTGCAGGTTCTCTGGTCGTCCATTGGAAGGTCGGGATGAAGTCATCCTTCGCTGCCAAACTTTGGGAAACATATTTGAAAAGGCTGGCGGGATCTTCCTGGTTACCGCAAACAAATAGCAAGTATCAATGAACCAAGGCCAAAGACAATATTATTTCGGAAGCGAGAAGGAAAATCGGCTTCTGCGGATTATTAATAGTTTACATCCAGTGATGTCACCCTTGTTTTTCCCTTTCTTGGGGCTCATAATTGGACCTCGGAAGACCTCGGTGACCTGAGCTGACATCTTATTATTTCACGGCGTGCAAATGGGAATAATGTCTTCCCTTGTACAAACAATGCATGGGGGAAGTAGAGCGTGACTTTGTAGGAGAATATAGATCTGGGTTATGTGCTGCAATGTAAACACAATGATTCCCTCTGTTATTGTCCTTCTTTTATATTTGTACTTGTATAGGTTGGAGATGTGTGCAGGAGAAGAGGAGGATCTGGGGAGTGAGGTCTCAGAATGACGTTGGAGTAGCTTGGTGGCTATTACTGTGACCTTACAGCACCTGGGTCCTGGGTTCAGTTCCCACTCAATGCACCCTATGAATTTTCAGAAAGTGATCCAGTGTCTAGGTATTTATTAAAAAGATCTGGTAGCCTAAAGTGATATTCTTTTTTTTTTATATATAAAAGAGGTTATACTTACCTGCTCTGTGCAACAGTATTACACAGAGATGTCCCTTACCTCCTTTTTGGCAGTCCCCCACTGCTCCTCTCTGGGTTCCTTCTCAGCAAGCCATGTGCACTCATGTATGCGCTACAGAGCCGGGCTGTTTGTGCCCATAGGCACACATAGCGTTAGTAAGCCTGACCCCCACTCCTTACAGGAGTTTGACTGACAGCAGCAGAAGCCTATGGTTTCAATGCTCTCAGTGTGTCCTGTGAGACCAGGAAGTGAGAGGAGCCAGGTAAGCGTTTAGAGAGGGGGGGGTAGAACATGCTATTAAAACTTGTTTTTATAAAATACCTTATTTTATATCTAGTGACTGTTGGTTATGTGTTATAGAAGACACTGGTAGTGATGAGGCAGAATTATGACTTTACTTCCTGAAGAGAGAGAGAAGAGGAAGAACCAACAAGTTTTTACACATATGCACAACTAGTAACCTTTAGTGTATAGTGCCATCTACTGGTCAAGTGATATTAACACACAAATACTATATATAGTACATGCTGTTGCATTCCCAACAGTGACATCATCACTGGGTAGTTGTGCTTCTCTGTGCTATGCAGGCAGATCCTGTCCCCTCACGACTAAAGTTGGTCACTAGGTCACTAAAGTTTTCTCAGAATCTCGTCTCACCACCTGCCCCCTGGATCCTGTCCCCTCACAACTACTATGGTCACCCTCTATTTCCATCCTATGCTCCCTCACTCACATCTTCAATCTCTCCCTCTCTAATGGCGCCTTCCCCACCCCTCTAAAGCATGCACACATCACTCCCATACATAAAAAGTCCTCCCTGGACCCCACCAACCTGAACAACTTAAGACCCATCTCCCTGCTCCCATTTACCTCTAAACTCCTAGAACGCTTAGTCTACAATCGCCTGAGCTCCTACCTCACTGACAACAACCTTCCTGACCCTTTACAGTCTGGCTTTCGCTCACTCCACTCCACTGAAACTGCCCTACTAAAACTCACTAATGATTTACTAACAGCTAACACCAATGGCCACTACTCCGTACTCTTACTACTTGACCTCTCTGCGGCTTTTGATACCGTTGACCATCCCCTCCTCCTCAAAAAACTCCACTCTCTTGGCCTCCGAGACTCTGCTCTCTCCAGGTTCTCCTCCTACCTATCGCAGCGCTCCTTCAGCATTACCTATAACTCTGTCTCCTCTCCACTTCCTCTTTCTGTAGGGGTCCCTCAAGGTTCTGTCCTTGGACCCCATCTCTTCTCCATCTACACCTCCTCCCTTGGTCACTTGATGAACTCCCATGGCTTTAAGTACCATCTCTATGCTGATGACACACAAATCTATCTTTCTACTCCTCACCTCACCCCTTCAGTCTCCTCTCGCATTACTAACCTACTAAGTGACATATCGGCATGGATGTCACTCCACTTCCTCAAACTCAATCTTTCCAAAACAGAGCTCTTACTATTCCCTCCAGCCCGTGCCCCCTCCCCTGACTTCTCCAGCAAGATCTTCCATTTTGCTTGAGGTGATTGTAGCCATCTTATTATACATTATTATTATACAGGATTTATATAGTGCCAACGGTTTGCTCAGCGTTTTACATTATAGTGGGAGACAATACAGCAACAATACAGTTCAATACAAGAGGGATAGGAGGCCCTGCTCCTGGGAGCTTACAATCTAAGAGGGAGGGGTGAATGGTACAATAGGTAGTCACTGTGGGGGATGGAAGAGTAGAGGATTCCAGAATTAGCAGAGGGCAGGATAGGCTTCCCTGAAGAGAAAGGTTTTCAATGATCACCAAAAGGCAAGTAGAGTAGGTGATAATCTGATAGATTTGGGTAGGGAGTTCCGGAGGATGGGTGATGCCCTGGAGAAGTCTTGGAGACGAGCATGGGAGGAGGAGATGAGGGAGCTAGAGAGTAGGAGGTCTTGCGAGGAGCGGAGAGTACGGTTTGAGTGATATTTAGGGATAAGATCAGTTGTGTAAGTTGGGGCAGTGTTGTGGATGGCTTTATATGTCATTGTTAGAGTTTTGAATTTTATCTGTTGGGCAACTGGGAGCCAGTGGAGGGATTGGCAGAGAGGGGTGGAGGACACTGAGTGGAAGTCAGTGGAGGGATTGGCAGAGAGGGGTTGAGGCCAGTGGAGGGATTGGCAGAGAGGGGTGGAGGACACTGAGTGGAGGCCAGTGGAGGGATTGGCAGAGAGGGGTGGAGGACACTGAGTGGAGCCAGTGGAGGGATTGGCAGAGAGGGGTGGCGGATACGGAATGGTTAGTGAGGTGGATGAGTGCACTTGCAACAGAAAATAGAGTACTGTCCGTGATACTTTTTTTATTTGCACTAACATACAATTTTCAGGACAAGCTTTCGGGGTATGTCCCCTTCTTCAGGGTCCAAGCAGCACTCAAAGTACTCATCACCCTGAAGAATCCTTTTGTCTATTTGATATCATAAGGCGCATTTCCATGTGCTCTGAGGTGAGAGTTCTGTGAGCACGGAGGTGGCACTGTATGTTATGTGCACTGTTTCACTTGATGGTGTTTGGGATATCAGCACAAGAAGAAAACGCATGAATTATGGAAGAATCTTTATTACATAATAATAATTGATTTTACATTTATGGACTCATTATGGACGTTTTATTCAGTTATGTCACTTTTTAATTTTTTGCAGCTATTATATAGCAGGGCTACATCACTTATTTATTTTTCGTTTACCGTACATTTATCAACATTAAATCTCCTTTGCCACATAGTTGCCCAATTACACAGAGCATTGAGGTCGGCTTGTAAATTGGAGACATCCTGTAATGACGTTATTCCCCGGCACAGCTTGGTGTCATCTGCAAAGACTGAAATGGGATTTATAATCCCAGACCCTATATAATTTATAAATATATTAAAAAGTAAGGGTCCCAACACTGAACCTTGGGGTACACCACTAACAACACTGGACCTTGGGGTACACCACTGATGACCCTAGAGTATGAATCATTAACCACTACTCTCAGTTTTCTATCCATTTACATACAGATTTTCCAAGCCTGTAGAATTTACCTTACACATTAGCTGTGTGTGGGGAACTGTGTCAAATGCTTTTGCAAAATCCAAGTATACCACATCCACTGCCACCCCTCTGTCCAAGTATACCACGTCCACTGCCACCCCTCTGTCCAAGTATACTATGTCCACCGCCACCCCTCTGTCCAAGTATACCACATCCACCGCCACCCCTCTGTCCAAGTATACCACGTCCACCACCACCCCTCTGTCCAAGTATAGCACGTCCACCGCCACCCCTCTGTCCAAGTATACCACGTCCACCGCCACCCCTCTGTCCAAGTATACCACGTCCACCGCCACCCCTCTGTCCAAGTATACCACGTCCACCGCCACCCCTCTGTCCAAGTATACCAAGTCCACCGCCACCCCTCTGTCCAAGTATACCACGTCCACCGCCACCCCTCTGTCCAAGTATACCAAGTCCACCACCGCCCCTCTGTCTGTGAGCCAATGTGGATCATCTGGAGCTGTGTCAATACCATGCCCATTATGGACAAGACCTCCCCTATGCTCCTTGGTATACACAGAGCTGAAGAAGGTATTTAATAAATGTGCCTTCTCTTTGTCCCCAGTCACCCACTCTAGATTACTTTGTAAAGGGCCTACATGCTCGGACCGGACCTTTTTACTATTAATATATTTGAAGGATTTTTGAGGGTTGGTCCTGCTATCTTTTGCAAATTGTCGTTCATTTAAAATTTTTGCAGCCTTGATTTCCTTTTTACATACTCTATTATATTCTTTGTAATGTTTAAATGATGATATTGTTCCTTCATTTTTATATTTCATAAAAGATCTTTTCTTATTATCTATAGCTTTTTTAATTTTGACCATAAGCCACATAGGTTTGATTTTTAGGCTTTTAAACTTGTTGCCCATGGGAATATATTTTGCAGTGTATTCACATATAGTCTTTTTGAAGAACTCCCATTTCTGTGTTGTGTTCATCAATGCTAATATTCCCTCCCAGTTTAAGTCTTGGAAAGCAGCTCTCAGTCTTGGAAAATTGGCTCTCTTAAAGTTGAGTGTTTTTATTTTTCCCATATGTGCTTGCTGTTTACCGCTAAAATTAAATGAAATAATGTTATGGTCACTGCTACCCAGATGTTCTTTTATATGGACATTCATAATAAGCTCTACATGGTTTGAGATTACCAGGTCCAGAAGAGCATCAATCCTAGTTGGGGCCTCTATGAACTGTACCATAAAATTGTCCTGTAGTAGGTTTATAATTTTTTGCCCTTTAACTGTTCCTGCAGTATCATTACTCAAGTCAATTTCCGGGTAGTTAAAATCCTCCATTATTATCACTGTCCCAGCCCTTGCAGCCCTTTCGATCCACCTCCACATTAACACTGGGAGGCCTATAACAAACTCCAATGATTACCTTTGTAGTCACGGGCGGACTGACAACTCATGGGGCCCCCGGGCAATAGGGGATCATGGGGCCCCTGTGTCCTTGCCCACACTCAAAAAAGCCTATATAAAAGGTACCAGGGACATTTCATGGGGCCCCCTACTGACCCTGGGCCCTCGGGCAGTGCCCGAATGGTCAGTTCGCCCCTGTTTGTAGTACGCACCTCTTGTGCAGTTCCACCCATAATGCTTCAGCCTCATCACACTCTTCATCAACTATGTCCTCTTTCACACTCGCTCTGAGATCACTTCTCACATAGAGACAGACACTACCACATAGCCAGGAATATGAATGGCCCAGTTGTGTGAAGAA